>NC_080392.1:15701601-16027004 GCF_028751815.1 Salvia miltiorrhiza | reverse complement strand
GCGGACCAATCACCATCACCGAAACTGTCAAAAGGGTTCCTGTTGATCCACAACAAGATCCTTACGATGAGGTCCAGCCCAAGCAAAAATCAGACTTCACCACCGAAGAAAGGAAGCAAGATGAGCTAGACAACCTCGCCAAAAGCATCATCTTCGGCACCATTCCCGACAAGCATGTCATTGAGATCCCTCTGATTGAGGTCGGCAGATTGATTCAAAAATAGCCTATAGGTGTATTCCTCCCCCCCATACACCTATTCGAGACCCTCAGGACCTAACATCTTGTTTTAACTATTTTGGGGATAATTAGGCTCATTCCATCTTAGGCCTTTGGATTAATCAATAAGAAGGGAAGGTTGGGAAAGTGTTGTGTAGCATGTGATTGTTGATGAATGAGATTGTGATGAGTTGTGAAGCAGTTTTCTCCATGATTATATATGTTATGATGCCTTCACTAATGATGATTACTTTTGGTATTAGGTATATATATGTACTTATTAGAAGTTGTGTTGTGCTTGTGCAAGTGCAATCCATTTTTGTGGATGGAGGATGGAGGGCTTTAGAGCTATGCTTTAGTGTCCTCCTTCAGTGGATAGTAAATAACACTGACTTGTATCAATGTGAGCCATATTTCTTGTCTGATAGTACTACTTTCTTGCATATGCACTTTAAAGGAGTTGAGAAAGAAATCAGAGTGTGTGATCTGTGAAATCTTGAATTTTAGATTCCAAGCAGAGTATGTGATCTTTGAGATTTTGGGTTGAGATTTAAAGTGTTTAAGATTATGTGGTATCTGCTTATTTCCCAAGTTCAGAGCTTATCTGCAAAATTGAAATTTTTTCTGGTTATACTCTTGTCTCTCTTTTAAGTTTTAGAAGATAAATATTGTTTAGTTTTCTCTTACATGAGTGAAAATATATTGAGCTAGCACATTTATCACGTAGAATTTTGAGCCCTCTCTCGTATCATTTGCTACAACGGCAGCTTCCCAGATAGCAAAAGATCCGAGGAAGGTAGGCTGGTTCAATCCACTGAAGCAGCCGCCGAAGAAAAGCTGGTAAGACACCTCATTGTGGCCATCTCTGCTCTTGTGATTGATGTATCCGTTGGTTTATAAGGACTCGTGCTTTAGAGAGCTGATCGATATTCTGTGTTGTTTCATGTTCCATCTAATATCGCAGTTTTTACAATTATTTTCAAAATTTTCTATCTAATTATATTGTTGGGAACCTTGTGGAATATCCTAACCCTTGTTTTGATGATACCAAAATTCATAGGACTTAAATGTAATAGACTAGAATCGTTTTGAACTCAAGTGTTAGAGTTCATTTCTAGTTTAGTTGCGGTGTCGAAGACTGAAGACTGAAGAATGAAGACTGAAGACTGGAGTTACCAACTGAAGTATCAGTTGAAGAATCAGTTAAAGACTGATTATTTAATGCGCGCCATAGACTGATACTAAAGTCAAGTATCAGTTGAACATTCCTCCCAGGACTGATCTTCCAATGTTCAGAGGAAGCCACGTACGCTCAAGTACAGCCGCATTAAATGCAGAGATATCTCAATATCTTATCTCTGCAGAGGTCATTCCTATCTGGTGGCTACTTTTCAGAGATGTCACATCTCCTGTCCTTCAAAGAGAGCCGTTTCCACACAGACAAGGAACCTTGAAGATTGAAGCCTCAGCCCAAATTCGAATTGCTCTCCAACGGAAGAAATCTTGAAGACGATTTATGCCAACGGATCTATTCAAGAGTTCTCCTACAAATAGCGCTCGAGGATCACTTCAATCTTCACCGATTCAACGACATAAGCTGAAGCTCTGCCGAAATAGCTACTCAGCCTAAAGCTTAACCGCTCAAAGCTTGAATCGAAGAAGAGAATTCCAAAGCCAAAATCAGTCACTTCTGATTACATACATTCTCTTAGACCCTAGGCATATATTCTGTGTACCCAGAAGCCAAAGGTCAAACTTGCTTCAAAGAACTTGTTCTTTGTAAGTATAGTTGGCACTCGTTTAAACCTCTCTCCCATAAGAGTGTTTGAGTGACTCGGAGATTCAGGAAGGTACTCTGAACTCTGAAAGGGAAGTCTGAGCACGAGGTGTGCTTAGCAGGGAAACCCTACGCGAGTTGTGTAGGTGCTGAAATCCTATACGAGGTGTGTAGGTGGGAAAACCCTACGCGAGGTGTGTAGGTGCTGAAGAGAGTTTATCTTCAGTTTACGGTTTGCAGTGCACCAGGCAAGCACTTGCGGAGTGGATTGTTGGTCTGATCAACCAGCCGTGGATGTGGGAAAGAGTTTTTCCGAACCACGTAAAAGTCTCTGTGTTATTTACAGCTTTCAGTTTTACTTTCATAACTGTGCTATTTCAATTGATAAAACTGAACACTGACTAACAGCTAGAGAAACCCTAATCCAACTATCTGCTCCACCGAGGCTATTCGAAACTAAGTTTAATTTCCGCTGCGTATGATATCACTCTGACTCACTATCCTCTGATAGTAAGGAAGAGAGATATCACCTTCATCTTTGCAAACACGACTGAAGCCCTTACGTGGATCAGTTAAGTTCTAGTGACTTAACTGATAACTCTTTACTGAAGAGCTTTCAGTATCAGTCGTCAACCCTGTTGATCAAAAGTAATTTCGGTTAAACAGGTGTCCGGTTTGCATGAAAAGTTTCTTTTCTATCTCTGACTGAGATCCCTCTGATTGAGGTTGGTAGATAGATTAAAAATAGCCTATAGGTGTATTCCCCCCCCCCCCATACACCTATTCGAGACCCCCCGGACCTAACAAATTATATTTGTGTTGATTTATCTCTCATTCAGGATGTGGGTCCCTTAAAGGGTTGTACCAACGGCAACAAGACATTTTCATTGAATGTCGAGATCCAACAATCTTTGAGCAAAGAGGTATTGGAGAATGTTGATTTCACAAGCTTCATCTGAACTCCTGCTTTATACCAGCTTCATATTAATTGGATGTTGATTTTTTGTACACTTAGTGTGGTTACTGATTTATGCTTAATTGTTCTAATTTTAGGAGCTTTCATGAGCTTTATTTTAAGAAAATCTTCTGGAAATTGGTGCGTTTTATGGTGTATTTTATGCTTTGCAGGAGATTTAGGATTTCGAGACAAAGAGTGCAAATGTTGGAGAAGTTTGGGCTAAGAATTACGTTTTTGTGCATACTCTGGCGCGTCAGAGAAGCGAAGCCCCGCGCTGCAGAGAAAATCAATCGCCAGAGGAATCACAAGCCAGAGAAGTCATATGCCAGAGCAGAGAAATCAAAAGTCATATGCCAGAGCAGAGAAATCAAAAGCCAGTGTAGAGGAGAGAAAACCAGAGCAGCGAAATCACAAGCCAGAGAAATCACTTCGCTGCTGGAATCATAAGGCCAGAAGAATCAATCGCCAGAGAAATCACCATTTCTCTGGAGTCAGCAAAATCAAGAAGCCAGTGTAGCGAAGTCATCACGAGAGGAGTCAAAAGTCAGAGCAGCCAAGTGAGAGTCAGAGGAGAGAGAAACCATTACAGCGGAATCGAGAAGCCAGAAAAATCACCATTCCGCTGGCGACTCATTTCCCTGGAGACTCATTTCTCTGGAAAGGTCAGAGAAATTATCCATTCCTCTGGCGTGACCCGTTTCCCTGGCGATAGCCATTTCTCTGGCAAGAGCCACGATTTTCGCCAGGGCGGAGATTATTTCCGGAGCACGCGACACAGCTGGAAGTTGCCTTATCTTACACGATTCTATTGCCTTTAGAGTTCTACTTTGCATGGCAACTTCCATGGTGATCCATAGGGATTTGAAGTCTATAAATAGGGCCATGCTTTTCATTGTAAAATAATCCCTTGCCCTAATTTTTGGACGCCTTTTGAGATCTTCCCTTGGCATCCGAAGCTTAGGATTTACTTGCTTTCTTAGCGCTTTCATAGTTTCGAGTTTTCATTGTTCTAGTTAGGTTTCAATTTAGTCTTGTTTAGTTTTTATTCTTGGATTGTGATTGAGTGACACAATTACACGTTCAAGACGTTTACGGTATTTTGTATTTAAATTCAATTTATTTTGTTTAATCATGTTTACGTTTTTCGTTCATGTTTATGCTTTCTTTTTAATTATGCAATTTAAATTATGCACTTTAGTTTCACGCCTAGATTAGTTGGTTTTTAATTTACAAGTCTTTAATTTCATAAGTAGGTTTAATTTAAGTTATTTAAGTTCTTGCCTAGGTTAAGTTTAAGTTTAAATTCAAGTTTTAGTTTAAATATTCTTTTTATTATTTTTCCTACGATACTACTAGAAGCCCTTTAAGACTTTCCTTGTGAGATCGACTTGGGTTAGCTTATCACTGCTAGGATGTCCTTGTTCTATTGCAAGTCAATCTAGAGTAGTGTTTAGGTTGAGTCAAATTTTGGCGCCGTTGCCGGGGAAAGTTTTAGGCGTTTTAGTTGTGTCGTTTTTACTTGCTTTATTTAATTTCCAATTTTCTCGTTTTTGTTTTTACTTTTCTTTTCCTCTCACCCGGTGCGTTTAATCCGTGTGTTAAGTGTTGTGCATGCAGGGACGCCGTTGTCTGAAGAGAAAACTAACTTCCCCGCTGGATAACACTCGCACACATACCAGAGCAGACGTGTTATACTCTGACTCTGAATCTAAGGCGCACTCTGACTCCAGCTCTGATCGATCAGAGCAGAACACGAAGGAGGAAGCCAACTCTGATCTCTCTGACCGAGTAGAACAGAATATATACGAGGAGAAAGAAGTCATGGCTCAAAACATGGAGTACATGGGAGACTTCACCAGGCCGGTGATTGGAGATACCAACACGTCGGCAATCGTGCTCCCCACTGCTGTGAGAAACTACAATCTCAAACCGAATGACTCGAATTTGCTGCCGGTGTTCCACGGGATGCCAAGCGAGGATGCTCTGCAATTCATCCGAGATTTATGCACACAAGTGCAAACGATTCCTCTGCTTAGCCTCACGGAGGACCAACTCAAGCTCAAGTGTTTTCCCTATGCACTTAAGGACCGGGCGAGGACATGGATGCTATCTCTGCCGCCCAACTCTATCACTACATGGGAAAATGCTTGTGAAAAATTCATGCTAAAATACTACCCAAGTCACAAGACATAGGAGCTGAGAACGAAAATAATGGAGTTCACCCAAGGAGCGGACGAGCCTTTGCACGAAGCTTGGGAGAGATATGAAGAACTCATCCGACAATGCCCTCAACATCAATTCACTAATGTTATGTTGATGCAGTTCTTCTACGATGGGTTAGTGCAAACTGCCCAATTTATGGTGGATAGCACGGCAGGAGGTAACATAGCTCGGAAGACCGCTGCAGATCTGAAAGAGATTTTTAAGACCTTGGCCGAGAGCTCCCAACAGAAGTCCGTCGGTGGAAGAAGAGTTGAAGCCAGCGCGGTGACAAATCAATTTGAGATGCAACAGCAGTTGGCCTCGATCATGCGAGAAGTACAACAGCTGAAGATGGACAAGATGGAAAATTCAGCTCTGGTGCAGAATTCAGCTTTGCCGATGACAACGCCGCCGATGCCAGCTCAGCCAAATCCAGTTCTACCGATGGCAGCGCTGCCGATGTCAGCCACGCCAAATCCAGCCTTGCAGTACGTTGAGCCTTGTGGTATTTGTGGAGATTTCAGCCACGGAGCCAATGAGTGTCATCGAATGGGAGAATTTACTCCGGAAGGACAAGCTGAAGTCTATGCGGCACAAGGATTCCAAAGCTACAATCAAGTGCAGAGCAGACCATACGGCCAGAATATGAATCAAGGTCCACAGAATATCGTTGGAGGATGGAGAGGTCAGCCGAATGTTGGATGGGGAAATCAAAATTTTGGGGGAAATCAATTCCGTCGACCTCCCCAAATGGGCTATCAACAACAACAACAGTATTTCCCACCACAGCAGGGGCCTTCTCAACCATACAGACCACAATACCAACAGCAGCAATCCATTCCGCAACAGAGTGTGTAGCCGATTCCACCACAAAATCCACGCTCGAAGAAACGCTGCAAGCCTTTATGGAGATCAGCAAACAAAGTATGGCGTCCCAAGCATCTATAATCAAAAGGCTTGAAACAATGGTTGGACAACTTTCCAGTGCCTTGAATCAAATCTAACAACAACAGCAGCCCGGGAAGCTGCATGGCCAACCTGCTCAGACACATCAAGCTCTAGCTGTAACTGTTCTCCGCAGTGGTAAGATGGTGGATAAGTGGATGTTCCTGCACAGACCAGAGCAGAGCAGCCGAGCTCTGCCTATACCAGAGCAGAGCAGTCGAGCCTTGTCCAGACCAGAGTAGAGCTGTCGAGTTCAGCTCTGACCAACCCGACTGATGGAGATAAGGCAGACCAGCAAAAGAAAGGAGAGAAGGAGAAGGAGGTCAAGCTCCACAAAACTACTACACCTTATCGACCACCGGTTCCTTTTCCGAACAGATTGAGAAACGAGAAGCAGGACCGTCAGTTCGAGGAATTCTACAACATGTTGGCCAAGGTAAATGTGAATTTGCCTCTTCTTGATGTGATCCGAAATGTGCCCGCATATGTGAAATTCATCAAGGAATTGGCATCCAACAAAAGAAGGTTCGGTGACAATGAGAAGGTGTTGGTCTCCGAAGTTGCAAAGGCAATCATGCAGCAATCTTTGTGATTAATATTGCTTTGGGAAATGGTAAGGAAGCCACGGGAATGTTAGATTTGGGGGCAGGAATTAACTTGATGCCTTACTCTATTTTTCAACAATTAGAGTTAGGTAATTTAAAATCTACTCGCATGTGCCTCCAACTTGCTGATAGGTCCGTCAGGTATCCCCGTGGTATAGTAGAGGATATTCTAGTTAGAATCGGGGGTTTGATAGTGCCTGTTGATTTTGTTGTCCTTGAGATTGGGGATGTGCACGAGAATGGTAGAGATCACACTCTGCTATTAGGAAGACCCTTTATGGCGACCACTAACACGTTGATTGATGTCAAAAATGGAACCATTAAAATGACAGTGTTAGGGGAATCGGTGTCTTTCTCGGTGCATGAAAATCGGGCTATGCCTTCTGCCAACTTTATGAATGAATGCTCATATATAGATGCTATTAATGGCTTGGTTGAGAAGGTATTTTTACAGGAGCAGGAATGAGTGGAAGTTTGCGCTGGATCAGCCGACATGGAGGAATTAGCTAGGGAAGCTGAAGAGTTCAGCGCTGTCCAGCCAGCTCTGCTGATGCCAGAGCTGCCGAAGCCGTCTCTGCCCTTCAGCGCTGCCCTGCTAGCTCTGCTGATGCCAGAGTCGCCGAAGCCGTCTCTGCCCTTCAGCGCAGCCCAACCAGCCCTGCCGAGCTCAGTGCAGCCCAGCCATACCGAGCTGCCCTTAGATGAACAGATAGGAACCAAGAGGTCAGCGCTGGAACTGAAGGAACTCCCTGCCAATCTCAAGTATGTTTTTCTAGAAGAAAGCGAGGAGAAGCCATTGATCATCTCGGCTACTCTGACTTTAGAGCAAGAAGCGGCACTGCTCGAGGTGTTGAAGAGAAACAAGGCAGCGCTGGGATGGAGCCTAGGTGACATATGTGGCATTAGTCCAGCCACATGCATGCACAGGATCAACCTAGAGGAAGGAGCTGCACCCAAGCGAGATGCCCAACGACGCTTGAACCCTATGCTGATGGAGGTTGTGCGCAAGGAAATCCTTAAGCTACTTGCCGAAGGGATTATCTATTCTGTCGCTGATAGTGAGTGGGTGAGCCTGGTGCATGTCGTGCCAAAGAAAGGAGGAATGACGATTGTGCGCAATGACAAGATGGAGTTGGTGCCGACACGTCCTACCACGGGATGACGGATGTGTGTCGACTACAGGAAACTCAATGCCGTCACCAAAAAGGATCATTTTCCTCTTCCTTTTGTTGATCAAATGTTAAATCGCTTAGCAGGGCATGCTTTTTATTGTTTTCTTGATGGCTTGTCAGGATACTACCAAATCGCAATCGCGCCGGAAGATCAAGTCAAAACGGCCTTCACCACGCCTTTTGGGACATTTGCATGGAAGAGGATGCCGTTCGGATTGTGCAATGCACCCGGGATGTTTCAACGATGCATGATGTCCATATTCTCTGATATGATTGGTAAATTCGTGGAGGTTTTTATGGATGATTTTTCAGTTTTTGGGCAGTCCTTTCATGATTGCTTGACTAAGATTGATGTAGTGTTGCAAAGGTGTATTGAAAGTGGCCTAACCTTGAGTTGGGAAAAGAGTCATTTCATGGTTACTCGCGGTATTGTTTTGGGTCATGTGGTGTCTAAGCATGGACTAGAGGTCGACAGAGCTAAGGTGGAGGTAATCCAAAAGTTTCCGCCCCCTATTGATGTCAAGGGAATTAGGAGTTTCTTAGGTCACGCCGGTTTTTACCGGCGTTTCATTAAAGATTTCTCTAAAATTAGCCAACCTCTATGCAAACTACTAGCTCAGGACGTTCCGTTTAATTTTGATGACTCTTGCATGCATGCCTTTGAAACATTAAAATTTAAGTTGAGCTCTGCCCCGGTTGTGATTGCGCCTGATTGGTCATTACCATTTGAGATCATGTGTGATGCGTCTAACTCTGCTGTAGGAGCAGTGTTAGGTCAGCGTGTGGATAGGATGTTACGTGTGATTTACTATGCTAGTTTAACTCTGAATAGTGCACAAGTAAATTACACCACTACTGAAAAAGAGATGCTTGCTGTGGTCTTTGCCTTAGATAAATTTCGAGCCTACATCATTGGTTCTAAGGTTATTGTCCATAGTGACCATGCTGCGCTTCGATACTTGATGACTAAACCTCAAGCTAAAGCTCGTCTAATCCGTTGGGTCTTACTGTTACAAGAGTTTGATGTAGAGATCAGGGATAGGAAAGAGAGCGATAATCATGTTGCTGACCACCTTTCCCGCTTGGATAATAATCTGATAGAGTCGAGTCTTAATTGCATCCCTGAATCTTTTCCTTTTGAGCATACGTATGCATTAACCTTTGACAAGTGCAGTACTGCAGAGTCTAGTTCTACCGAGCTCAACCCTTTCCGTGTCCATTCTGCCCAGCCATCTCTGCCAAGCCAGAGCAGCCCCGCCAGCTCTGCTGAGCTCTGCTCTAGCAAAGTCAGCTCTGCCGACTTCAGAGCTGCCGAAGTCGGCTCTGCTCTGGCCAGCTTCACCGAGATCACCTCTACCGACCTTGCCGAATTTAGCGCTGCTCGGCCCAGCTCTGTGAGCGCCGAGCCCTGGTATGCCGATATTGTTAATTACTTAGTTTGTGGTATTCTACGGCCTGAGCTGACATCGCATGAGAGGAAGAGATTTTTAGCTCAATGCAGGCACTACTATTGGGAGATTCCTCACCTCTTCAAGCTTGGAAAGGATGATGTCATTCGACGGTGTGTGCCGGCAGAGGAGCAACAACAAGTGTTGAAAATGTGCCATGAAGATCATTGTGGTGGACATTTTGGGGGGCAGAAAAGAGCACATAAAATTCTTCAATCAGGTTTGTTTTAGCCTTCCATTTTCAAAGATGCACACACCTTTACTCTTGCATACGATCGGTGTCAGAGAGTAGGAAATATTGGCCGCAGGAATGAGATGCCCCTCCAAAGCATTTTAATTGTCGAAATTTTCGATGTGTGGGCATTGATTTCATGGGACCATTTCCTACTTCGCATGGGTTTCAATACATTTTACTTGCTGTAGATTACGTGTCCAAATGGGTTGAGGCTATCCCCACGCGGACATGTGATGCTAATGTGGTGCTCAAGTTTGTGCAAGAGAACATTCTTTCTAGATTCGGATTTCCTAGAGCTATCATTAGCGATGGGGGCAAGCACTTCTGCAACAAGTTGTTTGCAAAGCCCATGAAGAAGAATGGGATCACGCACAAGGTTGCAACACCATACCACCCACAGACCTCTGGACAAGCCGAGACGAGCAATTGGCAGATCAAGGGAATTTTGGAGAAAACGGTGCAGCCCTCGCGCAAGGATTGGTCCGCAAAATTGAATGATGCTCTCTGGGCGTACAGAACTGCCTTCAAAGGCGTGCTTGGGATGAGTCCATACCGTCTAGTCTATGGCAAGGCCTGCCATCTGCCGGTGGAGATTGAGCACAAAGCTTATTGGGCGATCAAAGCTGCCAACTATGACTTGGACTCTGCTGTGAAGCAGCGCACGCTGCAAATGGAGGAGCTAGATGAGCTACGCAATGAGGCGTATGAGAATGCGAGAATTTACAAGGACAAAGTAAAGCGACTCCACGATCGCCGCATTTGCCACAAGAAGCTTTGCCCTGGAATGAAGGTGCTCTTGTTCAATTCTCGACTTAAGTTATTTCCGGGGAAGCTGAAATCTAGATGGAGCGGTCCGTTTTTACTTAAGGAGGTGTTTGAGCATGGTGCCGTTGAGCTATTCAATGAAAACACGAATGAGATCTTCAGAGTGAACGGCCACCGAGTGAAGCCATATTACGAGCACCAGAGCTCGTCCATGGTGGTGGAGTCTCACACTCTGCACGATCCTCACTAAGGGTCAGATCTGAAGTCGGGCTGGAGACTCTAACTCTAGCGCTTGGTGGGAGGCAACCCACCGTTGGTTTGTTTTTAGTTTTTGTTTTTCTTTGTTTTTCGTTGTTATTTTGTGTCTTTCCTAAGTTTTGGTTGCTTGCGCGGATACTTTGATGTGGTGTTCATGTTTTGACTTCAGCGCTGCAGTTCTAACTCTGCCGTCAGCGCAGCCTCGCCAGCGCGTCTCTACCGACAGCGCAGCCTCGCCAGCGCGTCTCTGCCAACAGCGCAGCCTCGCCAGTGCGTCTCTGCCCAGCCAGCGCTGAACTACCCAGATCTGCAGCGCTGCCACTCTCTACTCTGCAATAGACCTTGAATTTCCCTCTTCACCACCTCGCACGATGCTTCCGTTTCTCAATGCCGATAATCAGGGACGTTTTCTCAATTCTTTTTATTTCTTTTGTGCCCTGAGGACATGGCATGCTTTAAGTGTGGGGGGTGTTTTATTGCGCTTATGCTTTCAATTGGGCGAGATTAGTCTTTCTATGCTTAGTTTTTGGTCTCGAATCTTGCTAATTTTTATGAATTTGTGGAAGAGTAGATGGTTTTCGATGCGCGTTTCGGGTTTATGTTCGTATGGTGGTTATTCTTGTTTTACTCTTGATATATGTTTCTTGTTTATGCAAAGAATTTGAGTTTTGTTGCAACATGATTGTAAGTTAGTAAAACGTGATTTGTTCGGTAGATGCTAGAAGGAGTGTTGTCATTGTGATTGCCTACGATCGTATCTTATCTGTGAAAATGTTGGACGAATTGCCAACTTCAAAAATTGCCAGCTCTGACACATCTGGCCTGTTCTGAAATGTGATAGCTCTGAGTCTCTACTCCTCTAGTCTAACTATGAGCATGGGAAACCACGTGAAAAGACTTTGGATTACATCCAAATGGTTTTTATTTCACAAATTATGGCTCAACTGTCGAAAATCTTAAGCACACAAAGTGTGAAAAATGGTGATATTGATTATAAAGACGATCACATTAGGGAATTCACTTCTAGCAGAGAATTGGGTCTGATCGAATACTCTTTTGTTGCCTCTTAAACTTTGAGTTACTTGCATGATCGAGAGATGTGTATTGTTGGTAAAATTTTGAATTGACTTTGAGAATGTTTGGATGGAAATTAGCATTGTTGAAATCAATCTCTTCCTAGGATTCATATGGATTTTGCTTGAGGACAAGCAAAAGGCTAAGTGTGGGGGGTTGATTTATGCTTAATTGTTCTAATTTTAGGGGCTTTCATGTGCTTTATTTCAATAAAATCTTCTGGAAATTGGTGCGTTTTATGGTGTATTTTATGCTTTGCAGGAGATTTAGGATTTCGAGATAAAGAGTGCAAATGTTGGAGAAGTTTGGGCTAAGAATTACGTTTTTGTGCATACTCTGGCGCGTCAGAGAAGCGAAGCCCCGCGCTGCAGAGAAATCCAATCGCCAGAGAAATCACAAGCCAGAGAAGTCATATGCCAGAGCAGAGAAATCAAAAGTCATATGCCAGAGCAGAGAAATCAAAAGCCAGTGCAGAGGAGAGAAAACCAGAGTAGCGAAATCACAAGCCAGAGAAATCACTTCGCTGCTGGAATCATAAGGCCAGAATAATCAATCGCCAGAGAAATCACCATTTCTCTGGAGTCAGAGAAATCACCATTTCTCTGGAGTCAGCAAAATCAAGAAGCCAGTGTAGCGAAGTCATCACCAGAGGAGTTAAAAGTCAGAGCAGCCAAGTGAGAGTCAGAGGGGAGAGAAGCCATTACAGCGGAATCGAGAAGCCAGAGAAATCACCATTCCGCTGGCGACTCATTTCCCTGGAGACTCATTTCTCTAGCAAGGTCAGAGAAATCATCCATTCCTCTGGCGTGACCCGTTCCCCTGGCGATAGCCATTTCTCTGGCAAGAGCCGCGATTTCCGCCAGGGCGGAGATTATTTCCGGAGCACGCGACACAGCTGGAAGTTGCGTTATCTTCCACGATTCTATTGCCTTTAGAGTTCTACTTTGCATGGCAACTTCCATGGTGATCCATAGGGATTTGAAGTCTATAAATAGGGCCATGTTTTTCATTGTAAAATAATCCCTTGCCCTAATTTTTGGACGCCTTTTGAGATCTTCCCTTGGCATCCGAAGCTTAGGATTTACTTGCTTTCTTAGCGCTTTTATAGTTTCGAGTTTTCATTGTTCTAGTTAGGTTTCAATTTAGTCTTGTTTAGTTTTTATTCTTGGATTGTGATTGAGTGACACAATTACATGTTCAAGACGTTTACGGTATTTCGTATTTAAATTCAATTTATTTTGTTTAATCATGTTTACGTTTTTCGTTCATGTTTATGCTTTCTTTTTAATTATGCAATTTAAATTATGCACTTTAGTTTCACGCCTAGATTAGTTGGTTTTTAATTTACAAGTTTTTAATTTCATAAGTAGGTTTAATTTAAGTTATTTAAGTTCTTGCCTAGGTTAAGTTTAAGTTTAAATTCAAGTTTTAGTTTAAATCTTCTTTTTATTGTTTTTCCTACGATACTACTAGAAGCCCTTTAAGACTTTCCTTGTGAGATCGACTTGGGTTAGCTTATCACTGCTAGGATGTCCTTGTTCTATTGCAAGTCAATCTAGAGTAGTGTTTAGGTTGAGTCAGTTACATATTCACTTTTGTTGCTGTGCAGATATTGACGCTCGAAAAGAGATTACAAGACCAAGTTTCTGTTCGCGGTGCTCTCGAGAGGGCGCTTGGTTATCGAGCTTCTTCACATGACATTACTAGTGAAGCCACAATTCCAAAGGTTGCTGCCCTCTCTTTTACCAAATTTTTCAACAGAACTCATTAGAGAAATTTCAGTTTTGGAGCTAGAAGTAGGGCATCTCGAACAATATCTTCTTTCACTCTACAGGAAAGCATTTGATCCACAAGTTTCTACTGTATCTCAGTTAAAGAAAGATGAAGGATTCAAATCACCCTTAACAATGCCAAGGAGAAGGTGCTTAGATTTTTCAACATCAGATATTACACCAGCCAAGGAATCTACACTAGTTGTTGAATTATGTAATTTTTTTCTATAATTTTAGTTTGAGATTACTACTTATTTGATTTTTGGAGAGGGAGTGTGTGGTATAAGAGGAATTAACTGAGGAAGATCATTGTTGTTTGTGTTGTTTGTGGATTGATGCTTTGTTATCTGTACAATTTTTTAGTTTTATTTTTTTGTGAATAATAATTCACATTTGCTTATGTTTTAAATATCTAATTTCTCTCTCTTTAAGTTTTGAAATAGATTTCAATCTCTCTCTCCCTCATCTTGTGATTCTTTTAGGAATATTAGTTCATATTCAATACTTAGAGAAATAAAAAATTGATTAATGTTCTTGAATTCACAGCCACATATATGAATTCACAACTTAATATTCTTGAATTCACGACTACATCTATGAATTCACAACCAAAATAAATTCTGTTTAGTTGTGAATTCAAACTTTAAAAACTCAAATTCACAACTACTTGAATTCACAATCAAAATTAATTCTGGTTGTGAATTCACTAAAACTCGAATTCACAATCAAAATAAATTCTAATTTTAGTTGTGAATTCAAACTTTAAAAACTCAAATTCACAACTACTTGAATTCACAACCAAAATAAATTGTGGTTGTGAATTAAATTTTAGTTGTGAATTCGACTGGTTGTGAATTCACGACCAAAAAATTCTAACTGTGAATTAAATTTTTGTTGTAAATTCACAACCAAAAAATTCTTGTTGTGAATTCGACTGTGTAGGGTTTAGGGATAAGGGTTTAGGGTTTAGGTTTAGAGTGGGTTTACGGTTTAGGGTTTAGGTTTTAGGGTTTAGGGTTTAGAGTGGATTTATCAAGTGACAAAATTGATACACCACAAGATTCTTCTTTGTAAAAGGTCTTGAGTTCAATTCCTCATGTTTCAGTTCAGTTCAGTTGTGAATTTACAGTTTCAGTTCAGTTGTGAATTCACAATCGTAGAAATTCACAACTAGGGTTTAGGGTTTCAGTTCAGTTCAGTTGTGAATTTACTGTTTCAGTTCAGTTGTGAATTCACAATCGTAATAATTCACAACTAGGGTTTAGGGTTTCAGTTCAGTTCAGTTGTGAATTTACTGTTTCAGTTCAGTTGTGAATTCACAATCGTAATAATTCACAACTAGGGTTTAGGGTTTCAGTTCAGTTCAGTTGTGAATTTACTATTTCAGTTCAGTTGTGAATTCACAATCGTAATAATTCACAACTAGGGTTTAGGTTTAGGGTTTAGTGTTTCAGTTCAGTTGTGAATTCACAAACAAAAAATTCTGGTTGTGAATTCGACTGATTGTGAATTGTGAATTCAGGGTTTTAGGTTTTAGAGTTTAGGGTTTAGAGTTGATTTAGGGTTTAGGATTTAGAGTGGGCTTAGGCTTGTGAATTCACAATCAAAAAAAATCTTGTTGTGAGTTCGAGTGTTTAAGGTTCAGGGTTTAGGGTTTATGGTTTAGAGTGAGTTTAAGGTTTAGGGTTTAGGGTTTAGATAGGGTTTAGGGTTTACAGTTGTGAATAAAATTTTCATTGTGAATTCGACTGGTTTTGAATTCACAACCAAAAAATTCTTATTGTGAATTAAATTTAGGTTGTGAATTCACAACCAAAAAAATCTGGTTGTGAATTAAATTTTGATTGTGAATTCGACTGGTTGTGAATTCACAAACAAACAATTCTGGTTGTGAATTCGATTCACAATTCACAACCAGTGTGAATTGCGGGATTTTTTAAAGGGATGATGTAAAGTGGACATTTTTTTAATTTTTAATGTGAAGGGTATTTTGGTAACAATGGACATTTTTTAAGTTTTTTATTTTAGTGGACATTTTTTATCTTTACAATATGAAAGTGGCCATTTTAAAAATCCACTCATGATGCAACCCTTATAATAAAGAATACTAGAGAAAATGGCGGGGTATTACAGTAGAGAAGGGTTGAACCGTCAATTTTTTACTCTTATTTTTGTAATGCATTATGTATATTTTTCTTCGCATTATTTAATGCATTACATAATGAAATTTTTGAATAAAGTCAATATGAAATACAATAAACTATAAACGAAATAAAATCATAACACATTTACAACTAAAATATAATAAAATTCGCATTTTATTGAATTCAAAGTATACAAAAATTACAATTTACATGTACAAATAAATTACAATCTTGAAAATTCCAACTACAAAGTTAAATAAGTAAACTAAACTTACTACACTAAAGTTTCTAAATAACTAACTAACAACTAATTTTAAAAAATAAAAGGAAAAGTAGCAATTTAGCCCCAATCATAGGCACTCTTATGGCCTCTAGCACTATGTACTCAATATTCAATCAATCATGTCCCTTATGTTTTAAATTGAATGCAACCAAGGCTGCAAATCGCATTTTCACAGAGACCTTCCTAGCTGTAAGTCATGGTGAACGTTCCAAAGACAAAAAAAACTTACTGCAAATCAAAGGAGTATAAAAAGCACACCTTGCATAAGGTGAGCCAGTACAAGAAGGGGAAGGATAGTTTAGCTGCTCAAGGAAAGAGACGTTATGATCGCAAGCAATCAGGTTATGGTGGCCAGACCAAGCCCGTTTTCCACAAGAAGGCCAAAACAACCAAGAAGATTGTGTTAAGGCTGCAATGCCAGGCTTGCAAGCTTGTCTCCCAACACCTGCAAGCATTTTGAAATTAGTGGCGATAAAAAGGGCAAAGGAACTTCCCTCTTCTAATTTACATAGTTACGTGGGAATACTGCAGCGACGTTCTTGTGTTTTGGTTATATATGTTTGGTGAAATATTTGACATCTTGTAGCTGAATCGAGTGTTACTGACATTGAACTAGTTTATGAAATTTATTCCATAAATATTCAGCTAAAAAAATTGGATGCAACCAAGCACCTCTGGCTTACGGCCAACATGCGTAATTTGTCTTTTTTTTTTTGGCTTTTCCCTATAGGGGTAGAAGATGAGGTACTTGCCACCCATCCTCTACCGGAGATTGCTGAATCGGTTCATTGCGTCGTGTAGCTTCTTCTGAAGACCGTCCTAGAAAACTCATTTCTTTAATTTCCCATTTTAGACAAAACTCATTGGCGAATTCCATGATATTTCTCTTCTTCCTTGAAAATCCCCATCATTTGACTTTTCTCTCTCTAACCTCTCCCTTTCTCTCTCTACAATTAAAAAAATAAGGGTGTTGTAGTTGATCCCGCACAGCAGGACGGGAGACTTGTTTGACCAGTCCCTCTTCATACTTATTCGAGTACGAGGGTTTTTTAGGACAATAACTTAGGTTGATTTGGAAATTAGGACAAAAACTTTTGGACTTGTAAAAATAGGACACTAATTTTTTTAGAGTAAAAATAAGACACTAATTAATAAGTGTTGCACCCTCAGGACATTTCTCGGCCGAAAAATGTCCTATTTTTACGACGCTTATTAATTAGTGTCCTATTTTACTCTAAAAAAAATTAATGTCTTATTTTTACAAGTCCGAAAGTTTTTGTCCTAATTTTCAAATTAATATAAGTTATTGTCCTAAAAAATCCTTTGACTCTACTTATTCTACCTTTCTCACCCATCAATTCCCCATATATCAAACCCCCAATTCCCTTCTCAATCTCCACTTCCAAATTTCAATCGCATAATCACTAATTTCAAAAAACATATTTACAAAAAAAAATAAAAAAATTGAGCGATCTATTCTTGAGGTCCTTCTCCCACTTCTGCAGCGGCAACTTGTCCCCACCGCCTACCCACAACATCGAGCTCTCTGATGTCCTGGCACCAATGTCAATCTTGACCCCTTCTTCGAGGACGTGGAAGATGTCAAGGACGAGCTCCGCGACCTAGAGTCGGTCCACAGCCAACTCCAAACCTCCCACGAGCAAAGCAAAACCCTACACAATGCGAAGGCGATCAAGGACCTGCGATCGCACATAAGCGCCGACATAGGGACGACACTGAAGAAGGCAAAGGTCATGAAGGTCCACCTGGAGGTGCTGGACCGCCTATAGGGAAAACTAATAAAAAAATAATAAATAAAAATTTGACAAAGAACGTCTGTTGGCACTTGGCCGTCAGCAGGAGGAGCATGATTGTACCCAATTTAGAACATGAAAGTCCTTATTGATCGAATCTTGTGTATAAGGTGACAGACGTCGTAGGTGTGTCTATGATATGGGCTAAATAGAAAAAATAAAATGATAAAGGGAAAAAATGAATAAAGGGGTTAAGCTCAATTATAATATAAATATTAAAATTCAGTGGCCTACGTATTTTCATTGAATAATGAAGAATCAAAGCCTAAGTAGTTTTCTTACCTTAACTTACCTTTTCGGCTCGATACGACTCCTAATCATCAAATCCATCAGCGTTGAATCTATCGAATTCGGTGACTTCATCATTTGGGCTCTCTTCGACTTGATCTCATTGGTTCTCTTAGGCTCTTGTGATAGCTTTGGACCATCATCAAGCAACATGGTGGCCTCCATATTTTGAGTATCCATGTTGCTTTTTCTTTTGTGCAACACGAGTCAAGCAATGCTAAATGCTTGCTCAACCAAGACCGTGGATGCCAAAATAACAAATAGCTCATTCGCCATAATGAAGAGAATGAGAAAGTCCTTTTCGTACGTCGACCACCATTACAAGACGTCGGCTTGACCACCTGCGCCTGTTTCTTAAAAATAGAAGTACTTTGCAAATACATATATAAGGATATAGTCGGGTTTGAAGGACATCTTACAAGACGATAAATAAGCCGGTTTCAGTGCAACACATGGCGGCTAATGACTTGCACTTCAATGAATGTGCTAATGGATTATGGTTAGAGGAAATCTTCGAGATTTGGTGTCAGGCCATGTCATGACCACACATCATACACATGAAGACTTGAAAAGACATGGATGCCCCATCGGTCCAAAGATAACCAGACCTGAAAAGATAAAAATGCCCCTACATATGTGTAGAGCTGAAGAGACTATTTTACCCATAACCTTGTAATATTCATAAATAACACTACATTCCTTTTGACATTAGATGAATTTATGTACAAAATGCGACTTTGATTGTTTATGAAAATAATTTTGTGTTTTTTTGTCCAAGCTAAAATTATAATCCACTTTCCTTGTTAAAATTGCAGGATCTAGGAATGCTTAATTTGTTGTTGTTGGGGAGTGTATTTCATTGTTTATAGCAATATTTTTGAATTTGGCGGTTTGATCCAGCGGACGTTATGTATGAGAATCAGAATAATTTGTGTTGTCAATGTTCTTGAATTCACAACCATCTCGATTAGTGTTGGTTGTGATTCGAGTTTTTTTTGCCTTTTCATAATATCGGTTTTTATTATTGTGAATTCTTTCGCTATTTTTCATTTTTTCAATATTCAACTCAAATATATTTAGTTATAAATATTTTTTATTATATTTATAAATATGATAATTGATTTGGTATCAATTTTATATAAATATAAAAGTATATATAAAATTATTTTTCATGCATTGCACGGGATGGAAATGCTAATATGAAATTAAAAAGACATAAACTAAGAATTTAGATAAATAAAAATAGAGGATGGTGAAGATGTCGATTAAGACCTTGAATTAAGGAGAAAACTTGAATCATTAATCATATTATATATAATAATAATATAAGATTTTATTTGTTAGAAATAGAAATAAAACACAATACACTATCCATTATTTCAACATTATACATTTTACGCAGTAAAAGATAGGGGATATTTAGGGTTTTTATTCGCAAGAAATATTCCCCAGTGCTTCTCAAGTTCAGGGCTCTTATTATTCTCATCAATCAAATCGAAAATGTAAGTTTCAATAGGCTTCCCTGGCCTTCTTGGCGCTCCCTTTTTCACACTCTTGAGCAAATTGGAGTTGTAAGTCCCTGCATTGCCTACGGTAGTAGCCGTCCCTCCGGCCGACGGCCACCCCGTCTCCGACACCACGACCCTGATGTTGGCCCCGCCGGCCTTCTCGAGAGCCACGTGGACGGCGTCAACCATGGCGTCGAATAAGTTGTAATATTGGTATGCCCCATCTTTAACCACACTCGATTTAGAGGTAAATAGTGCGTAGTCTAAACGAATATTGGTGGTGTCGCTAACATATGCAAAATATGGATACACATTTACTAGAAAAGGGCTATTAGTTTTGACTAGGAATTTGATAATAGGATTGATGAACAAGTCTAGGAATTGGGATTGGAACGACCCCAACGACGGAGGGTTGGAAAGTCCAAGAATCTCCATGCTTAGGGCGGTGGAGACCTTGACTCTGCGAAGCCCGGCCGCGGCCAGGGCATCGGAGATGTGTTGCATGGCGATGGGGACGTGGGGTGAAATGTCGGGGTTGGCTGATGGGCTGATCTCGTTTCCGACGGCAATGTAGCGAAAGTTAATATTTCGGTACTTGAGGATGTTATCTCGAACCCAAGATATCGCGAGGGACTCATCCCTCGCGATGCCTTGGATCTCCTCGTTGGGGACACCTACGATGACCGAGACATTGCTGCCTTGAAGTGGTTCGACAAGTGCTGGATTAGGGTTGTAGAGCCGAATGCTTTGAATGTTGTGGTGCTTGCATAGAGCGATCATTTCTCTAGGTGGTGGTAGATTGTTGCCAAGAGTGCCGTAGCACGCTCCCGTTTGAGCATCTACTTGTTAGTTCGAGAAACACAGAATTAGTAGATGACTCAATGTGCTAATTTTATGTTAGTAAGTAAGGGGAGGAAGAGAGCGACCTGCATTGTGCATGCAAAGAATGGCCATTGCAATTAGCATAAGTCTGCTACGAATTGCTCCAAAGCATTGGTTTTCTAGACATGATGATCTCTCCATTGTAACTAACTAAGATAAACTATTTTTGTGTACATTTATTTATATATATTGATAAATTTTAATTATTATAGTTGCCACTTTTAAAATGTGGATATTTTCATTGATGATGGCGAATGATAATATTATTATGGATAGAGATTGGGGATAAGGGATTTTCTCTTGCATTTTCAAGAAAAAACTATTTATGGTTAAAGTTAAGCTACAATATACGGATTCGCGGAATAGCTAGCAGCCGGTTAGCTCCGACGAGAGAAGCGCAGACAAGATTTTGTGCTAGCTACCAATTACTTAAGTTTGTTTTGGGCAGCTATCGACTAATCTGCAACTTAATTTTGATTTCGAATCGGTGAGGGAATGAGGAATAGTTCATTTTTATACTGGGCAAGACATGACAAAGCTTGGGCTCCAAGATCCAATTTCGATTTTTAAAGAGAATCTATATATTATAGGGTTCGTTTGGTACTGGTGATTAGAATATATAATATATTTATGACACCCTAATATCTTGTTTGATAAAAAAAATAATACGAAACACACAACCCTTTATAAATTAAAGGTCCAAAAATATTATACTCTCTCTGTCCCACTTCAATTGGCACACTTGCCTTTTTTTGTTTGTCCCATTTCAATTTTGTAACACCCTAATCTAATTAAGAAGATAAATATAAAATTTAAATAAATATTTAATGCGGAAGTCTTTTAAAATAATTTAAAACTCACTTTTAAAATAAATATTTTCGAAAATAATTTTAAGAAAAAGAAATCTTTAAATAAAATTGGTTTTTAAAACACTTTTAAAACGATTTATAAGATATCAAAATTTTTAATAATGTATTCAAATATAAATCTTGATTTTGAAATCATAAATTTTACAACTTTATTTTCAAAGCACGACATGAAGATGTCAGAAAAATAATTAACTAATTAATAAAACTTGTACTAAGGAAAACTCTAAATATAAAATAATATCTTTTTAGCAGCGGAAAATATAACAAAATAAAATCTTTATATAATTAAAAATTATGTATGTATCCATGTATATATTTTCGTAAAGATATAAATTCTTAAATAAATATTTGAAATGAATTTAAATATAAACTAAACAAGTCATGACATTAAAATAATATAACAACATTTATTTAAACAAATCACAAATAGCATAGAATTTCAGAGTTTACATAACCAAAAGATATCAAATGAAATAACATAATATATTTTAAGAAACATTTATTTTTAAATAGATGCGACGCGCCCATTCGACTCTCCACGCGCTTCCAATATCAATTACCTGAAACTGTTGAATATGGGATGAGCATACAAGGTACACTCAGTGTGGAAACATGCAATAATTGTCCATGTTAATAAAATGGTAACACATATTGTCATAACGTAACATAAATTCCATACGCACTGTGGCAATCCAAGGACTTTAATGTCCCGGACCCTATATGTGGGCCCCTGGCGACAATATAATGGTTGCAACCCTGTAACATGAAATCGCATTGTGGCATACCAAGGACGGTGAAGTCCTGGACCAATTATGCTGGCCCCTAGCGATAAATATTTTTACAACACATACGGTAAACACATAATATTAAAATGGACAAATATTAACCACGTGCATGTACTGAAATAAATCCCACACCTGAAACTTGAGCTTTGAAAGTTAACTGCGATAATTTAAAGTTCACGTCCTAATCGCGCCGCACCTAGTCAGATAAATTCAAATAATAAATATAAGGGCCTAATTAAACTTTAGAAAATAATTTAAATCATAAGATTATGTAAAAATAATTGATCTAATAAATTTAATAGTAAAATATATTTTCTCATGAAAATTTGGATTAAGAAATGATTTAATAATTTAAATAATAAGATATAATTTCTTATGAAAATTTTGATTAGTAAAATAATTTAAGGATAAATCCAACTTAATTAAAAGAAATATGTAGCTCAAAATAATTAAAATTAAACCCAATTACTTAGGTGAAAGTGAGCCCATGAGGTAATTAAAAATTAAACCCAACTATTTAAATAAAATCAGCCCATTAAAATCCCCCTTTGGCCCAAGCCCACTCTTCCAACTCCCCTAATCTAACTTTCATCCAACACACACATACACACAACTCACGCACTTCACACGCAGCTCACCCTCTCTCCCTCTCCTCTTCTCTCCCTCGGTCTCCCCCTTCCGCCGCCACCAGGCGGCACGCCACCGCCCCGTCGGCCGGCGGTTCTGCCTCCTTTCCCTTCCCCCTTCTTCCTACCTCCTTCTCACCCCTCACTTCTCGCCCTCTTCCTCCTCCCCTGCCCTTGTCCTCACCGCACCAGCCGCACCTGCGCCCCTCTTCTCCGGCGACCCCTGCCGCCACCGTCTCCTGCCCGGCGTCGCCTTCACCGTCTATTTCTCTCCTGGCCAACAGCAGCACCACCATCGCCGCCCCTGCGTCGACAGCGGCGCCGCCCAGCCGCCTCCTTCCTCTGTCCGACCAGAACGCCGAGACCTAGCGCCGCTGCCCCTATCTCCACCTCCGTCGGATCCGGCGGTATTGCTGCTCAGCCGTTTCCCCTCCCTTCTATCTCCTGTCTAAATTCTAAGCTACTATTTCTCTTTCAATCTATTGTATTTTCTTTTCAGCAAAACAATGAATATTGGGGATTTGATTTTTTTAAGAATTGAGGTGTCTATATGCACTTGTGTTTTTGCATATGAAAATGAAATTAAATCATGAAAACTTTGCGGAAAAATAAAGTTTACCGGTTGAAATTGTGCAGTTGAAGAAAACCGGATGGATTATAAAAGTTGAGTTTTTGTTGGATTTGTGAATTTTGAGGATGATACAATGAGGTTTAAATAGATTGAATTTACTTGTTTGAACATAAACGTGTGAAAGAAAGAAATCAAAGTTTGATCAAAGTTTTTGCTGCTGCATGCTGCTTTTGAAATCAAAGTTTTGAAATCAAAGTTTTGCTGTAGTTTTGATCAAATCTGACGGAAAGGTACTACAGTGATATATGGCTGAAGCTGAGTAAATGTGGATATGTAGCTGAAGTCATTTTCGTAAAAATTTATTTACACGTTAATAATATATATATGGGCTTGTAATGTATGATAAATAAATGGGCTTGTTGTTTCACAAAATAAATGAGAATGAAAGAAAAACGTAGTAATTTGCTGTGATGAATTAAAACATGAAATCTCACAGAAACAATAAAATTACCAGCTGAAGTTTTGTGAAGGAAATATCATAAATGAGAAGTCTGTTAACTTGAATGAAATTTGTGCTCTGGAAAATTTTGATGAAATGAAACCTAGCAAGTTATTTGGGTGAATTTTAAATGTGATAGCAGTGAGTGATACGTGGCTGAATAAAATTAGGTGACTGAAGGTGATTAAATCCGAATATGTGGCTAAGGAAAAACTGAACCACGTAACATCTCATTTTAATTAAAGAAAGACATATGGACTTATAATAATAATTGGGCTTTAAAGATGATAAATGGGCTTTCAAATAATAAAATTTTAACCCAATTATCATAGAAAAAGAATAAAAACTATGGCCCAACATATTTATTAAAAATATTTGATAATATAAATTTGTATCTTTTTATAAATATAATCTATAGTTCAAAGTCATTTATCTAATTAGGGCGGTTAGATATCTGATAAGAATAAAAATAGGAATGGCTGGCTTGGAGACTTCTTTAAACAAATGTAAATAAATAGAGTAGAAATTGTTAATTTGCAGATACGAAAATAAGGTATCCAAATCCTTGAAATCATTAATAAACTATAAATGTTGAAACTTGAATAATTGTTTTAGGATCATTGCAAAAGAATTTGGCACATTAATAACAATAAGCCCAATACTAACAAAATTTATGAAAATATTTTATTCTTAATCCAAAATTAATATAATGTCCATGATAAATATATTTAAGTAAATAAATTTATTTAGGCCCAAATTTATATAAAAATATTTTTGGAATATAAAACTTTATTTCTATAGGTATAACCTAGAATTTAGAGTCATACATCTAGCTAGGGGCGCGACTAGATAATTCTCCACAAACTCGACTCATAGATTTATATTTTTAATATCTCGAAAATATAAAAATTTTCAAATAAAATTTGCAAAGGTAGTAAACGGTTTTGGGCTGTGACAAATTTGCACTTTTCTAAAATAGTATGTGGTCCCTATTTTCTCTACTCACATAAAATAAGTGGACCCTACCTACTTTACACTCTTAACCCTTTATTCTTAATCTTGGTGCCCAACTCAAAAATGTCAATTGAAGTGGGACGGAGGGAGTACTAATTTGTGGGATTCTGTATACTACGAAGATGATATATGTAATACAAATCTTAATTATAACTATTATTAATTTTATATAATTTTAATACTCACTCCGTCCCAATAATCTTGTCCCACTTTCCTTTTTGGGTTGTACCAATAATCTTGTCCCATTTCCTTTTTAGGTAAATTTTAAGGCTAATTAACTCTCACTTAAAGATGATTCTAATTAAACTTACCCCCCTCTAAATTACATCTACTCGCCTCTCTCTCTCTCTCTCTCTCTCTCTCTACCATCTCCCTCATTCTCCCTCTCTAAATTCGCTCCACCATTTCCCCTCTGCAAATCCACCGGCGCCGCCGCTCACTTCCCCTCTGTTCCACCGGCGCCGCCTCCCTCTTCCCCCTCTGTTCCGCCGCCTTCGCCTCCCCCCTTCCCCCTCTGTAAATCTGCTCCCCCATGAATTAGGGCTCGTCGCCGCCTCCGCCTCTGCCTGCCTCTTGCCTCTCTTCTCACGCCGTCTCTCGCCGTCAGGTCGCCTCTTCTCTTCTCCACCATTCATGGTGCTTCGCCTCTCCTCCTCTGTTCCGCCGCCGTCGCCACCTCCCTCCTTCCCCCTCTGTAAATCTGTCGAGCACAGATCTACCCTAACACTCACTCGGTTCTCTCTCTACCCGCCGCCTCCCCCCCTTTCCCCCTCTGTACCGCGGGTTGGAGCTCCATCTCCTCCGCCCTCTGTGTACCGGCGCCTTTGAGCTTGTCCTCCCTCTCGCCTTCGCCCTCCCGCCTCTTCGTCTCTCCTCTGTTTTTTTTTTCTTCAGAAATTAGTGCTCGCCTCCGCCGCCCTCATTCCGGCGACGCCCACAACAGTACAACCCTTCGATTCCACACAAAGCCCTTCGATTCCGACGCCAACAACAGTGCACCTCTTCGATTCCGGCGACTGTACAGCCATAGGGCTGCCGCCGCAATGCCCTCTCTTTCTACTTCTTCTGGCGGACATTTTCTATTCTTGTTTAATGAAGATTTTGCTGAAATTTCTTGTTGAAATCTGCATAATTTTGTTGCATTTTTTGGTTGTTGCATTTTCTGTTCTTGATTACAGAAGATGATGAAAATTTTGCAGAATGAATTGTTGAAATTTGTTGAGGAGGATGAAGATTTTGTTGAAATTTGCAGAATTTTGTTGTATTTTTTGTTCTTGCCGTTAATTTCTTGTTGAAATTTGAAGATTTTTTGTTATTTAATTTACAGAATTCAGTTTTGCTAATTTTACAAGAATAATTAGGCCATATTTACTTGTTCTTAAACATGTGGGGCCTTACACTTTACAACACTAATTCAACACTCCTTAGTCTCCGTGCCCAAAAGAAATGGGACATGATTATTGGGACGGAGGGAGTACATCATATCAAACAATATATTACTATATTTTATAGATATTTTGATACATTATACCAAACATGATATTAAGGCATTTGGTTTGTCGCCGTGACAAAGAATTGGAACGAAGTACTCTTTCCTCTCGCAGTTGAGCTTTCCCCAATTGAGAATGATGAGTCATGGACATGGTTTTTCCATCGACTGCATTTGTGCTCTCATCAGCCCGATGATTTGTTGATTATGTTTGATCAGCATAAGAGCATTAAAATTGTTTTTGAGAGGGTGTATCCAAATGTGGTGCATGTATTTTGTTATTACCATTTGCTGAAGAATTGTTGGGAACTTAGTGAAATATTCTAATCCTTGTTTTGATGATACCAAAATCAATAAGTTTCTGTTGTAATAGACTAGAATTGCTTGAACTCAAGTGTTAGAGTTCTTTTTCTAGTTTAATTGTTGTTCTGAAGACTGAAGAACGAAGGACTGAAGACTCAAGACTGAAGACTGAAGACTGAAGTTGCCGACTGAAGCATCAGTCGAAGAATTAGTTTTGACTGATTACTTAATGCGAGTCACGTGGAATCAGCGGACTGATACTAAAGTCAAGTATCAGTTAAACATTCTTCCTCGAACTGAACCTCCAATGTTTAAATTTTATTTAATATTTTTTTTGATTATTTAAATATGTCAATTTCGATGTTCGTCGTGCATTGCACGAATGGACGTTGTAGTATAAATAAAGATATTTGCTCTGCCCAAACGTTATGGGCGACCACTACGTGTTAATTAGGTGAAATTCAAAGCATTTATGCTGACTTTTTCTAGTATTTTTTACTCCCTCCGTCCACGAAAAAGTGTCCCATTTGGGTGCTGGCACGGGTTTTAAGAAAGCTGAAAAAGGTGGTGTAAAGGTGGTGTAAAAGACTAAAAGGGTAGTGTTAATGTATTGTGGTTACTTTTACTAATCTTGCACTAACTATTTGGCATTATTTTATTAGGTGAATTAAATGAAAGCATTTAAATGAGAAAACATTAAACAAAAGTGCCGATTCAATAAATAAATGAACTTGAAATTCAGAAAATAAATAAATTGGAAATAAAATTTTCAGAAAATAAATAAATTGAAAATTCAAAAATAAATAAATAAATAAACTGAAAATTGAGAAAATAAATAAATAAACTGAAAATAAATAAATAAATAAGTAAATAAACTGGAAAATAAATAAACTGAAAATTCAAAAATAAATAAATAACTAAAATTGAAATTCAGAAAATAAATAAATAAAATGGAAATAAATAAATTAACTGAAAATTCAGAAAATAAATAAATAAATAAACTGGAAATTCAAAAATAAATAAATAAATAAACTGAAAATTCAAAAATAAATAAACTTGAAATTCAGAAAATAAATAAATAAATAAACTGAAAATTCAGAAAATAAATAAATAAACTGGAAATAAATAAATAAATAAGTAAATAAACTGGAAATAAATAAACTGAAAATTCAAAAATAAATAAATAAATAAACTTGAAATTCAGAAAATAAATAAATAAATAAACTGAAAATTCAGAAAATAAATATATAAATAAAATGGAAAATAAATAAACTGGAAATAAATAAATAAATAAACTGAAAATTCAGAAAATAAATAAATAAACTGGAAATAAATTAACTGAAAATTCAGAAAATAAATAAATAAATAAACTGATAAATAAATAAACTGGAAATTCGAAAATAAATAAATAAATAAATAAACTGAAAATTCAAAAATAAATAAACTTGAAATTCAGAAAATAAATAAATAAATAAACTGAAAATTCAGAAAATAAATAAATAAATAAATTGGAAAATAAATAAACTGGAAATAAATAAATAAATAAGTAAATAAACTGGAAATAAATAAACTGAAAATTCAAAAATAAATAAATAAATAAACTTGAAATTCAGAAAATAAATAAATAAATAAACTGAAAATTCAGAAAATAAATATATAAATAAAATGGAAAATAAATAAACTGGAAATAAATAAATAAATAAATAAACTGAAAATTCAGAAAATAAATAAATAAACTGGAAATAAATAAACTAAAAATTCAAAAATAAATAAATAAATAAATAAACTTGAAATTCAGAAAATAAATAAATAAATAAACTGAAAATTAAGAAAATAAATAAATAAATGGGATTGATTAGGCGTGGGGGAGTTGGTTTCGTAGTTTTAATTAGTGAGTTAATTGTGTGGATTAATTGCATTGATTAAATAAAAGTGTGGATTTATTAATGACATAAGTTGTAAATAAATTGAAAAGTAAAGGGTATGAATGTACAAAAAGGTAAACAGGACACTTTTTCGTGGACAAAAAAAAAGGGATAAGTAGGGCACTTTTTCGTGGACAGAGGGAGTAACTTTTTAAAGTTTTCTACTTACTATTTTCCATCGTCTCCTGATCAATTTTTCCCTTTTCTTGACAAATTAACAATATTCAACATAATACACAGCAGGAAATTTTAATCAAAATTTTGGCAATCGCAAGTCAAGAACCATGTCGTCGGCTATTTCTCAGCTCTCATGCTTCTCCGCCGTAGTTGACAGCCGCCGTTCGCAGCTCCACCAGAGATCCCGTCTCTGCCTCACGCAGTTTCGTCCCGGAAAGGTACAATCTCGATCCCAATTTCTCGCGGTTTCGTTCCTTAATCTCAAAATAAACACTGAATTGAGTAAAAAATGTGTCTTACTTAGCTGAATAAGTTGAAATTTGAGGAGGGCTTGGTGAAATTGATTGGACAATTACTGTTCTTTTAAAGGGGGTTTAGCTTAATCGGACTTCTTTTTGGTTGCTTTTGCTGAACTGGACTTAATTTAGTTCAAGATGCGATTTTTCTTGGCTTCGAAGGTTTGGGTTATGAGGAAAAATGTTGAAGAGATCAAATTAAATTGGTTGGAGTAGTATTAAAGATATTTTTTATTTATCATTATTTGAATTCTTAGTTTTCTGAATTTGAAATGCCTAAGATGTATCCATTATTCTGATTGGAGTGGAGCTACTAGTTTAATTGGTTTTTGTTAATCATAATATGTTGAACATTATGTAAATCAAATGCCGTATTTTTTCAGGTTTGAAATGCTATGAAGAGATCAAATAATAATAATAATAATAATAATAATTATTATTATTATTATTATGAGTTTTTTGAATTTGAAATGCCTAAGATGTATCCATTATTCTGTGCAGAGCTTCTGGGTTTATTGGTTTTTGCTAATCGTAATATGTTGAAGATGATGCAAATTAAATGCCATATTTTCAGGTTTTAAATGTTATGAACGGTGATGGACATGGCTCAAAATTATCCCAATTAGAGAATAAAACTCCAAGTTACGTAGAAGATGCATCGGCATCCTATAATGGAAGCTCGGTGCAGCCGCATTCTGCTGCAGATAGTTTTGTTGCTGGAGGAGCAACAAATGAGCAGGAAAGCGTCGTCAGCCAACCAAAGAGGGCGGCAATGATTCACGACTTCTGTTTTGGAATTCCCTTTGGTTAGAATTTCAGGCTTTCTTCGCTTGGTGATCTGTTTGCTTTCTTATGTTGTATTCTAATATGCAAGCATCATTTGATATTGAATCGCAAAAAATTGTTGCTCTAACTAGATTGTTTCTATGCCAGGTGGACTAGTCTTTTCCGGGGGACTCGTTGGATTTCTGGTTTCGAAAAACCCTCGTACTCTAATGTCCGGTGTGCTCTATGGAGGTGCCCTACTTGCCCTTAGCACTCTGAGTTTGAAGGTCTGGAAACAAGGGAAACCGAGCTTTCCGTTCATACTAGGTCAAGCAGGTATCTTTTTTCTTCTTCAGAGATCCTTTTCAAGGATTTTTAGTGGAGGCCATAGAACCACCATCAACAGCTCCTTTTCATTATGCATGGTCTAGATAAACAAAAAAGTCATGGACTGCACGCCACAATATTTTCTATGTAGCATCCGTGACATAGATTAATGTACTAGTGAACTCGAACTCATTATTTGTGGTGAGCTTGGTCGAACCATTTCCTTTAGTGATAAAAAAACCACAAAGCAGATTCTAGGTATATGTTGATAAGGCTACATGTCTAAAATGAAGTAGATAGTTTTTCTCTGTTTTGGTATTTATTCTATCTTGTTTCATATGGAGAGTAGGTATAAGATTTTGTATCTTTTCAATTTGTTTTCTTTCTTTGTTTTTTTTGGTTGCAAAACTTTAATCCTCCCAATGTCTGGCTTGCAGTACTCTCACTCGCCCTCCTGTTTAAGCATTCTCGGGCATATACATTGGTAATGCATAACACAACCAAAATTTCTACTTCCATTCTGGGTATCATGTGACAATTTTTTAACGTGTCACATCTTGAATTTCTTGCAGACGAACAAACTCTTCCCGACAGCCTTCAATGTTGTCATCAGGTAAATGCACTATCATGAGTCTACCTCTTCCATCTTTATGTTGCGATGCTCATCACGTGTTTTAACTGCCCTAGTGCTGCAATGCTGTGCTTTTACGCCTACGTGATGATATCTGGAGGCAATCCTCCGCCAAAGAAGCTGAAGCCTACTGCTGCAGTTGAATCCTCCTAGTCGAGAGATGGAAAACGTGCGCTGCTGATACTGGAGGTGAGTTACTGATCTCTGGCCCTCATCAAAGTTTCTTTTGTATAAATTTAGATTATTTAAATGACATCTTGAGGTATCACGATAGAGATACTGAATGGATCATAAGAACTTGCCGATTTGAATTACCGTAGATTATTATGCTCTTGTTGTAGATTTTCAGCAGCAATTTTGGATCATTTACATAGCAAGAGTCTTGCCCTTGTTGTGACAATACTCTCGACTTCGACTCATGTATGTTCCCGTGGAGTGGCCTAGTTATGGATTATCACTTTCTAAGTCGAACTTGTTGCAATTGGTTTGGTAGCACTTATATATACAAGGGGGGAGCTATGGTATAAACACTTCTTAACATATAAAATAAGAACTAGCTAAAATGTATGAATTTATGTAGAACACGTATGAATTCGCTGTGTAAATGTATAAATTGCGAAAAGTAATTTTTTTTGCTATCTATGATATTCGAACTCAGGACCATAAATTCATCAAATAATGTGATGAATCAAAGCGTAGATCTTGAAATGTATTTTTATTTTAGCTCTCTTCTACATAATAATACTCCCTCTGTCATATCAAGTTAGTCATTTTGTTTTTGGAATATTTAAAAAATAGTCCACTTTCTTAATCGAAATTGTCTTAAAAATTTATTTTATTGTAAAAATATTATCTAGAGCAATAATTAAGGGTAAAATAAAAAAAATTGTGTACAGATATTTTTTGAAACATAGTATTAAACGTATTCTCTTAATGTGCTTGAAAAATAAGAATATTATTTTAAAGGTGAAGCTTTAAAATGCCAACATTGTTAAGTTGGAAGTGGAAAAATGCGAACTTTTATAGAAGCAAAAACTTGGGTTGAGACTCAATGTATGGGTGAGACATGACGGATTGGATCTGGACGCGGATCGGGTGTGGGTAATTTAAAAAATATTATTTTTGTGATGAAAAGTAATACTTGATAGGAAGAAAGGTAATGTTTGTCGGACATTATTTTTTAAAAAAAAATATTTTTTTTAACTCACGAGAATTTATACTTTTAATCTACTTGATTAAGTAATTATTATCGTAAAAAAAATTATTAATGTAAATAAATATAACATTTTATATTATCTTTTTTTCACAATAATTCATGCTACAATTCTCTGAAGATTGCGGCTTTGCCAAAGTCGCCCTCGTGCCTCAACTCGCGCTGTTAGGCGTGGTCGCAGCCATGCCCTATATTGCGATTGGTGTTTTGTTGCTTGCAGCTGCATTTTCTCCATCTGATTATTTATTTTTATTTATGGATTACTTTGGTATTTTAGTAAAGGGCATAATATTTTTTTATCATTAAATTTATACGATGATTACATGTTTTATATTTTTCTTACAAGTGTAAGACATTTTGCAAATAACAAAGTCAAAGACATCAAATAAAAGGTATATTAGTTTATTTTACTTTAATTTAGGCAAAAATATTACACCCTCCATCCCATAAAACCATACATAGTATAGGACGACACGAATTTTAAGAATTATTACTATAATGAATTACGCATGTTTTTATGGGACGGACGAAGAAAGAAAAACTATGCATATTTTTATGGAACAAAGGGAGTATATTTTTATAAAAACATATATTTTTAATGGATTCTTTGAATTATCTATATCACCTTTTAAATGAGATACATAATACAAATAATAGTTATATAATTTATTAATTTGATAATAATTATAATATTTTTACCTATTAATACTTATAGATATGTAATATAATTACTACATTTTAATATCATGTTTGCTTTAAAACTTGATGTACTTAAGACCTAATACTCCCTCCGTCCCTGAAATAAGTTCTTCTTTTTCCTTTTTGGGACGTCCCCCAAATAAGTTCATCTTTCTTTCTTTCCATTTTTGGACAACTACCCCACCACTAATAATACTTTATTTATTATTACTTTTCACTTTTTCACCACTCTCAATACTAATTATAACACTTTTTCACTTTTTCACCACTCTCAATACTAATTTTAACATATTTTTCTCCACTATCAATACACTTTATCATTTCTCCTTAAAATCCGTGCCGTCCCCAAAGAGGAACTTATTTTGGGGACGGAGGGAGTATGTATTATTCATATTCTTAGGATTTTGTATGTACAAACACCTATTACAGAATCTCAAGCCTTCTTCCTTCGTTCTTCCTTCACTCTAGAACCCTTATTTCTTTGTTCTTTTAGAATCGCAAGCGAACCTCTGTCCACAGTGGGAGCCTTCGTTCTTCACGTCGCCATAGGCGCAAACGATTTTGATGGCTGAATCAAGCGCACCACTTTTAGGATATGATTGGGCACGCGAATTTTGGGAGAAATTTGGGGGAAAATTGAGGGTTCTAAGGGAGAGTTGAAGAATTCTTGTGCTCTTCAATTTCTGTAAGTTTTCTCATGTTTTTTTAATTGTGTAATCTGTAATTCTTGAATTCTTAAGTTTATGATAAGTTTATGATGATGTGTAAGTATTTTCTTAAAAAAAAAAAAAAATCGGCCTTAAAGTCACGTAGGCTCCTATTAGGATTTTCGTCGATCCACGTCACAATTTTGATGTCGGAAAAAAAACTCGGGACAAAAATAAGAACAAAATTATACTCTGGGTACTTCTATGCAATTATCCAAACGATAGGACATATTCGTTAAAATGCTAATACGTTGGGACATAAAGTGATATTTACCTGATATTTTATATGCACCAACTTGTTATTTCGACAATTTTTTTTTTTTAATATGCAATTTATATTCGTATCCTGATTTGGTTGTTTAAGTAATTTATATATATATATATATATATATATATATATATATATATATATATATAAAAGAGAGCATATATATATATGTGGGTGTAAATATGTACAAGTTTTAAGCTCTCCAAGTTGGTATTAAAGAAGCTCTTTACAGAAATAAAATGGATGGTTAGAAAGAGTAGGAGTCTATAAAGCAGGATTTGAGCCCAAAGAAAAATGGACGGTTTGAAAGAGTACATTAGTAGAAAACATCATAATTTGTATTATTGTATGTGGGCCAAAAGCCACATGGGAAGTTAATTTGATGGCTCAAAAGGAAAAAAATTTAAATAAATAGCAAGAACACCCACCCTCAACACCCAAAGCGACTTCACATGCAAGTTGTTTAATTATATGAGTAATATCATTATATGCATTTCCATTTACTGAAAAACATTTAAAATGTATTTTGCATTAATGATGAATTCGAAATCCAAATCTGGCATTCTTGATTGAGCTTATCATAACCACAAGAATGGAAAATTTATAATGGGACAAATCAATTAAACATAAAGAACATATGATGATGGCTAATTATTAATTTGTGACAATATATATATACATGATCCCTTTAATCTGTAATCATTTACGTCTTCGTTCGCTCTTTTTCATGAATTTTGAGGAATATATATGAACGCAGTGATGGAGATGAACTTTTGTCTCGGACTAAATTCAGGAAACATAATCATAGATTTTACCACTATATTTAGTAATGACTATCGCAATCAACCATTAATGAAATAACGGTGGCAAATAATACTTGTTACTAATGGCACTTCTAAATTTCTTGGGCCTCATCATAGTTATAGACAAACATGACACACAACTATACACAAGTTTAAATAAATCGGATGAAATAGAATGAAAATTTTTTTTTTTTGTCAGAACTAGCATATCCACAAATACATACAATCATGAACAAGTGATGATCAAACAAGAATAAATAAATTTAATACATGCATGATCATTATTTTTACTAGCGACAAAACTGCAACTAAACAGTGTAATTGTAGCATGAAAACAGCAAGCAGAGTATTGTGTTCACAGGGACTATTACGATGAATCACTCTAAGTAATCCTAAGTAAACTCTATGATGCAGGTAGAAGCGTGAAATATATTTGATACTGATAAATATACGAACTCCGTTGATAACATTGTATACCGGAATACGTACAATAAGGGTTAATCCGTTGATTCACTCATGAATACCGGAAGAACACCGCGAGAAGGGAACAATCCCACCCTCTACATTTTAACTCTCAATTCGACTCTACTAAAACATAAATAAAACTCCTATTTATAATAAAACCCTAAACATCTAAAATGAAACAAACTAACTTGACCAACAAGACAAATCAATAATTAAAGATATAATATATTATACGATTCTATCTTCATCATTCTCTCCATCCTTGAAACGATTCGTCCTCGAATCGGAAACGTCCTTGATGATGTTCTGCATAGGGTCGATCATATTGACCGTGTAGGAAGTCAAAGATCTCTCGATTCTGTGCTCGTAATTCCTTGAATTGTTGAGACAGAAGGTCGTCGTCACGATGGAGATAATCTTGAACATTCTGAACGGTTGATTGACGGGGAGACATCGTGTAGGAGCGTAGCAAGGCTCTGGATACCAACTGATGCAGGGAGAAGCGTGAAATATATTTGATACTGATAAATATACGAACTCCGTTGATAACATTGTATACCGGAATACGTACAATAAGGGTTAATCCGTTGATTCACTCATGAATACCGGAAGAACACTTCGAGAAGGGAACAATCCCACCCTCTACATTTTAACTCTCAATTCGACTCTACTAAAACATAAATAAAACTCCTATTTATAATAAAACCCTAAACATCTAAAATGAAACAAACTAACTTGACCAACAAGACAAATCAATAATTAAAGATATAATATATTATACGATTCTATCTTCATCACTCTAGCAATATTCAGGCAAAGCAAACAGATTAAAGATTTTAATAAAAACTAAACTTAGAACATAGCAAATAAAATTCAGGTAAAGAAGAATCAATTGATAAAACAACTGATCCTAAGGTAGTAATTTCATTAACTAAATTCACATAATAAATCTATTAATCCTATTAACCAATTTAATCCAGTTATGATGAGAGATCACTTAATTAATCAATTACTCTCGCTAGAGCAGCAACGATCGTATATTAGTAAATTCTCTATCTCTGTTAGGTCTCAAGAAAATCTACTAACTCCCAACAGTTCCTAAGAATAGCGCTCCCTATGATCCACCTATCTCCGCTACGTCTCAAGGTTAAGATCATATCATACATTCCTGAATCCGCTAAACAGTTATCTCCGCTAGGTCTCAAACCGAATAGCTACACATGCAAACTATTGATAAGATAATTCACACGAAATCAAGCACCAGGAATTATGAATCATAAACTGGAAGGTAAATAGATATTAACAAATAAATCACATGAATTCAATTAACTATTTACAAACCCTAGAATCAGATAAGAAAACTAGCCAGACATATTAAAATAAAATAGAAACATAATTAAAAAGAACGCAATTGTAAAAAACTGAATTAAATAAAACTCTGAATAAAACTGATGAACAATCTTGAATCTTCAATCCTTGCAGAATTCTGATCCAAACTCTAGAAAACTAGAAAGCAATGATAATCTAAAGCTATGAAACTGAAAAACTAAAGTTGGGAACCCTAAATAGGTCAAAAGAAGACCTATATATAGACACATGAGATAAATACACTGTAGAACTCGAAAATACTGATAAAATCCGAAAATCCCGAAAATTCGGAAATTCCGTCGGACACTATTCACTGTTACGCGCGACTTTCTTATTTCGGCCATATCTTACTCGTCCAAACTCAGATTTGCGAACCGTTTGCGCCTACGAACTCGTATCGCGATGATCTACAACTTTCATTAAGACCAATAGTCCAAAATTTGAACTCCATATTTCTGTAAAATTCACCAAAGTATGAGCAAGTAACATTCACAAGATAAAATAATTTAAGCACAAAACAACTATCAAACACTCAATTTCCTATAAAATTAACATCATATGAACATTAAAAACCATAGAAACATGAGTGTTATCAATACATAAAATTGAAAACCAACTAATATGCTTGTGCATGTATATTTTTAATTATTTGTTTACTCTGATAATTTCTTATTCATGAATTTTATGAATTTGTGCAGTACTCTCACAACTATCAAGTAATATATATATAGGGCCACATTCCATAAAGAATGGAGAACCGTTGAACATGTCAGCTATGCAGGTTGAACATACCAAAAATTTTATTGAACGTTTGGGGTTTTTGGGGTTCGAACCCTGGATACGTTCAACACAAATTACCGTTGATCGTTACCGAATGAACGCTGACCGTTAGATTAGATAAGATCAACGCATCAGATTTGGTATCTGTTCTTTGAATATATATGGTTCTCCATTGAACTTCTCCTGATATATATATATAGGGGTGGGCTACCATGAGAGCACATCTTAAAATAAGAAATAAGATCAATTTTTAATGAATGAATTTTATGTAGAACACGTATGAATTCGCTGTATAAAAGTATGAATCGTGAAAAATTAATTTTTGCTACTTTTGTGATTCGAACTCAGGATCATAAATCCATCCAACAGGATTACGAATCAACCGTAGATCTTGATGATCTAAGGGCTGAAAATGATTGTTATTTTATATCTTAATAAATGCTCTTATTTTAGCCATTTCCTATATATACATAGCCCTTTCCTATATATATATATATATAGCCCATATATATAGGGAATGGCTGGAGTATAAACACTTCCTAACATGTAAGATACGAACTAGCTAAAATGTATGACTTCTATGTAGAAACACGTATGAATTTGTTGTATAATGTATGAATTGCGAAAAATAAATTTTTTGCTACCTATGATATTCGAATTCAGGACCATGAATTTATCTAATAAGGTGATGAATCAATCGTTGATTATAATAATCTAATGGTTGAAAATGATTCTTATTTTATATTCTAAGAGACGTTTTTATTTTAGCTCACCCCTATATATATGGAAAATGGCTTATAGTTGATTTTTATATATACAATAATGCTTCTATTGATTGGGGAAATGTTTTATCAAGTGATCGAGTTGCATTTTGTTGTCTAGATCTAGAGAGTGTTTGTCTAAGTTTATAAGCTCTAACAACTTATAAGATGTTTAAAGCTTTATAAGATGTCAAGTAGTGTTTGGATAATTAAGTTTATAAGTTAGAAAGAAAATTTTGAGTTAAAGATAGAGAATACTAAATAGAGAGAAAATCGAAGAAATATTAGATTAAAAAGGTGTATGATAAAAATAATAAATTATAATATGATTATTTTTTAAAAATAATTATTGTTTATAAGAAAGCTATAAGAAACTTATAAGAATTCACCCAAACATTACGAAATCTATAAGAAATTTATAAGATCGGCCCTTTAATCTTGTTCTGTATGCTCTGTAACAGGAAAAATGAAAATTTCCTAAAATATGTAAAAAGGTTATTTATAGAAAAACAAAGAAGAAAGAGTGAAAGAAGCAGTGGGAGTGAGAGTAGTCGACAACGAGACTCATTGGTTAAAAGTTAAGAAAACGACACAAGGGACATGATAAGAATAGAGTGTTACTAGGATTTGGGGGAACATCGTATGAATTTATTTTCTGCTGCTTTTTAATGTTTCCTACTTTTCATAAATCAACATTTAATAATGCCATTGTCTTCATCAAATATGTATTATTCAATCTAAAATAATATTTCATCTGTCTCATTTCAATAGGCTCATTTTCTATTTTAAGTAAAAAAAGTATACTTAATTGATGTGGACCACACCATTTTTTCTACTAATTAAAAAGTAAGTTTTCTTAATCTCTGTGCCCAAAAGAAGTGAGCCTATTAGAATGGGACAGAAGGAGTACTATGTTGCATCCAACGGTACCGATAGAAAGTTACTCTCTCCGTTCCATTGTAATAGGTTTATTTCTCTTTTTGGGACGTCCCACTCGAATATGGTCGTTTTCCATTTTGAGAAAAAACATGTACTAAATTAGTATGAATAACACCACTTTCCTCCTAAAAAATAAATTTTTTAATCTATGTATCTAAAAAAAGTGAGCCTATTAAAATGGAACGGCGGGAGTATAATGCAATTAATTAAACGAATCAATTGTCACGCATTCTATCCAACCCGAAAGAAAACGGGCATGAAATCGACGCCTTCTAATATATTCATGATTAATACAATACTTTCTTCCCATTAAAATAAATAAACAATCAATTTTCTATTTTAAATTTAAATTAAAAAGGCCTAATACCCAGTTATTAGCCACACAACACACAAGAAAAGTGAAACCTTTGCAAGTTAGTGTTAATTTAACTTAAATATTATACTCGTTTTAAAAGTAGTAATTATATATTTAAATGATATATTTAACATTAGATTATATTTATTGTTTTATTAAAAGTTCATGCAGAAAACGAAAATAAAATGAATGACCCATATGATCTCACATGTCAAAATCTATGTTAGATTCCACACCATTATGGAGATTCTGACTTTAATGGAGGGCATATGTTTCAAACAATAACAATTAGGCACAATCACATTTATTAATTATCATATTGTACAAAAAGTAGTGAATGAGATTTCATATATTTCGTCTCCGCTTCTTAACATTTTCCTTGTTGGCGTATTGAGATTTTTTGTGGTGTAATAACATTAACATATTCTGATCACATATAGACATACACATAACCAAATATTAAATAACGAATTATTATTGTCTTGGAAAATATCAATGAATTTATTCGACAAAAAAAATAATCTGAAATCAAATACCTAAATTTCGTATTTAACAAATTAATTTGTGAACATGCATGTCCAATATTTCATAGTGTATGCAACATCATATTAAAAAACAAAGTGAATGAAATTGAGGGATCTGGAAGGATTCGGTTTTCTGGGAAGTTATTGGGGAGTTTAATTTTCTTTCTCTTATGGACTTGAGCAGCAAAGTGTTGGATAAGGGGGGTACTATTCTTTTGGAGGAGTGGTTTTTCTTGCTTTGGATGATTTGGAGGCTGCTGTGCGACTTTAAGCATGGCAAAAAGAAGGATAAGGGAGAGGTGGATGTGAGGCAGAGTAGTAGATTGTTGGGGCAATTCCAACGAGCTAAGGAGCAGCTGACTGTTGAGGTGCGAGTCCTCCCGGTTGAGGGCGCTGATTTCTGGTATCCGCCGCCACGAGATATACTCCGGTTGGACGTCGACGTTGCGTTCCAGGAAAACGGCCAACGGGTGGGGGTGGGCTTCGTTTTCCGTGATGCTAGAGGTGATATTGTGGCGGCTGGGTCCCAGCCGATTGGCTACACGGAAACGGTCCTCTTAGGCGAGCTGCATGCTATGCTCATCGCGATCGGATTTTGCTTCTCGCATGATCTGGGTCCTGTGGTTCTATATACGGATTCCCTTTTGGCTATACACTTGCTCCATTTTTTTTTTTTTTTTACTTGCTCCATGACTCTTATCATGGTTCCGACTCGTTGTGTGATGATTTATACGAGGCTTTTGCTCATGCTCGTGATACGGTGGTTTTAGAATTTTTTCATGCTCATCGTGAGGCTAATAGAGCGGCTCATGAGCTTGCTCGTTTTGCTTTATCTTTTTCTGATGTAATGATTTAGAAGTCGGGTTTCCCTACTTGGCTTTCAAATATTGCTCTTTCCGACTTGAATTAATGGGAGTTTGTCTTTCTTCTCAAAAAAAAAAAAATTGTTCACAAATATGTATATATATATATATATATATATATATATATATATGAATTAATAAATTAGGAATAGTGTTTTCTAGTATATGCAATACTGCTTATTTTAGATATTACTTTTTCATTTATACAATACTACGTATATGTGATAATGCATTTTATATATTATAATATATTGATAATAGTAAATTATACAAAAATTAATGATTTAATTATATTAACAAAGACATTTATTTGATTTGGACTCGTGACTCATTGTGGTCTTTCAATTCCATTATGAACACCATCACTTCACCAATTAAAGTCTTTGTACCATGACAACTATGTTGGTAAGATTTAGTGGACATTATTATATTTCCTATAATGGGAAGTGGCACTACAAATTAATTGTGATGTGCAATCAAATCAATTCCCCAAAATTAGAAACATCTTGATTCTTGAGAGAAGGAATGACAAAATTTCCACAACTTGCACATAATTCCCATTTATTGGAAGAAATAATGGAACTTTGTATGTTTGATTATGTGAAAGATGCAAATTTAAAGTTTCACAAGGAAAAATGGCTTTTCTTTTCCGAAAATGGGTCGTTGCAGAAGATTGAGGTTGATAAGAAGGTTTCCAAAATTTGAAAAGGATATTGATCAAATGACATCCACAAGTACATGCTTTTGCCTCCTAACATGTAGATTTGGGCAACCAATATTTCTTGCCTTTAATTTTCAGATATTTCAATGTTAATGTTGTCTTGTTATATCAATGGTATCTTATTCCTGTTTTCAATCAAAAAAAATATTAAAGTGCAACTCAGTTGGAAAAAGATTTTTCCAGCGATAAATAGATGAGGGTGTTTTTTGAATATTTTGAATCAATTGTTGGGATTTTCTAGAGAATTTTGTATGTGGTTATTAACAAATATGAAAATAAAGAAAAAATGAAATACTCAATTGTGAATAACCTTCGTTTTTTTATTTTTAGGATTACAGTAAATGGAAGTAAAAACAAATAAATTCCTACGTATATAAGATAAATGAATTCGATGTGATTTTATAAACTAAAATATTCTCTTGTAGTTAATATATATAAAAACTAAAAGTTTAAATTTTTATGATTGGATCAATAAATCTAGTTGAACTAATTAAAACGACATTGACTGGAATAGTATGACTTAAATTAAATTTACTTTTTAATTTTCATGTTAGGCAATAATTAAAATATCTATATAGGAGTGCGCTCCAATGAGACCCTTATTTTTTGTGAGACACTAGGACCCTTATTTTTCAATGAATAAGGCATATATACTGATGAACAAGGCAGTATATACGGATGAATAATGAAATTTTTAAAATTGGTAATGAATAATAAAAATATATATTGTTGGGACACAAAAAGATATATCCAACCTTCTTGTTTTGATGATACCAAAACTGATAGATTGTCTCTCTTGTCTAATACTCTTTTCTGGACTTAAGTGTTTTAGTCCACATTAGTTTAGACTGAAGCGACAAAGACTGAATACCAGTATCTGAAGACACTAGACTGAAGACTAAAGATCAATTGACTGAAGCATAAGATTGAAGATACATAATCAGCAGAGCCGACTGATGAAATGGCACTGAAGTCTATGTGACAATATTATAACTGATACCTTGGAATGCATCAGTCCGTTCGTCAAGAAGCCAAATAAGTCAACCATCGTACAAAGTGAATTTAATGCAAATGACAGAAGCATTAAATGCTGAAGATAGGAGATCGTCCTTGCTGACACAAAGCTTCCCTTTCCATGTCACATCGGCCTAGAAACACCATCTCCAAGCAAAAGAAGACGTTGCCTCTTTTTAGCTTTATGGAGAACAGAAGATTGGAGACTTGAGGCCAAATTCAAGTATGTCTCACAACGACAATTTCTAAAGAACATCTCCTCCAACGGATCTATTCAGGACATTGCCTATAAATAGGCTCAACGTTCAAATTCACTCTTCACCGATTAAAACACACAAGCTGAACCTCTGCCGAATTTGGAACTCAGCCTACACAATCATCCAAAGTTTGAATCGAAGAAGAGAATATTCAAAGCTCAAAAACAGATTCCCGATTACCTACATTCTCTTAGAATTCTTAGGCAATACATTGTAAACCATTAGCCTAAGCACTTATTATAGAGAGCCTGTTCTCTGTAATTTAGTTGGAAGATCAAACCCCTTTTCAACCGAGCTAAAAGAGAGTTTTAGTGATAGAGTTTTAGACAGTTGTCTAGCCTCCAAGAGTTCTCAGCCCCCACAAGCAAGACGAGTGAAGTCTTAACGTATTTGCAAGATTGAGAAAATAGAAGAGAAATCCAACCCAGCGTGTTGGTACTGAAATAGTTGTTTCAATTATAAGGTTTGTGGTGCACCCGTAAGCACAAGCGAGTACTCGTCAACCTGATCGACTGACTGTGGATGTAGGAACATGTTTCCGAACCACGTAAAAATTTTGTGTTATTTACAGCTTTCAGTATTTCCTTTCTGTCCTCTGTTGTTAATCTTCATACTGAAACTGATAACTTAAAAAGAGAAACTTTAAATATTCATAACTTGATGCACTAAAGGCTTTTTCCGTTCACTTAGCTTCCGCACCTGTTTGAGAATTTTACTTGATATTTCCTCTAAACATCGAAACAGAATTCTCACCATACTCTGTGTTTTCTTTAAGTAACTGATCTTCGCTTTCAGTCTTACCTCTGACCCCATAAGTCAAAAAGTTTTCAAAAAGCCTACTAATGTATTTCCTCCCCCCTACATCAGTTCTATAGCACCCCGGGACCCAACAATTGGTATCAGAGCATGTTATTCGCAAGAACAGACTGCTTTGACCCGATTCTACAGAACTAGATCATTTTTTAATCTGTGTACTACGTGCGTTATTTTACTTATCTTATTGGGTTATTATGGAGACTAACTTTAGCAGATCAATTTCTCTACCAACGTTCTCTGTGGATAACTATGAAAAATGGAGATTCGAAATCAGAAATTTTCGCACCGCACAACATTGCAGAATGTGGGAAGTCATCACCAACGGTCCAATCATGTACTTCAAAGGAAATGGTGACCTCACAACAGAAGAAAGAAAGCAGGTTGAGTTAGACAATCTCGCCAAGAACATTATCTCCGGCATCGTACCAGACAAGCACCTGACGAAGATCATGAAATGTGAAACAGCCAAAGAGATGTGGAACACCCTTGAAGGAATGTGCATCAGATTAGAAGAGATCAAAGAGAATATGTTATCCATTGCATGTCAGAAATTTGACAACTTCCAGATGTTGAAGAAAGAGTCAATCGAAGAAATGGAGACTAGATTCATTCAAGTGCTCAGCGACATCCAAGCTATTTCCAAGGACAAATACAATCAAAGATAAATCAACCTGAAGATCCTTCGTGCACTACCAATAGGCGATTGGCAAATATATGTTGTCTCTCACCAGAACAAACTTGGATTCAACCTTCTATCAACAGAGAAACTCTTCTCCGACCTAAAGGCAAACGAGTTCGACATCAATCGAAGGAACAATTCAAGAAGGACTGGAACATCTGACGAAGATGCTCCATCAGCATCGAAAGGAGCCGCACTAAAAGTATCATCAAAGGAACAAAGAAATCGGTCAAGGAAGACGACTGAACCTGACGATGAAGAAGTCTTCAGTCAGTATGCATTGCTGACTGAAAGATTCAACAAACTGGAATCCAAATTCCAGAGATTCAAGAAATTCCAAAAGTGGCATTACAAAGAAGGAGATAAGGGGTACAAGCAAAAACACTCCAGAAACAAAGATGAAAAAGAGAAGTCATCTACTCGTGACTTAAGTAAAGTCGAATGCTTTGAATGTGGAAAGAAATGCCATTACAAAACTGACTGCCCAGAGCTCTCTCACTCAGAGAAGAAGATACTAAGAGCCAAAAGAGACGAAAAATATGGAAGAGGAAAGGCAATAATGAAGGCCGAAGATACTGATGATATATACTCATCAACCGAATCGTCTTCAAGCTACTCAACTGAATCTGACGTAAGCCAAGCACTCATGGGAAAGGATGCTGAAAGCTCATCAGACAACTTCAGAAATCGCTATGTTATGAAGTCGACGAACTAAGGATGAGATCCTTGAATGTTGATTCTGATGATTCATACGCTTTTCCAGAAGAAAATGAGAGTCTCAAATACTCATCTCTAGAAGAAGTAAGTGAGTATGATCAAGTCATGTGTGAATATCAGATGTTAAGAAATCTCTTTGAGAGACTGTTAAAAGAAAATCAGAGACTTGAAAAGGAAATCAGTAAATTGGAGTTCAAACAAGAAACAATCATTTTCTACTATCCAGACGAGTCAGACATGGATGAACTGATTGTGGAAAACAACAAACTGATGAAGAAGATGGAAATTCTTCAATCAGAAAAGGCAGATCTGCAGTCTCGATTAGAGGAAACTGAGACTGATCTGAAGCGATCCTCAAAGTTACTCGATGAGACCTTTCGAGAAGCAGTTCAACTAAACGAGCAAACAAATCATTGGGTGAAGAAGTGTATGAAGAAATCCCAATGATGAAATATTTTCCATCAACAACACTAGTAGAAAGTGTTGGAGAAAAATTAATTGCAGAAGAAAAGGGCAAATGAGTTGAAGTAACTGATGTTACTGAAGACCCAAATAAAGATACATCAACCAAGTCTACAAATACTGAAAAAGAGTACAAGAAGAGAAGGATGATGCCATATCAATATGTTCCTTCCACAAACTACCTAGGTCGATCATCTGAAAGATACTAGGAGAGAAAAGAACCGATGGTTAATCATCAAAGTCATCAAGGAAAGTTGAGCACATCTACCATCACAGAAATGATGAAGGAAGTTCAAGACTGAGATCTCATCAGTCAGACTCACTGAAGAAATAAAACCCTCGACGACAATTAAGGGGGAATCATGGGAGAATGGAGCACACTCGGTTCGTGCAAATGAATCAAACATGGAGATAAGGCTATCATCAGTCAAGATCATATCAACCGAGATATCCTCAAACTAGACCACATCAGTATGGGTATAGACAAAATCAGTCAAATACTCATCAGTATGAGTCAAGATCTTTCCAGTCATCGTCCACAGCTGCACATCAAAGGAAACTGGAAAATGAAAAAGAGAAGGATTACTCCAAAAAGAAAGATACTGATCAGGAGAGAAACTCAATGCAAACTGAAGACGCCTCAACATCAACAGGAAGGCGAAACCTCAAGAAGTCAACTTTCTCATCATGCGTCATCAAACAAATATGGGTTCCAAAAGGAACAAACACAACTCCTGGACGCAAGAAATGATCAAGTGATAGAGACACTCCTTCCTTACAAAAGAGTACTAAGGAAGAAAACCTTGTAGAAGTCAAGAAGTGAAGATAGCTGACGTCACCAGAATAGTTCATCAATCAATGAACTACAAGACTGAAGAAACTGAAGGAGGAAATTTATCATTCAGACTATCATCGGCACTTGCTGAGGGGGAACATGTTCAACTGAAACTGCTGACTTCAGTCAAACTCATGGTATCGACTAGGGGTGAGCAAAAAATCTGAAACCGAATAACCGAATAGATCCAAATCAAAATTTTAAAATATGGTTTGGTTTTTTGGTTTTTCGGTTCGGTTCGATTTTTTTTTTCCATAAAATTTCAGTTTTTCGGTTCAGTTCGGTTCGGATTTTTTAAAAACCGAACAAAATTGAAAAACCGAATTATATTTATAATATATATATATATATATAAATATATATATATATATAAATATATATATTATTTTAATTATAATTTTATAATATCTAACTTCTAATATTTTTTAAATTTTATATAGTTTTTTTTCAGTTTTTTTTCGAAAATTTCGGTTTTTTCGATTTTTTTCCGAAAATTTTGGTTTTCTTTGGATTAATCTGGTTTTTCGGTTCGGTTCGGTTTTAATTATAAAAATTTTGGTTAATTCAGTTCGATTTGTTCGGTTAATTCGGTTCGGTTCGGTTTTCTTTTTAAACCAAACTAAAATATGGTTTGGTTTGGTTTTAGCAAAAACTGAACCATATAACTGAATGCTCACCCCTAGTATCGACTGACTACTATGTTCAGTCGACCAGTAAGTCATTGCTACTTCTATTTACATACATTTAACTTGCATATTTTTTTTATTTCAGTTACATCTTTTCTTATTGTTTTCAAATGGTCTTTTTCGATTCCACGATTGTTGAGACACTGAAAAGATTTATCCTCCCCATTTTCAAAACTAAAAAGAGAACTTACAAATACTTCAGTTTTTAACTTCAGCTCGAATCTTTTTGGATTCTTTTGTTTCTAAGCTTTCCTTTTTACGTCAGCACATCATTACACATCCCAACTTTTTAGGCATTCCCTGACTAAGTTTTTAATGCGGATTTGAAACTTTATTCATTTTTCTCATTACCGCGTAATTGGAACCACCTCTATCACGTTGCTTGACCTTTCCCAACTGTTCACCTTCTTCTCAAATCTCAAAAAATATTTTTCTCATATACATAGGAGAGGAAACTCTTTTCGAACCTCTTTTGCGAAAATTTCACTCTCTTATTTTTCCTCCTCTAACTCTCAAATTCCAGAACATCTTCTGTGAGAAAATCGATTCTTTTCTCACGTCAAGAATCTCAAATGGCTCTGATAATAGATTGCAGCAACAAGGATGTTTACTACGAGTCCTCCCTACACGTTCCAAGTTTTCGAGACAAGAGTGGATTTCATCTGGCTGATGATATCATGGATGCTCACAGATGGACCAACTTTGTTGCAGCGGAACCACCGTTCTTTCTCAAATCGGAAGTCAGACAGTTCTACGAAAATCTCAAGTTTGATTCCACCTTTGAGAAATACATCCGTGAAATCAAAGTCTACACTTCTTTTGATCGAAGGGCACAAACACTTGTGCATATCAATGTATCTCAGATCATTCATGATCTCTATCGTCTTTCCATAGAATGATCTCTTCCCTCCTCAATAACAGATCGAGATGCAAACAGAACTTTGGAGAAGGCTATGCTAAAGAAGGATGTTCCCACCAAAGGAACCTTGAATCTTTCCGACTTCAGACCCGCTCACAACCTTCTTGCAAAGATAATCCAGAAATGCTGGATTGGAACCAGAGGATCTCTAGATAAAGCCTCTTAGCCACAGAAAAATTTGCTGGCTGCACTCATGAAGTCAGGCCCATACAACTGGGAAAGAGCATACCTTCGTCTTCTTCTAGAAGAAAAGACTCAACCCAAGACTCTTCAAATGCTTCGACAAGGAAATCACGTTTACCATATAATCATTGAAGCCATTAAGCATCTAACTGTCTACTAACACTTGGGTGGCTTCCTCTCCCTCTTCTTCTCCTTCCTCGGACCCTGTCGCCGTCTTCCCTTCTTCAAGAGATGGCGCCGGTGGTGTAGGGAGAACTGGAGTGGGTTCCCGTTCTTTGGTAGTTTGAGCGGGGGCTGATTTCTTCAGAGCTTTCCTCGGCTTCTTTATTGGTGGGGTAGGTGCGATCTTTTCTTCCTCCATGGGTTTTTCCGACACCTCGATCATCTCCTCCGAGGTCTCCTTCTCTACCTCACGTTCTTCCATTGCAGGGACGTCTTCTGGCTCTTTTTCCTCCGTCTGACTGGCCACGACCGGCTCTTCGATAGCTTTGATAGATATTTCCTCGGATGCGGTTCGTCTGGTGGTCCGTTTTGTCGGAAGTCGGGGTTTGGTAGCTTTCTTCTTTGCCAGAGGTTGAGTGCTTCCAGAACCAGTTTCACCCTTAGTCTTTGCCATTGCGGGTTTGTGGGATTGAGAAAGTGGTTGAAAAGTTAGGGTTTTGGGTAGGAATTTAGGGAACTGGGTGGTTTTTAAAGTGGTAGCAGCGGTTACCAAAATCGAAGGTGGTGGGAGGTAGTGGAGATCGTGTGTAGCGGTTATGGAGATTTACGATTTTGGAAAAAGTGGGGAGAAGTGTTTAAGGGAAGTGGGGATGACGGTTATGGCAGATTTTTAAATTAAGGAAAGAAAAATCTCTCCAAAATTTGAATTTCAAATTTTCCTTCGGAAACCCAAATGTTCCCGTCCCATCATGTCAGATTGCTGCTTCCGCCTCTCTGACGTCACCCCTCCTTGGTTAGACTTCTTCTGCTTTTCAAAATTCCCGAACCTCCACCTACACACTTTGCAACGCAAAGTGGGTTTGAATTCTCCGCTGGGCCTCCGCCCCCTTCTTACTCTTTCGGCCCATCTCTCCTGCAAGTTAGTGCGTCCAAACAAAACAAAATAATTTAAAAGAAAAAGAAAATTCGGTACAGACCATACCGAAGCACAACACTGGGTTGCCTCCCAGCAAGCGCTCTTGTTTCCCGTCTCGAGCTCGACTCTCCCTTCATTTTTACTCGTACACAAGGTCGAGAAGGTGGCATTCCTCCTTCTCCTTTTCTATTTCAGCAAGTTCATGGTAAGGCTTCAGGTGATGCCCATTCACCACGAACGTTTCAACTCCATTGTGATCATACACTTCTATGCTCTCATTCGAAAACATCTCTTTGATCACGAATGGTCCTGACCATTTTGAACGAAGTTTCCCAGCCATCATCTTGAAGCGTGAATTGAAAAGCAGGACTTTTTGTCCCACCAAGAATTCCTTTTTTCTGATCTTGGCGTCATGGATCCTCCTGGTCCGCTCTTTATAGAGCACTGCATTGTCGTAAGCCTCCAATCGAAGCTCTTCCAACTCACTCAGCTACAACTTCCTTGCTTCTCCAGCTAGGGTCATACTGAGGTTAATTTGCTTGATTGCCCAGTACGCCTTATGTTCGATTTCCACAGGCAAATGACATCTTTTTTCATAAAGCAAACGGAACGGGGACATTCCAATGGGTGTCTTGAAAGCAGTTCGGTATGCCCATAACGCGTCTCCCAAATGGTTACTCCAGTCCTTGCGGTTAGGGTGTACCACCTTTTCCAAGATGTTTTTTATCTCTCTGTTGGAAATCTCAGCCAGGCCATTTGCTTGGGGGTGATATGCTGTAGTGACCTTGTGTGTCACCCCCACCTTCTTAGTTAGTGCCCTGATAGTGGCATTACAGAAGTGAGACCTTTGATCAGTGATTAGAATTTTGGGTATACCATACCTCTCGAACACTTGCTCTTTCAGGAATCCTGCCACGGTGTGAGCATCATTGCTTGCGGTTGCCTTGGCTTCAACCCATTTTGACACGTAATCAACTGCCACCAGAATATACTCGTAGTTCCTTGACTTTGGAAAAGGTCCCATAAAGTCAATTCCCCACACGTCAAAAATCTCAATGGGCATGATTGGAACTTGTGGCATTTCATCTCTTGCGGTAATACCTCAAGTCATTTGGCACTTCGGGCAGCTCTGTACCCACTTTCTTGCGTCCGTGAATATGGTGGGCCAGTAGAATCCACTCTCTAAAATTCTATGGGCCGTGCGCTTTCCTCCAAAATGCCCGCTGTTTGCTGTTCCATGACACATGTCTAGAATTTGGGCATGCTCATCCTCAGGTATGCACCTCCGTATGACCTGATCTTCTCCAATCCTTCAAAGATATGGATCCTCCCAGCAGTAGAATCGTGCTTGCACAAGTAACTTCCTTTGTTCGAACCTTGTCAACCTTGAGGGTAGCTCCTTAGTGATCAGATAGTTAGCTATATCAGCATACCATGGCTCCTGGTTGGTTAGAGCATGCAGTTCTTCTCCTTCTACTCAGGTGCATACAGAGTATAACTTTTCGTCTGGAAAAGTATCGGTAATGGGCATACCATCATCCTCTTCCAGTTGCAACCTGCTCAAATGATCTGCCACAAGATTGGCAGCTCCCTTTTTGTCTCTTATTTCGATGTTGAACTCTTGCAAAAGTAGAATCCATCTGATGACCCAAGGTTTGGACTCTTTTTTGGCCATCAAATACTTCAACGCTGCATGATCTGTGTAGACCACCGCCTTTGTTCCCAAGAGGTAGGAACGAAATTTCTCTATGGCAAACACCACTGCTAAGAGTTCTTTCTCGGTAGTGGTATAGCTGCATTGTGCTGGATTCAGAGTCTTGGATGCGTAGTAGATCACACAACTCTCTTTGCCTTTCTTCTGCCCCAGTACTGCTCCAACGGCATGGTGGCTGGCATCACACATGATTTCGAACGGTAAGTCCCATATCGGGGGTTGAATAATGGGGGCTGACACCAACTTGTTTCTCAAAATTGTGAATGCCTCCTTGCAATCGTCATAAAACTCGAACGGCACATCTTGTTGAAGAAGTCTGGTCATGGGTTGAGCAATCTTGGCGAAATCTTTGATGAATCGACGGTAGAACCCTACATGACCAAGGAATGCCCGTATGTGCTTTACTATTGTCGGGTAGGGCAGTTTGGCGATGGAATCAACCTTTGCCTTATCCACTTCGATTCCCCTCTCCGAAACCACGTGCCCCAGCACTATTCTTTCCCTTACCATAAAATGGCATTTCTCATAGTTAAGGACCATGCTTTTCTCTACGCACCTTTTCAACACGAGCTCCAGATGCTTTAAACATGAGTCAAAGGAGCTTCCATAGACGGTGAAGTCATCCATGAAAACCTCAATGCAATTCTCGAGTAAGTCAGAGAAGATGCTCATCATGCACCGTTGAAAGGTTCCCAGTGCATTGCATAATCCGAATGGCATTCTTCGGTATGCAAATGTTCCAAATACATAGGTGAAAGTGGTTTTCTCCTGGTCTTCATGTGCGAAAAAGATTTGCATGTAACCTGAATATCCATCGAGAAAGCAGTAATAGGCATTACCAGCTAGTCTTTCGAGCATCTGGTCGATAAAGGGCAGTGGGAAATGATCCTTCCTGGTTGCCTCATTTAGCTTCCTGTAATCTATGCAAACTCTCCATCCTGTATGCAAACGGGTGGGCACTAGCTCGCCTTGATCATTTTCCACAACCTGTATTCCTGACTTCTTCGGTACGACATGAACTGGGCTCACCCATTGGCTATCGGATATGGGATAAATGATTCCCAATTCCAATAGCTTGAGAATTTCTTTTAGTACCACTTCCTTCATGACTGGGTTCATCTTTCTTTGAGAATCTCGAACAGGTTTGGCCCCTTCCTCAAGGTAAATGTGATGCATGCATTCCGTAGGACTGATGCCTTTGATATCAGCTAAGGTCCAACCAATAGCTTCCCTGTTTTTCCGTTGTACTCTGACTAAGCGTTCTTGTTGCACAAGGGTTAGGTCCGCACTGATGATAACTGGGAGCGTTTCTTCTGGGCCCAAATAAGCATACTGTAAATGCTTAGGTAGTTTCTTGAGTTCTAGCGTGGGTGCTTTCTGGATTGATGGCAACAACTTCTCGTTCTGCCCATACTGAGCCAACAATTCTGGTTTGCTTGCCTCTGTTCCTCCAGCTAGATAGACCTCCTGGATTAATACCTTGATCTTCTGATCTATCTCCACCTCAGCTTCCATGGTGCTTTCTCGGAGAGAGTAAAGTTCCATGATGGCTTCCTTCATCTCATCATCCTCCATATGTTCTGCATCCCGATCAGTCAGACCATACTGAATCACTTTCTCTGTGGTATCCCCTGAACTAAAAGCAATTCCCTGTTCTTGCACCAAGGGCTCAAACACATCGATCATGTCCACTGTTTCCATTGCTTGTTTCCTCTTCATGGTCTCATAGATGTTGAATTCTTCTTGGACTCCATCGAACTCATACGTCAAAATTCCGATTTTCATATCGATCTTAGTTCCAGCGGTCATCATAAATGGTCTCCCCAATAGTATAGCATTCTCTCCTGTTTCAGGTCCGGTGTCCAGAACATAGAAATCAGCTGGGAAAATCAAATCTCCAACCTTGATCAGTACGTCCTCCACCACTCCTTTAGGGTAAGCGTTGGATCTGTCAGCCAACTGTATGACCACACGGGTGTTCCTCATCTCACCAATATTCAACCTTTTGTATACAGCCAATGGCATCACATTAATGGAAGCTCCCAAGTCCATCATTGCCTTATCCATGTTTGTTCCGCCAATATTGCACGGAATGGTGAACATCCCTGGATCTTTCCGCTTCGTGGGTAGCTTTCGTTGGATCACTGCCGAGACACTCTCGCCCATCACGTAAGGGACTTCTTCCTCCATCTTGACTTTTCTTGAACAAAGGTCTTTCAAGAATTTGGCATACTTTGGAATTTGCCTAATAGCATCGAGTAGGGGTATGCTTAGTTCCACTTTTTGAAACATCTTCATCATTTCACTCGCTTCCTTTTCTGTAGCTTTTTATCTCAAGCGTCCTGGGTAAGGTGCGTCGGTTAGATTGCTACCTCCAGTTTGTTCAGCAGTTGGACCTTCACCACTTTTATTCGAGTTTCCTTGAATCAGTTCAGCCTCAGCTAACAACTCTTCTTCCTTTTCCTCTCCTGCTGGAAACTCAGTTAGCACAACTTGGGCGTGTTCTCTGGGGTTGATTCCCATGGTTGGGAGCTTACCAGCGTTCTCCTCCAATTTGGCCACTGCCTTAGTCAAGTGACTAATTTGCTGGTTGGTTTGGTTCATGCCGGCACGAATTTCATTGCAAAATTTCTCGCTTTCTTTAGCCATGTTTTCGATGGCTTCTTCCCAAGGTGCTCTCCGGTGTGGTGGCTGGTAAGGAAGTTGTTGTTGATTCTGGTTGTGGTGTTGAGGTGGTCCCAGCTGGTACTGTTGTTGATGTTGGTTCTGATTATACTGAGGACGTTGCATCTGTGCTCCCATATTGTTCTGCTGTTGGGGCTGACCATCTTGCTTCCACCGAAAGTTAGGATGATCCTTCCATCCTGGATTGTAAGTGTTTGCCAAAGGATCATACTTCCGTGGATTCCCATCATGTCCTCCGATGGCATTAACATCAACAATATCCTCGCCAAAATTGGGACAGTTCTCGGACTGATGTCCGGTGGCATCGCAAAGGCCACACTGACGAATCTTCTTCGGTATAGTCAGGCCCGACAGAAGTTCCTTGAGTTCGTTCATGCTCTTCTCCATAGTTTTCTCCAGTTTGGACATCTCCTCCTTCTCTTCAGTTTTTCTTGGTTTTTCCAATTTCTTTCATGCCCCTCATCGCGTGATTCTTCTGCCATGGTACCCAACAATTGAAAGATCTCCAACGGAGTCTTACTCATCAATGATCCAATACAGGCTGCTAGGACTAAACTACGATCATTTCTCCGCATGCCCTTTACAAAACTCTCAACTTGATCTTTTGGAGAGATTTGATGATGAGGACAGTTGCTTAGCATTCTCTTGAATCTCGTCCAATATTCATAGAAGGATTCTAGCCCATCTTGTCTTATGCTGCGGATATCCCATCTCATCCGCTCCACTCTTGATGCTGGGAAGAATTCTTCCAAGAAGGCTTGTTGCAGTTGTGCCCATGTGGTGACACTACCTGCGGGTAGGTCATACAGCCATCTTCTTGCGTTGTCCACCAAAGTAAAAGGGAAGAGTATCAGCTTGACATACTCTTGCTGCTCATCACTGGATTGATGCATGATTGTCATTTCAAAATCTTGGAGATGAGTGTGAGGATCATCTCCTTGGTATCCATTGAACTTCGGTAAGATCTGAAGTAATGAAGGCTTCAGGTCATACCGACGAGGTGCGAACAGGTTTGCAGGTAAGGTAATTCCGTTTGGTCTCAAGTTGAGATTAGTTGGGTATGCCAACTGTCTGAGGGTCTGCGCCTGCTCGGCTGCTGCTTGCTCTGCTTCTGCTTCTGCCATAGCTTTGCGTCTCGCTATTCGTGCTCCTGCGTGTAGTCGTCTTTCGGTACGATCAATATCAGGGTCAAACACCAATGCTCTTGCAGCTCTACGAGTTCCACGCATGCACCAATAGCGGAAAATGGAATGAGGAGAGAACAAAATTGTTGCGCGTCACTCCCCGGCAACGGCGCCAATTTTGACACTCACCCGTCGTGCGGTGCGGGCAAAATACTTGTGTATGCCTAGTACAGACGATACACGCTCCTACGTCTCACAACAAGAACTCAGTCTTAGTGGCAAGTGTAGGGTCAAATCCCGCAGGGAGTGAGGAACCACTTTGTTCTCCAACGACAAACTGAGGTGTCACAAGTCTCAATCTGTATACTCTGCACAAGAAATTAACAAGATCAATAATAACAAAGGGGTGAGGTTATTCGGTTAGGTCATAACTGTTGTCAATATTCGTTTCGGTCATAGGCAAACTGATGATCCGTCCATGATCCGTATAGACTTAAGGCGTGGCCCAAAGACATTGGGGCGTTTCAAAAGGCTATACTTCACATTTATGATGGTTGATCCCATTGTAGTCACTTGGTCCGAAGGTCACACATTCCCTGGTCACAAGGCAGTACTTCACTTCTCCTTAGATGGTAGTCATACCCGTTACTCACCAAGTATGACCCTCACCAACCTTCTCTCCCGAGGTCCCCAACTCTGCACTTTGAGTGACACATGCCTCCTGGACACAACTATTTCCGGCTTGTTAGCCGACCAGTCATAGACATGCTACGGCGCAGAAGTTACCTTCCTCGTTTGATAACCATGGCTTGATGCCTCGTCACAGTTGATGGATAGTCTCTAGAGAAGCCCAAGACTGAGGAAGGACAGTGTATCCCATCAATCATTTCCCCACCTTCTGGATCTACAACGCCTTTTGTTGACGCTGCTCAGCTACTCGGTCATGGGTATACCGGTTGTCACGCCCTGGTATGCCCTGGCCTTTGCTTGACACGGACAATGTTTTACCGAACGGAGATCACCCGTTAGGCCGCTACTGCCCATGGTTTCGAACAGATCCTTCCAGAACCACGAGACTCAACCGAAAGAACAAATGCCTCACGAATGTTTACATGTTGACAATAATTATTTCCACCCCTAAAATCTCACCTAAGGGATTACTCATACATAGCAGAATTCATAATTGCAAAATGAATAAAACACATCATGTAACAAAAAGAAAATAATTGATCAATAGAAATGATACCTACGGCCTCGAGCCCTTGAATCTTGTTCGAATTGAAAGCACAACGGAAATAGGAAAATAATACTGGAATGTAAATTGTTTGGATGCCACACACGGCAGGATTAAAGTAGTAAACTAAAATAAAACCAGAGTTCAAAAGTGCCAAGAAGTTCTTTCACGCTGCACACCATCCTCCTTTTATACTGCTGCATGGTAAAGGTCCAACTCCATCTGCGCCAGCTTCATATCTTCAACGAGATCTTCTTTCCTTCTTTAGCTCAATCCGTGATTGATCTGATTGAAGATAGCCTCCAGCTGCTTGCTGTCGTCAACCTTTCCCTTTCTTCCGATGCTTCTAGCCCCTTCCTCCTTCTTCTCTTTCTTCTTCCAAATCCCCGAGATTTACTTTCCTTTTCTGGCTTTGGCTGTCTGCTTCTCATGGTGGTGGTCAGACGGATTGCTTCCTTCGGTTTGATTCATACCAGGTGGGATGCTTCAGGTTTCCATGCCCCAAGTTAGACTGGAGAGGTACTGCGGCCGAAGCTCCATGCCGGTAAACATGACATTGCAATCTGGGCTTGGTAATGCCCATTCCAACCACATTCTTTCCGTTTCCGCTCCATTGGACCTTCCTTCCTCAACAACTTCATTTTTCCCTGGACAGACCTGAACTAACACAAATAAAGAGAAAAATAGGGCCAAATGGCCCAAAAGTCGAAGACGCATCAACGATCTTATCATCCATCTAATTGTACAAGAAGTTGAGAGAATATGTTGAACTCTTCAAAGTTCAACTCTTGGAGCTCGTCCAAAAGACCATCCCAATCACATCGCAATTTTTCCAAGTTTCAAGCTGATTTTCTCAATCTTGAGAGAACAGGCAGTTGACAAATCTGCTCAGAAATTCCTTCAGCTCACCACCATGATCGAAAATCTCAAATATCAGGTATCTCTTCAAGACGTAAAGGTCAAGAAACTGATCAATACGAAAGTTGGTACGAAGATCAATCCTCTCAAAGAAAAGGTGGACGGGCTGACCACGGATATGCTAGAAGTCAAGCACATGGCCGACTTTGCAAGCGTCTCCCATTTTTATGAAGAGTTCAATACACTGCAAGCCTCCGTTGCATCCCTTTTAGATGATGCCAAAAAGGGAAAAAGATGATCAAGAAAAGATAGTCGACAAAATCCCACCTCTAGAGCGCAAGCAGAACAACGAATAATAGAAAAATTTACAAAAGAAGCCAGAGATGCCATCAATAGAGAAAAGGCTACCCCAATATTCAAAGCCTCATCTTCACAAAGTCTCAAAAGGCCCATAAATGAAGATACACAGGAGCCACCTCATGCCAGATGAAAATTGGATATGGATGGAACCCATGCCCAAGGAAATCATGTCCCTACTCTGCCCTCACTGTTGGAGCAACAACTGAAGCCATACCAACGCATGAAACCTTACTTGGAGGTAGGGATTCTAAAGTCCCTTTTCACCGCAAAGAATGTGAAACACCAAGACTACTGGGTGCCAAGTGACTTAAGTGATTGGTGGATCGGGCTAAAAGAAAGCTTCACCAAATGGTATCTCATTTGCGCAAATCTGAAGAGAAGAGTTCTAGAACAGACCATAAAGGATGCATGGATATACTTTCTCAGGAACTGGGGAGAAAATGAGAAGGTGCATCGTCTCTCAGTTGCAGCAGACTCTGTAAATGCAGTTCATCATCATCTTCTGCATTATATCGCCGTTCCCACCAGGAATGAGATCTTCGACAAGAAAATAGTGGAATAAGAAATCAAGGTCATCATGAACACCTGTAAATTCACCGAGGAATCTCAGCCAGAGTGGGAAAAGGATTTGAGAGAAGGAATCTATCGGATCTACGGACAAAAACCGTAGATTTATCTTGTCTTATGTTATGTTCTCTCTCCTTGTTGTGAATGTTTTCTGAAATTGATAATCATCAGTTTCTCTGTTTTATGAAATGACCTCTTCTCTACATCCTGAAGACAATCACTAGTTGTCCAGGCACTGTTCAGATATTTACTCTTTTTATGCTTTACTCTTCTGTTCTTCTGTAAGTCTTTTTCTGATTGCAGGTTAAAATGTTAATATGTTTAGGGGGAACTGGTGTTCTCTGCTTCGTTTTGTAATTCGAAATCCATGTTGTTTTTCTTCTTGCCGTAGGAACTCAATGGTAAGGTTTTGGCATCATCAAAAAGAGAGAAATTATTGGGACACAAAAAGATATATCCAACCTCCTTGTTTTAATGATACCAAAACTGATAGAATGTCTCTCTTGTCTAATACTCTTTTCTGGACTTAAGTGTTTTAGTCCACATTAACTGAAGAGGCAAAGACTGCAGACCAGTATCTGAAGACTGAAGATCAATTGACTGAAGCATAAGATTGAAGATACATGATCAGCAGAGCCGACTGATGAAATGGCACTAAAGTCTATGTAACAATATTCTGACTGATACCTTGGAATGCATCAGTCCGTTCTTCAAGAAGCCAAAGAAGTCAACCACCGCACAAGGTGAATTTAATGCAAATGACAGAAGCATTAAATGCCGAAGATAGAAGATCGTCTTTGCTGACATAAAGCTTCCTTTTTCATGTCACATCGGCCTAGAAACACCATCTCCAAGCAAAAGAAGACGTTGCCTCTTTTTAGCTTTATGGAGAACAGAAGATTGAATACTTGAGCCCAAATTCAATTATGTCTCACAACGGTAGTTTCTGAAGAACATCTCCTCCAACGAATCTATTCAGGACATTGCCTATAAATAGGTTCAACGTTCAAATTCACTCTTCACCGATTCAAATACAGAAGTTGAACCTCTGCCGAATTTGCAACTCAACCTACTCCTTAAAGTTTGAATCAAAGAAGAGAATATTCAAAGCTCAAAATCAGATTCCTAATTACCTACATTCTCTTAGAATTCTTAGGCAATACATTGTAAACCTTTAGCCTAAGAACTTATTACAGAGAGCTTGTTCTCTCTAATTTAGTTGGAAGATCAAACCCCTTATCAACCGAGCAAAAAGAGAGTTTGAGTGATAGAGATTTAGACGGTTGTCTAGACTCGAAGAGTTCTCAGCCCCCGCAAGCAAGACGAGTGAAGTCTTAGCGTATTTGCGAGATTGAGAAAAAAGAAGAGAAATCCAACCCAGCGTGTTGGTACTGAAACAGTTGTTTAAGTTGTAAGGTTTGATGTGCACCCGTAAGCACAAGGGAGTACTCGTCAGCCTGATCGACTGACCGTGGATGTAGGAACGTGTTTCCGAACCACGTAAAAATCTTGTGTTATTTACATCTTTCAGTATTTTCTTTCTGTTCTCTGTTGTTAATCTTCATACTGAAACTGATAACTTAAAAAAAGAAACTTTAAATATTCATAACTTGATGCACTAAAGGCTTTTTCCGTTCAATTAGCTTTCGCACGTGTGTGACAATTTCACTTGATATTTCCTCAGAACATCGAAACAAAATTCTCACCATACTCTGTGTTTTCTTTAAGTAACTGATCTTCGCTTTCAGTCTTACCTGTGACCCCATAAGTCAAAAAGTTTTCAAAAAGCCTACTGGTGTATCCCCCCCCACCAGTTCTAGCACCCCGGGACCCAACATATACTAATAAACAAGCCAGTATATATTGATGAACAATGTAGTATATACTGATGAATAACAAAATTTAAAATATTTTGCTCCATCCAGGATTCGAAGCTTGAGAAAAAAATTCGCCCTCTAAGTACAATATCAGACATAGGATTGATAAAACAAACGCATGAGATCGTGTCTAAGATCTCACTAAAAATAGGGAGTCTCATTGGAGTGCTCCCATATATATATATATATATATATATATATATATATATATATATATATATATAGAGAGAGAGAGAGAGAGAGAGAGAGAGAGAGAGTGAGAGAGAGAGAGAGATGCACTAAAATAAAAACTTTTCTTAAAATATAAAATATGAATCATTTTCCGCTCTTATTAGATCATCAAGATCTACGGTTGATTCATCACTTTGTTGAATGAATATTCATAGTCCCGAGTTTGAATTCTATACGTAGCAAAAAAAAATTATAGTATATATATATATATATATATGTGTGTGTGTGTGTGTGTGTGTGTGTATGGGGTGGGCTACCATGAAAATACTTTTAAGTGTATAAAATAGGAACAAATCATGTCCATTAGATCATAGTGAATTAATGGTCAGATCAAATTATATGGAGATCTAAAATTTGTAACTGTTTCCCTTGCAATTAATACGTTTTTCTTATTACGAATTGAAAGTACTTTTGTTACAAATTATATTCTATGCACAAATCTGAAGTTCTTTTGTTACGAATTATGTCTTGATTAGGTAAATTTCAAGCCACAAGATCAACCAAAATCTAATGGACATGATTTGTTCCTATTTTATACAATTATAAAAGTGTTCTTATTTTAGTCCAACCATACACACACACCTAATTAATTAAAACCGCAAATGTCTATATATTGCAGACTTGCTTAAAGATAATTTGTAAAATCCAGCTTATATATTTGGACGTGGGTCAAGAGTTCTAAGAGTTATAATAGGATGACACTACTAAGTAAATTATGGTTTTGAAAAGTAATTATTAGTCTTAGAGTCCCATTTTAAAATAGTCATTTGGAACAGTAAAATATAATATTTAGTCGCCTATTTAAAAAATACTCTCTCCTATTAAAAGTACGACATTTTGATTGGGCACGAGATTTAATAAAATGATTGGTAATTTTTATGTAGTGAAGAAAGGGTCTCACCATTATTTGAAATGAATGGTTGAAATTGAATAAGAGGTGAGTTTTTTGTAAATAAGGGGTATTTGTAAGGATGAATGACAAGGAAAAGATGTGGGACCATGTCCTAAAAAGAAAAGTGACATACTCTTTGCGGATGCCCAAAATGACAATTGTGGCATACTATTGGCGGAAGGAAGGAGTACAAATTTTAGCCATTTTTTACATTTTAAAATTGTTTTGCCCTTAATTAGGGCGGATCAGATTCGAGTTTACGTGCGAGTTAGATACACTTGGCATTATTAGTGCAAAAGTACCAACATGAATAATAATAATAATAATAATAATAATAATAATAATAATAATAATAATAATAATAATAATAATAATAATAATAATAATAATAATAATAATAATAATAATAATAATAAGTAAATTGGTACTTTTGACACAAATGACAATATTAGTACCAAAAGTATCATTCGAAGATTAAACCCTAAATGAGGAATCTAAATGGGGAATCTAAACCCTGAATGGGAAATTTAAACCCAAATGGATAATCTAAACCCTTTGGGGAACTGTTCAAAATAGCCATATAATTGCACTAATTTATATAAGTGTTAGGTCCGAAGGGTCTCGAATAGGTGTATGGGAGGGGGGGGGGAGAATACACTTATAGACTATTTTTGAAAAACGAAACTTGAAACACAAACTGACACAACCTTTTTAGTAAAAGAGTTTAGTAAAATTTAGGTTGATGACTGATACTGAATACTCTTCGGTAAGGAGTTATCAGTTAAGTCTGAGACTTTAACTGATACACGTAAAGCTTCAATCAAGTTTGTTGAATAGAGAGATGTTATGAATCTTCCCGACTATCCGGAGATAAATCAGTTAGACTAATAACACACGCAGCGAAAAACTTTTGTTTCGAAATAGTCTGTGAGATTAATCACGTTGTTAGAAGTTAAGTTTCTCTTTGCAGTTAATCAGTTTTCAGTTTAAGAAGGTTTGACCACAAGTAGAAGGTAAATACTGAAAGCTGTAAACAACACAAAGATTTTTACATGGTTCGGAAAATACTTCCTACATCCACGGTCAGTTGATCAGACTAACAACTTCACTGGGCATGTGCTTACGGGTGCACCGAAAACCTGGGCGTGTGCTTACGGGTGCACAACAAACCTGGATAACTGGAGATCCTATCTTCAGTACCAACACACCTGGTTGGATTTCTCACTCTTAGTGCACACTGACACTAAGATCTCTTCGGAGACAGAGCACTGGTCTGAACTCCTTACAACTCAAACTCTCAATTCGGTTGATTGAAAAGAAGTTCGAAAGTTTGCTAACTAGATTACAAAGAACAGGTTCTCTGTAATCAGTTATACCTAGGCTTTGGATATACAATATTTGCCTAAGTTTTAAGAGAATGTATGTAATCAACAGTGACTGATTTTTGGCTTTGTGATTCTCTTCTTCGATTCAAACTTTGGAATGGCTTTGAATGTCGAGTAACGAATTCGGCAGCGTTTCAGCTTATGTAGTTAAATCGGTGAAGATTGAAGTGATCCTCGAGCTCTATTTATAGGAGACGTCTTTAATAGATCCGTTGGCTGAAATGGTCTTCAAGAATTCTTCCGTTAGAGAGTAATTTGAACTTGGACTGAGGCTTCAATCTTTGAGGTTCCTTTGTTTGGTGAGAACGGCTACTTTGAAGAGCAGGAGATAGGACATCTCTGAAAAGGTAGTCACCAAAAGGAGTGGCCTCTGCAGAGAAAAGACGATCATGAGATCTCTGCATTTAATGCAGCTGTACTTCTAGAGTGCGTGGCTTCCTTTAAGCTTTGGAGCTTCAGTCCGAGGAAGAATGTTTAACTAATACTTGACTTTAGTATCAGTTCGCTGAATCCACGTGGCTCGTATTAAGTAATTAATCGTTACTGATTCTTGGACTGGTTAGTCAAATATCAGTATTTTGAGTCGTCAGCTTCAATCTTCAGTCTTCAGTCCTTCGGCTTTAGTCTTCAGTCTTTCAGCTTCAGTCTTCAGTCTTCAGAACATAAACTAAACTAGAAAAAGAACTCTAACACTTGAGTTCGAACAGTTCTAGTCCATTACAAGTGAAACCTATTGATTTTAGTATCATCAAAACAAGGAATAGGATATTTCATTAGGTTCCAACAATAAGACAAGACAGTGTATCAGCACAAGTTTACCAATTTACTTGATTTTTTTTGTTGGTACTTATGGCACTAATAGTGTCAAGTGTACCTAACCCGCGTGCAAATTCGAATCTGATCCGCCCTAATTAAGGGCAAAGCAGTCCTAAAACGTAAAAATGGTCAGATTTTATGTTTTTCAAATCAGTGACCAAAAATTGTGTTTCCTTTTTCAAAATGGTCAAGCGGATGTATTGTTTGTATTATAAATATGCTACATTTTTTTTAGAATTACAAGAGATATCTATTATATAATTAAATAAGTCACTAGTACGCAGGTCAGACCTCTACACCACACAAATGCGAGAAAATAACTACTCGCAAGCGGGACCACTACGCACACAAAGGTAAGAAAACTACACCTTACGCAGGCGAGATTGAACCTAAGACCTCCCATAAAGAAAAATATTTGGGTATCTCAGCTTTGCTACTTGAGCTAGGCCTCATTGACAGTATAAAAGGGGAACTTTTAACTTCCAAATTTTCTTTCTCCTCTCAATTTCCCCCATCAATTTTTCTTTTTTCTTTTTTTCTATTTTAATATTTTTCAAAAATACTTAACCTCAATTAATGAAAAAAATATTCAATATGGATGCTAAACTAAAGATTACAAGATCTTTAATTCAATGTAAAAATTATAAAAAATGAATTTGAAATGAATAAGTTATGATTGTTTAAAATGTCAAAATTAATTTTTGTTATCTCTAGTGTTGAACATCAAACTCTTTTTTCATTTTGTTTTTGTTTGGTTGAAAATTTTAAGTTTTTTTTTTTTACTTTTCAAAAAGTTTACATGATTGTTTACTTATAATTATTTTAAATTTAAATATTTTTAAATTAGTATTCCCTCTTTCCACGATAAGTGTGATGTGGATGAGAGAGCAAATATTTTAAGGAAAAATTGGGAGATGTGTTTAAAGTGAAGAAAGGGATCCACCAAGTTGATTTGTTAAGTAATTAATACACATCAATCACCCTACAACTCACATAAACACACTCACTTAGATGCAATATACACAACAAATATCAATACAAAAAAAAAATCAAGGGCACGATACATATACTTCATTTTCTTGAGTTCATGATGAAGATCTTTCACACCAAACTCTTCAATTCTACATCATCTTCTCCACAAGGCCTTTCATGGTTTGTTTCTTCCTTCAATTCTCTGTTTCTGAGATGTTAGGTCCCTTGGGGTCTCAAATAGGTGTATGGGGGGGGGGGGGGGGAATACACCTATAGGCTATTTTTCAAACGAAAACAAACTGACGCAACCTTTTTCAGTTAAAAGAGATTAGTGAAACTTTGGTTGGCGACTGATACTGAACACTCTTCAGTAAAGAGATATCAGTTAAGTCAAAGACTTTAGCTGATTCACGTTAGGCTTCAGTCGAGTTTGTAAAACAAAGAAGTAATATGAATCTTACTGACTATCTGGAGATTTATCAGTTAAATTAATATTACTGGCAGCGAAAAACTTTTCTTTCGAAATAGCCTTTGTGATTAAGAAAGTTGTCAAGATTTGTGTTTCACTTTGCTATTAATCAGTTTCAGTTGATAAAACGTTTGTGCACAGATAAGGAAAGTAAATACTGAAAGCGATAAATAACAAAGGAATTTTTACGTGGTTTGGAAAACACTTCCTACATCCACAGTCAGTTGATCAGACTGACAACTTCACTGGGCTTGTGCTTACGGGTGCACAGCAAACCTAAACAACCGAAGAATCCAATCTTCAGTACCAACACACTGGGTTGGATTTCTCACTCTTAGCTTCACTGAGACAAAACTATGCCTTTCCGCAAAGACTAAGATCTCTTGAAGTCAGAACACTGGTCTGAACTCCTCTCGGCTCAAACTCTCGATTCGGTCGGGTGAAAACAGGTTCAAAAACTTGCCAACTAGATTACAAAGAACAAGTTCTCTGTAATCAGTTATACCTAGGCTTTGGATATACAATATTTGCCTAAGTTCTAAGAGAATGTATGTAATCAGCAGTGACTGATTTTTGGATTTGTGATTCTCTTCTTCGATTCAAACTTTGGAATGGCTTTGAATTACCGAGTAACGAATTCGGCAGCGTTTCAGCTTGTGTAGTTGAATCGGTCAAGATTGCAGTGATCCTCGAGCTCTATTTATAGGAGAGGTCTTGAATAGATCCGTTGGCTGAAATGGTCTTCAAGAATTCATTTGTTGGAGATAGATTTGAACTTTGCTGAGGCTTCAATCTTCGAGGTTCCTTTGTTTGGTGAGAACGGCTACTTTGAGAGCAGGAGATACGACGTCTCTAAAAAGGTAATCACCAAAAAGGAAGGCTCTGCAGAGAAAGGACGATCTTCAAAATCTCTGCATTTAATGTGGCTGTACTTCTGGAGTGCGTGGCTTCCTTTAGGATTTGGAGCTTCAGTCCGAGGAAGAAGGTTTAACTGATACTTGACTTTAGTATCAGTCCGCTGAATCCACGTGGCTCGCATTAAGTAATCAGTCGTAACTGATTCTTGGACTGGTCAGTCAAATATCAGTATTTGACTCTGCCTTTCATCGTTACATCAGTCGGCAACTTCAGTCTTCAGTCCTCCGGCTTCAGTCTTCAGAACAACAACTAAACTAGAAAAAGAACTCTAACAGTTAAGTTCAAGCAGTTATAGTCTATTACAAGTGAAACCTAAGGATTTTGGTATCATCAAAACTAGGATTAAGATAATTCATTAAGTTCCCAACATGCGATGCTCTAAGGCATTGTCCATTTCAAGCTTCAAGTGCTGGAAACATAGCTTATAATATGGGGTCACCTCCGGGATCAATCCAATGCCATAATCCACAATTGTCCCACTGATAACACTCATGTTTCCATAGTTTTTAATATTCATATGATGTGAATTTTATAGGGAATTGAGTGTTTGATGATTGTTTTTTGCTTAAATTAATTTATCTTGTGAAATATGATACTTGCTCGTACTTTGATAAATTTTACAGAAATATGGAGTTTGAATTTGGACCAATGGTCTTAATGAAAGTTGTAGTTCGTTTCGATACGAGTTCTTAGGCGCAAACAGTTCACAAATCCGAGTTCGGACGAGGAAGATATGACTGAAATGAGATAGTCGCGCGCAGCAGTGAATAGTGTCCGACGAGAATTTCTGAATTTTCGGGATTTTGCGCGATTTTTTGATTTTATCAGTATTTTCGAGTTCTGTACTGTATTTATCCCCTGTGCCTATATATAGGTCCTCTTTTGACCTATTTAGGGTTTCCAACTTTATTTTCCAGTTCTCTAGCTTTTAATTTTCATTGCTTTCTAGTTTTTAGAGCTTGGATTGGATTTCTGCAAGGATTGAAAATTCAAGATTATTCTTCCAAATTTATTCAGAGTTTTTATTTAATTCAGTTCTTTCAATTGCTGTCTTTTTCATTATGTTTATGTTTTCTTTTGCTATGTGTGGCTAAGTTTTTAATCTGATTCTAAAGTTTGTAATAATTAACTGAATTCATGTGATTAATTTGTTAGTACATTTTTGCCTTCCAGTTTATGATTCATAATTTCTTGTGCTTAAATTCTTGTGAATGATCTGATCAATAGTTTGCATGTGTAGCTATTCGGTTTGAGACCTAGCGAAGATAATTGTTTAGCGGATTTAGGAATGTATGATATGATTTTAACCTTGAAACCTAGTGGAGATAGGTGGATCATAGAGAGCTATTCTTATGTGCTTTTGGGAGTTAGTAGATTTTCTTGAAACCTAACGGAGATAGAAAATGTACTAATCTACGATCGTTGCTGCTCTAGCGAGAGTAATTGATTAAATGTGTGATCTATCATCATAACTGGATTAAATTGGTAATTGGGATTAATAGATTGATTGTGTGAATATGGTTAATGACTTTACTTCCCTAGGATCAGTTGTTTTATTATTTGATTTATCTCTGTTATTATTTGCTTTGTGTTATTCTAAATTTCAATTCAATCATTATTTTTCTGTTGAATATTTAAAGTTATTTTGTTTATCAGCCCCTGAGGATACGATACTCGGTTACTTTTTATTTGCTACAATTATATTGTGTTAGTTGTAGTTTATGTTGCTAATAAATTAGTGATCACCCACTAGTTTCTAAAATTAAAAAAAAAAATAGTTACATAAATGCAGAGTCAGAGGGTTTTTTAGGACAATAACTTAGGTTGATTTGGAAATTAGGACAATAACTTTCAAACTTGTAAAAATAGGACACTAATTAATAAGCGTTGCACCCGCAGGACATTTCTGGGCCAATTATCGAATTTTCGGACTTTTCCGCACAGATCAAGCGCATGATAACCCGCACAGAGGGGTTAATTATGTGGCAAGTACGTCATTTTTACGGCTCCAAATAGGATGTCATGTGCTTGGTCCATGCGGGAAAGTCCAAAAATTCAATAATTAACCGAAAAATGCCCTGCGGGTGCAACACTTATTAATTAATGTCCTATTTTTACAAGTTCGAAAGTTATTGTCCTAATTTCCAAATCAACCTAAACCTAAGTTACTGTTTTAAAAAACCCTTTGACTCCATAAATGCATGAGAGCATATATGGAATTTATGCTCTGAAATTTTCTTTGTATGAAATTCGAATCATAGCAAGGATCCAATGGCCACAAAGTTTCTGCGTTTCAGGATGAGAGCGAGAGCTTGAGGTTGAGCGTGAGGTAGCCATGGCTACTACAGAACCGCAACCAAATAGGCCTTCAATTTGTAGATTGTTATATTGATTTATGGATTTCTACCTCAAGAAAACGAAGAACCCTAGTGTTGTAAGGATGAGCCCTAATTTGTAGAATATAATCTCAATTTCTAACTTAGCGAACGAATTACATCATAAACGATGACATTTTACTTTAGACTAAACAACGCCGCATGTCTTGCCGGACGACATTGCCATGTTAGAATTTCTGGGTGCCAGGTAAGTTTTAAATTTGACAAAGTTTCAATTGAAGGGAAAAACCAGATTCAATCAAAAATTGATGAATTTTAAATGACTTTTGAAAGTCATGGGAAAAAATTAGAATACGACCAAAGTTTGTGGATTTTGTTATAAAATATTCATTTCTTAATATTCATGCTCAATCTATGTGGCCTATTGAATTGAGACAGAGAGAGTTTATTAAATAACAATTATTAATTTTGTCATATTGATGGTTTTTGTTATTTGCTCAAAATGAGATTGACTTAAATTATTTGCTTTACAATTTATAAATTTAATTATTATACGTATCTAATTATTATTATACGAAACTCATTAAATTTAATATTATCATACAATATTTTAATTCAATTACTAATATTTAAATTAATATATTTTTTGCTACTAGTTAATCTAACTCATGGATAATGGCTATTTAATATTTTTATATAATTTCAAAATCTAAAATTAAGTCTTCTAAAAAAAATCTAAAAATAAGTAAATATACCATGATTCGTGCATCACATGTGAGGACGTACTAATATGATAAATAAATTAATAAATCTTTTTTTATATTAGTATAGATGTATAAATTTGACAAGTGTAAATCTCTTTTAACTTTTTAAAGTATTTAATGGCTTCATAATCAATATATCCCAGCTGAGATAAGGGGTTAAATGCATATAAATTCACGAACTTTAGTCAAAATTCATTTTTAACACGGACTTTCAAAAATCCATTTTTATACATTAATTTTGGGATACTGTTCAATTTTAACATCAAATTCATCTTCGGTAATTTAAAAACACACATGGCACTAATGTGTAGGCTCACTACCCTTTATCTACCAACCAATCAGTCTTTTCGTGTGTTTTGGGGGAGGGTAGTGAGACTATCCAAAGTGCCACGAGTGTTTTTAAATCAACGAAGATGGATTTGTTGTTAAAATTGATCAGGGTCCAAAAGTTGATGTATAAAAATGGATTTTTGAAAATACGTGTTAGAAATGAATTTTGACTAAAGTTCGTGAATTTAGATGCATTTAATCCCCGAGATTAAGTGTTAAGAAATACTTAGATGTACGTGGTGGTATATTTTAGAGTTAATAGGTCATCTATTCGTCATATTTAATAAAAATAATAATTATTATTAAAAAAAAAATTATTTTTGATGTAAATGTACCAATATATCCTTAATAAATTTTAAAATATTAAAAAAACTAAAAAGTTGCAATTGTTACACTCTTTTTTTCAAAAAACTAAAAATTGAAAATAGTGTGTAATAGTGTAAAATAAAGGTTACACAATTTTTACAAAACTGTGTAACTGTGTAAAAAGAGTGTAATTGTCAAAATAAAGTATGTAGTGATGTAAAATATAATATTACACATTTTTCGCAATTATCACACGATCTTGTAAATCGTGTAAATGGAAAAAGAAATGTGTAACATTGTAATTTAAATTATTATGTATACACGATACGAGAGTATGTTGGTCACAAAGACTATTTTCATAAATTTCTCTATATAATAACATTGTATTTTAGTATATGATCATTTAATCTGTAGTTTTTCTAGTTGGACCGCAATCGCAATTTCCCATATTTGAATCTACGAAGAAGCTCAAGTTTTCACAAATTACATGCAATGTATAAATATATTTGGGAATTGGGATGCAGACGGTGCTTCGACTGAGTAACTTAAGATTACTGGTGCCTTGCACTGGAAGTTCTCATCTTATAGCTCATCGATTTTCCCCAGACAAAAATCAAAAATATCTTTTTTTTGATCAAGCAAGATTCATTAAAAAACGAAAGGGGGTACCAGAGGTACCAAAACAAAGTCTTACAGAAAATGCGAAATAAGATCGTCGCAACACCACCTGGATAAATCCATATCGGGGTCCAAGATACCAAAAATTTTATTCCAACACCAAGAACGGATCTTAATCTCCCTAACCAAAGTTTTTACCTCCCAATCTTTTCCTTCAAAAATCTTCTCGTTCCGCTTTCTCCACATAAGCCAAATGCAGCCCACCCAGATTGTCTTAAGCAAATTCCGGACTTTCTTCTCTTTGCCGCACTCGCTGAACACTATCCAGTGCGCAGCGGCCGATGAGGGCCGTGCCGAGCTAATCCCAGTCCAACTCTGAATCTCATCCCACAGTTCCTGTGCTTTTGAACATGTAAGAAACAGGTGATTCAAATTCTCACCGTGAGCGTGACACCATGGGCAATCTTGGTTCACGTCTCCCAGCATGATATTCCTCTTCCTTAAGTTGTCGGCGGTTGGAAGGCGGTTTCGCAGCAGTCTCCAAGCTGTGACGAGAGCTTTTTGCGGTGCAGCCGTCTTCCAAACCGACACCAAAGTTTTCACCTCTGATCTTTGGTTTTGGTTCACACTCCTCTTTGATTTAATCGTGTCGTAGGTTGATTTAGTGGAGTACCTGCCATCCGTGGCTGCTCTCCAAGTCCATCTGTCTTTTGTACCTGCAGTTGGGACAAAAGAAGAAATAGCATCCATAAGTGATTTCACCGTCTCCCTCTCACAATCCCGTAGCTCTCTCCGCCACTTCAAATCCCAAACCCACACCCCTTCAACCCACCTTCCCGACTCACCAACGCTAACCTTCCTATTTTCACAAAGTCGATAAAGCCTATGGAAAGAGATATTAAGGGATTCCCTGCCCACCCAACTATCCTCCCAGAACTTAGTACCTCGCCCATCTCCTAATCTCCGTTTGATGTTCTCCAAAAACCAACCCTCGTTTCCCCTCCCAGCCGCTGCAACGATCTTGGACCACCAACCATTTTCCATCCCTCTATTTCCCCTAAGAACCAAGCCTCCCTCCCCCCACTCTAATTCGCCATAAAGGGAGTTCACCACCCTAGTCCATAGTAGCTCATTCCCATCCCACTACCTCCAAATCCATTTCATTACCAGTGCTGAATTAACCCACTCAAGATTTCGAAAACCCAGCCCCCCCTCTTTTTGGCTAAGACACAGATCACTCCATTTAACCCAAGGAATGCCCCCATTGAATCCGTTCCCACCCCACAGAAATTTACAAAAAATGGAGTTCAAAGATCTCACAGTAGCTTTTGGAATAAACGAGAAGGAGAGCTGATAGATGGGTATCGCTTGCAGTACCGCTTTCACCAGTGTGATTCTGCCGGCCAAGGAGAACTTAACATTCTTCCACCTTTCAATTCTCTTCCTCACTTTTTCCACCAGATAATTCCAGTTCGCAATGCTTTTACTCTTTCCTCCAACCTTGACCCCCAAGAATTTAAAGGGTGCTTTACCGATGTTGCACTGGAGCTTTGACGCCATTCTTTCTGTTATAGCATCATCCACACCAATTCCCACCAGACAACTTTTTCCAAAGTTCACTTTCAGACCAGAGAGGAGTTCGAAGATTTTCAAAATGAATTTAACCGCCTCGGCATTCCTCTCGCAATTCTCCAAGATGAAGATCGTGTCGTCGGCATATTGCAAGTGGGAGAGCTTCACCTTGTCTCTACCAACCTCAGCCGGCTGAAGCAGTTCCAGAGTCACCGCACGATCGATGAAGGATTGGAGCCCTTCGGCAACAATGAGGAAGAGGAAAGAAGATAGGGGGTCTCCCTGACGAAGGCCCCTCTCCAAGTAAAAATCCCCTGACGGTGAGCCATTTAACAGGACGTTCGCTGAAGCTGAAGATAAGCAACCCTTCATCCACTTCCTCCAAATTGCATCAAAGTTTAATCTCTCAAGCATGACGTCAAGAAAGTCCCATTCCACCGAGTCGTAGGCTTTAGCGAATTCAATCTTGAAGAGCATTCTCCCATTGCCACGTTTTCTTGCTTCATTGATAACTTCATTCAGGACAATCACACCATCAAGAATGAATCTTCCACTTATGAAAGCAGTTTGATTTTCAGAAATAATGGAGCTCATGACCATTCTGATTCTGCCTGCAAGAACCTTTGCGATGACTTTATAGATACTCCCAATTAAAGAGATTGGCCGAAAGTCCTCGAAGGAGCCACAATCCTCTTTTTTTGGGATGAGAACTATGTACGAAGAATTACCTCCTCTAGGTATCTTACCATTCTTATGGAATTCCTTCATAAGGAGGATGAAATCTTTTTTAATAGTCTCCCAGGCCGATTTCCAAAATTTGAAGTTGAAGCCGTCCGGCCCCGGGCTTTTGTTGGCTTCGCAGCTCCACACCGCTTCTTTTAATTCGTCTTCTGTGAACGGTCTAACAAGCCACGTCTTGTCTTCAGGAGAGAGTCTTCGAGCCGCGAAATCAGGGGGAATAATCGGTAGGATTCTATCATTCATTCGGAAGAAGTTCCCAAAGAATTCTGAAATCTTAGCCTTAAGATCACCTGGTTCATCAACCCATTGATCTCCAAACCACAAACCAGTAATCTCGTTTTTCCTCCTCTGCCCAGCAATCACCTTGTGAAAAAAGTGGGAATTGATATCACCTTCTTTCAACCATCGGCTCTTAGCTTTTTGCCCAAGTAGTCCATTCTTGTTCCTTGTATGAAGAATGATCTTGGCTCTCACCTCGTTCCTCTTAGCAACCTCCTGCTCATCAAGGCCGAAAACATCATCAATCGCATCCCATTGTTGTAATTCCTCCTTGCCCATCTTGATCTCATTATCGATGAACCCGAAACTGGATTTATTCCACTCTTTCAGAGCCTCCTTCAACGCCTTCAACTTTTCCTTGAAGATGAAGAAACCCCACCCCTCAACCTTGGTTTCGTCCCACACCTTTTGAATAAGTTGACTGAACTCCGGGTGTGTAGTCCAAGCATTTATGAACCGTAACGGTTTTGGCCCCCAATCCACTGTCTTGGTCGAGAGTAAAATCGGGCAGTGGTCCGACACGGATCTCTGAAGGACCCTCCCGGCAGTTGACGGCCAAGAATCAAGCCAATAGTTATTCACCAGAAATGTATCCAATTTGCTCTTGCATCCACCATTCGCTTGATACCACGTGAATTTCCTCCCCTGTGTACGAACCTCTGTCAACTCGCTATCTCTGATAGAGGTGGCCATCCGAATCGGAACCGTGAACCGATACCGGGAACCGGACCGAACCGCACGGTTCCGGAACCGGAACCGTTAGAGACGGTTCCGAACCGGGAACCGAAACCGGTTCAATACGGTTCGGTTACGGTTCTATTTTTTGGAACCGCCGGTTCCCGGTTCCAAACCGGAACCGGAACCGGAACCGTGGAACCGTGGAACCGCGAACCGCCGTACTTGAACCGTGAACCGTACCAAAAAAAAATTGATCATAAATTATAGATAAAATAAAGCTTGTTTACAATTAAAAAACTTAGTGCATGTCAATTGTACGAAAAATAATTTACTATTAAAGAGCTTGGTGATTGCGAATTATTATGATTCATTAATATCTGAAGATATTGTAAGATAAAATATCATCAAAAAGAAAAAAAATATATACTATAATTTTTTGGCTTAAATTATTGTTTTGTCTTAAATTGGAAAATTTAAGACTAAATACATGACCAAACCAATTATTTGTGCTAAATTAATCATTAATTAAATTGGGATACTTCACACAAAAAAATATGATTATTTGTGAGTTTCCCTTAAAAATAAAGTAATTCAGAGTCAAATTTATTCTTGGTGTTAAAATAAACATATTTATCAGAACGATTCGCAACTTAACCTCCTTTTTATTGTAAATTAAGAGGTAAAAATTAATTTATATTTACCTCGTTCCAATTTAATAAGCCACAAGGTTTGGACACAAATATTAAGAAATGAATAATTTATAATAAAATTTAAGAGGTAAAAATTAATTTATAATTTCCTCGTTCCAATTTAATAAGCCACAAGGCTTGGACACAAATATTAAGAAATGAATAATTTATAATAAAATAAGAGAAATAAGGTAATTTTTTTGAGGATATATTTGTCTAAAAAGTAGGCGAGATAAATAAAGAAGAGATAATTATTTGTGAGGTAAAATGACATTTGATGTAAATAATAAGTTATGTATAGGATATTTATTATGTATTGACTTTTTATTTTAGGAAGTCACCTATTGAATTAGGGTACATGGAGTATCTTTTTTTATGTTAATAATGTCTAATTTATTTTTACTATTTTAAATTGATAATTTTAATAGTGTACTCCAAAAATAATGGTAAAACTATAAGAATGATTATTTCTTAATATAGATATATATATTTTTATCTTAATGCCTATTTTGTTTACTATTTAAAGTTTAAACCACTAATAAGAATATATAAGTTAATTATATAAGAATATAAGTTAATTATATAAGTTAAGAATATATAAGAATATATTCTTTGTAAGAATATATAAGTTAATTATTTTATATTTGTAAGAATATTTGTAAGAATTGCAATTTATAAGTTAAATTATATTTGTAAGAATTGCAACTTTTATTTTATTAAAGCATATTTTATTTAATTAAAGCATATTTCATTTAATTAAACCATATTATATTTGAATACAATTTATAAATAAAAGAAAAAAAAAATCACGGTTCGGAACCGGAACCGGCGGTTCGGAACCGGAACCGGAACCGCCGGTTCACGGTTCGGAACCGGAACCGTGGAAGTTATAAATCGGTTTGGTTCCGGTTCCCGTGTTCGGAACCGTGGAACCGCCGGTTCCGGTTCGGTTCGAACCGGGAACCGGACCGTGGCCATGTCTAATCTCTGATGAAGGCGTCAAACCTCCTCATATCTGCGGTATCAAAGTTGTCGCTCTTTCCAGCCCTCTCACTCTCGGATTGCATTAAAGTCTCCCATAATACATAAACATCTATCTCTGTTATGCTCAACTAAGATCTGAAGCTTATCCCACAGATCAGCCCTTTCTCGGGCCACATTAGAAGCATACACATTAACAAGACAGTAACTTAAATTACCATTTTTTCCGACCCCATTTATGATCACCGCTCCCTGCATATCCCACGAACTTGTAGCTGTAAAGAGGTCCTTGTTCCAGGCACATAAAATTCCCCCAGACCTACCTTCCGCGTCCCTTCTAGCCAAACTAAAATTGTTCATATCCCACCAGCCAAGGCACAATCCGTCCTCCATAGATTCCATTTTTGTTTCCTGGATGAAGCAAAGGTCGATACGCTGCTGTCGAATAACATCCCGAACATCTCGTTTCTTCGCAGAACTTCCCAAGCCTCTAATATTGTAAGATAAGAAATTCATAATTAAACAACTCTGACCTCTCCCAGCACGCCCTTTGGTTGGTTTTGTGACCTAAATTGTTCCTCCATAACATCATCCGTAAGATTGGTTGACAAGCCAAGTTTTTTACCGAAATCCCAGATGTCCCTGCCCTCGTCCGCGTGCTGCTCTTGGCCTTGTCTCATCTGAATTCCGAAATCAGACGCCTCAATGCCTCCAGTTTCTTTGTGGGAAATCGACTCAGATTCCATCTGAGCTATGAAATTCTTCCACTTTTTCTTTTCACCCGCCTTCAAGATGTGTTTTCGAAGCTTTTTATGTTTCTTGGCCCGATTCTTGTCAGCTTTATCCCGCCATTCCCCTTCCTCACTGTTAGAGTGGGCAGTTCGGAAAAACTGAGGATCCTCTCCCGTTTGACTCTGCGTGTCCACAACTTCCTCTATCGCCCCTTCCAGGTCACCTGAACGCCTTTCAGAGTTATCGGTGTCTTGCGCAGCAGCCGGAGTGACTGGATCCGCTGGCACCTTCATAGTCGAAACCAAAAGATCCCTCGAAATCAATTCGCCGCCAACCTGATTTTGATTTGCGGAAAAATCCTGGCGAGAAAGGGGGAAAACAGGTTGCGTAGGATTATCTGGGTCAGCCTCCAAAGGACCACGATCAGGGTCCAAAGAAGAAATATCGAAATGGGCCGCAGTCCCTAAGGATTGGTTTGGAATAATAGAAACGTCACTTGGGCCGCAGGGCCCGGCAAAATTCGGCCCATTCTGATTAAACACCAGCAAGGCGTGATTTGAATCTGCTTCGGGAATTGAAGATCTGGGTTCACGCCCAGCCGCCAAGATCTCACAGCTTTCCACGCGTCCAACGCACACATTATTTGCCAAAGCAGGAAACGAGGAGACGCCATCATGATCCACCGCTCCGCCTTCCGCCTGAACGTCGGAAAAAGTGTGATTGTCGATGATGGCCTCCGCCGGAGCAGTCGAGATCTCCTCCCACGACCATTCGGATTCAGACTCGGACGCCATCTTCCTCCTGTCTTCCTCGCAAGGAAGTTCGTTAATGGTGCGGACTTCTTCCACCCGAATCTTGAAAAGCAACTCCTTCGATTCTACAATTAATAATTCTATCGATCGACTGTAGGCCCGTGGAGATTTGAACTCTAGCTTCATCGAGTTTATCTCTGAATCTAGTGCCCTCTTCCGGCTTGAGCACCAATCCGAACTTTGAGCATGCAACGTCGAAAAATCTAGGGTTCCATGCATGAAGTGGGATTCCACACCATCTTGTCCAAACAATGCGTTGATGAGTAACGTCAATATTCCTCCAAGGCCTGCACCATTGAAACCAAAACTTGCTCCACTCGTCGAGTTCTTTCAACACTTCCTCCGTTGTTTTGTCGCAAAGGCTCCGAATCAGGACCAAGTTCCCTCCGAGAGAAGTAACCGATAATCTACCTGAACATTCGCAATTTATCTCTTCCTTAATCTCCTCCCAAGCATGATCATTTTTAATGAATCCCGTGTGGGCTCCTCGGAGCCATTCCTTTTCCGACTCCAAAGGTTGGAAATGAAGTTCCTCATCAAACATCGGTTTACCCCTGTTACCCACCCTATCTGTCTTTTCCCCCGTCAAGGCCTCTCTAAACGAGACCCCTTCCCTCCTTGTTCCAACCGAGCAACTTTTAATCTTGAAGGAGGTCGAAGGAACGTCTTGTTTCTTCTCTGTGTCAGTGCTGCCGTTGCCAGCTCTTCCTCTGTTGAACTTAGGCTTAAACACCCTGATTTTGTAGCTGCCAATCCAAAGGTTATTGAGTTCTGTCAGAAGCTCCTCTTGGTTCACGACTCCTTCAAACCTAACGAAACCGAAAGGTTTTCCTTTGAGGTCACGTTTCGAAGGGCAGAACACATCAATAGCTTTCCTAACTGTGCCAAACTTTCTCTTTAGAAACTCCACGCTGCAATCCTCTGGAATATTGTTGAAGAAGAAAGTAGTCAGATCGTTCCCGACACCCCTCGAAACGTTCCTCTTCCTCTGAAGAGAGGCAAGGTTCCAGCTTCCTGCTGTGCGGGTCCTTCTATCAGCTCTCACATGAAGGGTCTTAGGGTTAAACCCACCGGTGGGATAAAATATCTGCCTCACCGGATTGCACTCGGAAAAGGTCGGCGCTACCCCTCTCTTCCTCACCTCTCTCCACTCGCCTTCCATTTGGTCTCCAAAAATCAGAAATATCATCGCACAATTTTTAATATTAAAAAATTATAAAGATTATGCATGATAATAGTTAGTTAGTCAAGATAAATGAACATAAAGCAGTTAGTTATGAATCTTGATTCTAATTGGCTATTGATTTTGCTGAAATCTTATTGGTCAGTTGCGGTGCTGCGATTGAGGTCAACAAAGCAAAATTGATTTTTACTCACTAGACTAGACTAGCCTTTTTAGGCCTGCTTTCTTTTTATTTTCACCACTCGATAATTTTTTCCTTTTTTCTTCTGAGGAATAAAACTCGATAGTATTTTTTTTTTCTTTTTCTTTAATGAACAAAACTCGATAAATGATTGCGGTAACAAAATTCGAATCGAGCTTGTTATACATAATTTCTTAAATTTTATTTATTTATATATTACCGTGATCTTTATAATAATATGCAATTTCAAATTGTAATCGCGTGTCTTCACGTCATTCGAAACTTAATATATCCTTCATACATAGCATGAAATTATAATTTTAAAACTTACAATGAAAAATGCAGGTGAAGATTAAAAAAAGTGCAGGTGAAGATAGTATTACTCCTCAAATTCATTTTTCAATCTTGCATAGTCATTTAATTTATCGTATCGTTACTATAATGGCCTTCTTATTTTGAAACTCAAAGCTTTTAAGTTTAATACTGTTCATCTAGACATATATTTCATCCATTCGAAAAGAATATGCCTAGTTCACATGTTAATTAAATGTATTGTGTAAATGGAGAAAATGGTCCACTTTGGTGAATAGAGTGGAGAAATAATGATGAATCATAAAGTTGTAGAAAAGTACTGAAAGTGGTGATAAAAAATACTTCTCCAATCTTATAAGTTAAATTGATCAACTTCTTTTAGACATGTGATTTAAAAAACTAGTATTTTAAGTGCTCGCTAGCTTTCAAATAGAGAAATAAAAAGGAAATGGAATCAAATAAAGGAGTGAAATGATAACAATAACCATTGTTTTTATTGAGTGTTTGGTTAAACAATGGAAATGAATCATTAGTAAAGGATTCTCTTTCTTTTGTTTCTCTTCTATTTTGAGAGGTAACAAATTAGGTGATTGAGTTACCCTCAATAAGGGTAATGATTAACTCATTACTCAAATCAAACAACAAGTAATGAATTCAATTAATTGAATCTATTTCCAACCTCTAAAAACACTCAATCAAATGTGGGCTAAGTGTGTTTGGTAATAAAGTGAATAAGTAATTAAATGTTTCCTTACTTATATTTATTATATATAAAGAAATTGATCAACTTAGTTAGGACGGCCCGAAAAGAAATATTGATCAAGTTAGTTTGGACAGAGGGAGTAAGAGATTAGTGATGGAATCCAGACGAAAAAAGAAAGTGAATATACTTTTATGTGATGGATGAGTATAATTTTCTTAGGAGACTCAAATATGCCTTAGCAAACTCATATTTCCCAGGAAATTACATACCTTACTTTTCAAATTTTTATTATTGTAAGTAAATTGCCATTCCATGATACTCAAAATATATATATATATATATATATATATATATATATATATATATATATATATATATATATATATATATATGGTTGGGTTCCGGTGGATCCCTATGCTTATAATAGATCCGTAGATCCAAACCTAGACCACACATTTATGATATGTGGCGCATCAAGATGGTGAGTACACGTGGCAAGGCATTTCAAGGCAAAATCTGGAGAGGGGTAAAATTGGAATGTAATTTTCGAAATTAAAAAAAAAATTAGATTTTCTCAAAATAGGTATATTTTAGATGCATAAAGTTTCATACGAGAATGCATTAACTTTCATATAAAAATGCATAAAGTTTCATATAAAAATGCATAAGATTTCACCCCACCCCAACCCCACCCCCCATACCCCTGAACCCCACCCCACCCCAGAACCCCACCCCCACCCACCCCCCCACCCACCCCCCAATTTTTTTTTTAAATTGATTTTCTGACCACTGACCCACCCCTACCCCCACCCCCCACCCACCCCCACAATTTTTTTTTCTCAAAAACTGATTTTCTGACCACTGACCCCCCCACCCACCCACCCCCCACCCCCAATTTTTTTTTTTTTTGAAATTCAATTTTTAAAAAAATAAAATAAAAATTGGGGGGGTGGGGGGGGTGGGCCAGCAATCAGAAAATCAGTTTTTGAAAAAAAAAAATTGGGGGGGGGAGTGGGGGTGGGGTGGGTGGGGGGGTGGGGCAGGGGTGGGGTGGCGAAACTACCAGATTTATTAAAATGAAATGCATTTTTTGTATAATTTAATGCATTTTTATGTGAAAACTTTATGCATTTTTGTTTGATTTTATCTGCATGTGAAACATGCCTATTTTTGGGGGGTGGTATCGGGGAGGGTTGGGGGGTGGTGTGGGCTGGATTGGGGGGTGGTATGGGGTGGGGTGGTGAAAATACCAAAACTGGAAAAATTAAATGCATTTTTCTGTTCAAAGTTATGCATTTCATGTGAAAACTTTATGCATCTTTGTGTGAAACTATATGCATCTAAAATATATCTATTTTGAGAAAATCTAAAAAAATATATATTTTCTTTTAATTATTAAATCCGAAAATTACATTCCAATTTTACCCCTCCAGATTTTGCCTTGGAATGCTTGGAAGCTCCTTGCCACGTGTCACCATCTTGGTGCGCCACATGTCATAAATGTGTGGTCAAGATTTGGATCTAGGGATCTATTATAAGCATTGGGATCTATATGATCCCATTCCTATATATATATATATATATATATATATATATATATATATATGGGAGAGTTCAATGGAGACCACTCCCTTAGATAAATAATAAAGGCCAAATCATGTGCGTCGATTTTGCTTAATCTAACGGTGATAATTCAACTGATTAAGATTATTAATTTTCGGTTATTTGATTTAATAAAGTTTAAGTATGTAATTTTCTATTGTGCATATCCGTTTAATGCACTAAATATATCTAATCAAATCTTTTATTTATAGAATATTCATTTGGAGATAAGTTTGTTACATGAATAATGCATTCACATAAAAGGCTGCGGTATGTTCGTATAAAAAACAAATGAACATACTAATGTTCGTTGATATGTTCGTATAAAAATAAATGAACATACTTATGTTCGTCGATATGTTCGTATAAAAATAAATGAACATACTAATGTTCGTTGTTCGCTAATTATTTTCACCACGCCGCAAGTATACGGTGTAGTTGCAATATAAGGGAAGCAAGGTCGTATTCCACAAGGATTGGTGAATTTAAACTTCTAAATATTATTAATAAGTTGTTTTCAATCTATTTAGACAACCAAAGTTCAAGAGGTGTTGATAACTAAAACAAAGCTAAATAAAGCAAGTAAAGTAAATAACAATAACATAAACTTAGTGAATAAATTGGGGAATGACTTGAATGAAAGTTATCCTAGGGACTAGATTTCGATGGATCGTAATGAACTTCAATCTAAATCAATATAAATCTTGATATGGCCCATTTATCTAGGGCGATCTCCCCACTAGTTTTAGCCCCCTCCCGGACGACTAAAACAGTAGATTACGAGTCATAATTGCCGTCCCCGGTCAATTTCTAACCTATAACTCCCAATAGCACAAAAGATCAATAAGCCCTCACCCAACTCTCAACCTCCCGGTTTATTGAGATGATATGTATCAAACTCCTAATCTATTGTAATTATCCTCTCCCAATTCAAATCACAAATTAGAAATGCGCAAAAGGTGGTCAACCAATCATACAAGAGATAAATCTAGGACTTGAAAAGATAACAATAAGCACAATCAAGATATATATAGAACAAAGAAATCAATCCATTACAAATCCATCTAATCTAATCCCTAAGATAAGAGATTTTAGCCAAGCATATTCATAATAAAAACAAATCTCAAGTCATAAGAAAACATAAATAAAGATATAGAGAGATAGAGATTCATAGACAAATCTTATAATCTTCATCTTCAATCATGTAGTCTTGATGAGCTCATTTCCAAGTCTTCCCCTTATTTCTTTGATTTTGGTGTTGTTCTTGCGTGTGGAAGAGAGAAAAATGGTAGAGAATGGAGGCTAGGGTTTGGAATTGGAGTGTTGGGGAAGATGAAAATGTGTGGGAATGAGAATGATATGAAAAGAGGGGGAAAAATGGGTATTTGGGGGCTGAAATCGCGTCTGGGCCCCACCAAAAACATCAATTCCGTGTTTCACCCGCGGTCACGGCCGTGACCGCGGCGTAGGACCGTGGGGGAGCTTTTGGAGATGGCCCGCGGTCGGGCCCGCGGCCGCGGCCCAGACCGCGGGTTCCGTCTGGCGTTCTGGACGATTTTGGAGCAGAGGCCCGCGGTCGGGCCCGTGACCGCGGCCCGGACCGCGGGGTACTGGGCTCTGTGCGCAGTCCGCTTGTTTTGCTCCGTTCTCCCTCGTCCGGACTCGGATTTGGTCGACGTTTGTGCTCACGGATTCCTCTCGAGACGTACTTCAATATCATATCTTCAAAATACTGCAATTAATCCTTGAGTTTTCCTGAAATCACTCCAAAACTACACTGAGGAATCAAATCTTCATAAAACTCAACATTAGGGTACAAACACGCATTGACAAGAAAAATATGAAGGGAAATGACAACAAATCATGTGGAATTGAGGTACGGAAATCATGTTTGTCAACCCCCAAAACTTAAAGCGTTGTTTGTCCCTAAACAACAAAGAGAAGGGAAATAAAAGAAAACAAACATGTGAGAATGAATTGGTGTCATTTCAAGGGCTTCAAATTTTTCAAAAGTGTATCACAAGTGGAAATGCATTTCAAGAAATCACAAATGTCAATGAGTTCAACATTAGAGACTTCCAAGCTTGAATCCTCACAAAGGTGGATGTTTCAATGATGCACTCAACTCTCAAGTGTTTAGATTGGACGTGTTTGCACTCAAATTGAGATAATGTATGTAATCTACCATAAGCTTGCCATTTATCCTAACTCTATATACTTCAATGTGTTATAAATAATGATCAACAAGGGCTTTTCTTTAGGTTGCAATGAGGGCTCTTTGGTGAGGTGAGGTGTTTATAGGTAAATTACTCATATCCCACAATCTAACAATCACAATGAACAAGTCAAATTCACCATTTCTCTTTTCTAATCAATCAAAAACCAATATCCCCACATTTCTTCTTTTCACCCTTAGTGATACTTATCATGATATGATTCAGGCAAATCACTCCCCTTTATGCTCTTTTATTCACATTCATTTTCATTTCTTTTTCTTTTTTTTTCTTTTTCTTTTTAAGCTCATAGGGGACTAGTGATTTTCACTCAATCAAAGCTTGATAAGCAATTTCAATCATTTCCCAAACATTTACATCAAAGTAACCACTAACAATCTAAGTTCTACCCATCATTGGTTAATTCAAAGAAATGCTACAAGGCACAAAGAGGGTAAACTAGGATCATATGAGAATTTGGACACAATTTAAGTCAAGTGGCTAGCAAGGATGGCCTTAAATCACTTCAATATCCATAACACATCTACTTTCATGTTTTTAGAGAGGACTTATGGCAAGTTCTAGAGATTAACGAGCATGTTCAATTGATTTACACTCAAGAATGAAATGAGATTATGATAATATGACAATCAATGGCTCAAATCTTACAAGCTCATTATCAAGTTCTTGGAGGCAAAACATTTAACTCACTTGTCACAAGTTCAAACTTTTCATGCATAATCCACAAGTGATACACACAAATTTTTTTTTTTCAAAAACAATAATCATAAGCCCAAAAACCAATCAATTCATCATCACAATATTTGCTACAATTATCCCAAGCAAAACAAAAACAAAAAAATCAACCCAACTAACTCTCAAGCTTTCATTTATTCAACAATAACAAAAACAAGACAATAAAACTAAACCAAACAAAAACAAGTAAAGCAAAAGATAGATGAGACAACTAATCCATCTTTCCCCTCCCCCCAAACTTATTTCACACAAAGTGGAAATGAGTTTGGAGGAAAAGAGAATGAGAAGTTGTCTCGGACTCACAAAAAAAACTAACATAAAAAACCACACACATATATAAATATATACATAGATTAATATATAAATACCTATGTATGTGTGTGATTATTGAACTTGCAATAATTAAAGGGTACCTTGTTGGGGTGCCTCCCAACTAGCGCTTAGTTTAATGTCGTGAGCTCGACGTCTTCACGATGGTGTCATGGCTCGGGGATGGTGCCAACGAACACTTCAACTTTTGGTTTCAAGGGCAAATACACCTTGATTCTTTCCTTCTCAACCACAAAGGTTCTTCCATCCTTCTTTTTCAATTCAATTGCTCCATTATTGAAAACCTTGTTGATTTTGAAAGGACCCGACCATTTCAATCTTGGCTTTTCCGGAGGTAGTGATTGACGAAAGGTGAGGAGAAGGACTTCATCATCGGGTGCAAACTCCCGTTTGTGTATCATCTCGTCATTAGCACTTGTTGTCCTCTCCTTGTAGAGGCTTGACTTCTCAAATGTGTGATACTCATCTAACTCATTGAGTTGGAGTACACGGTCTTGCCCCATTGGATGTATCTCATTCTCACCAAAGAATGCATTTTTTTTTATCAAGAAAATGCATAAATAAACGAAGGTACCAGAGGTACCAAACAAAAAGTCTCACCAAAGAATGCATACTTCAAGTGTGTGGGGAGAAGCTTCAACTCCAAGCTTGGAGATTTCTCCTCTCCCTTTTCTTTCTTCAATTTTTCCTTCAAGTTGATGCAAGGTTCGATCACTTGCATCATTTTGCATTCCTCCATTTTCATTATTTCTTCCTCATCTTTGTGCTTGGGAGCTTTGTGGATTGAGAAGGTAACACTCTCATCATTCACTCTCAATGTGAGCTTGCCCTTTGCAACATCAATTAGGGCCCTCCCCGTCGCCAAGAATGGACGTCCAAGGATCAAAGGTACATCCTTGTCCTCAACCATATCCAACACCAAAAAATCCACCGAAAAAATGAATTTGTCAACCCTCACCAAGACATCCTCCACTATCCCTTTAGGATATGAAACGGAACGATCCGCCATTTGCAAAGCAATCGTGGTTGGCTTAATGGTTCTTATTTCAAGCTTGTTGAAGATGGAGAGATGCATCAAATTTATGCTTGCTCCCAAATCACACAAGGCCTTTCCAAAACGACCATTTCCAACATCACATGGGATAGTAAAGCTCCCGGGATCCTTGATCTTGATAGATAGCTTCTTTTGAAGACGGCACAACATTCTTCGGTGAGGCTGACCGTTTCAAATTCTTCCAATTTCTTCTTCTTGGATAGAACTTCCTTGAGAAATTTTGCATACTTGGGCATTTGTTGCAAAGCTTCAACAAGGGGGATGTTGACATTCACCTTCCGAAAGATTTCAAGGAATTTGGAGAACTCACTCTCCACATTCTTCTTGGGAAGCCTTTGAGGAAAGGGGATTGGTGGGCAATAAGGAGGTGAAGCTTTGTACACTTCTTTCTTCTTTTCCTTATCATTTTGCATTTTTGAAGAAATGCCTCCATCATTGCTCTTCTCTATTTCAACCATGTCCTCCTCTCCCAAGCACATCTTGGACTCTTCAAAGGTTGTCTCACCTAGTATGTTAATAGCTTTGCAATGCTCCTTAGGGTTTACAATTGTGTTGCTTGGAAATTGCCCTTGTTGGCGTTGATTGCTTAAAGATTCGGCAATTTATCCCACTTTCATCTCAAACATTTTCAATTGGGTCGCTTGAGCCTCCAACCTTTCATCGGTTCTCGTCATGTGGGCTTGAGTGGCCGTCATAAATTTCATTAAAATTTCTTCAAGGTTGAGTTTCTTCTCTTCCTTGATCATACCATCGCTTACCGCAAAATCCGGGTGGTGGTTGCAAGAAGTTGTTGGGATTACCATAGGCAAGATTTGGGTGGCGATTTGTTTGAAATCCTTGATTGTATTGCCCTTGCTCTAGATACCCTCCTTGGTGTTGAGGATGAAAGTTTCCAAAGCCTCGATTATTGTTAATGTAGTTCACATCCTCAATATTGGTTCGTTCCTCCACTATAGGCTCCGGCTTTGATGTGGACATAGCATCAATTTTGCTATTCATAGCGGTCAATTGAGCCGTCAAAAGAGCTATCGGATCCGAGCTTGTTGTAGCCGCCACCTTCTTCAAAATAGTCCTCTCCCCCGGAAATTGGTAGCTATTTGCGGCTAAATTTTCAATGATGTGGGCGGCCTCCTCGTGGCTCTTCTCCAACAATGCTCCATTGGCCGATGCATTCATGTCTCTTTGCATCTCACCACTAAACCCGGTATAGAATGAGCAAATAATGGTGTTTTGATCCAAACCATGGTTGGGACACTTCCTTATCATCTCTTTGAATCTCTCCCAAGCTTCATAGAAGGTCTCTCCATCGAATTGATGAAATTGGACAATGTCCTTCTTCATCTTCATTGTCTTACTTGGAGGGAAGAACTTGATAAGGAACTTTTGAGCCATTTTCTCCCATGTAGTGATGGAACCAATCTCCAAAGATTGATACCATGTCTTGGCTATGCCCCTTAGTGAGAAGGGAAAGAGTCGGAGTCGAATGGCATCCTCCGGGACTCCATTTATCTTGATAGTATCGCATATCTCCAAGAAATTGCCGAGATGTCAATTCGGGTCATCTTGAGAAAGACTGGCAAATTGATTTTGTTGCACCATGTTGATGAGACTCGCCTTGAGTTCAAAATTGTTGGCATTGATTCTTGGGGCATGCACTCCCCCTTGTTGGACCACGGGTTGGAACATATTGCTAATAGGTGGCGGTGGTGGTGCATTCCTTCGAGCCTCTTGCTCATTGATACGCCCTTGCATAGCCTCCAATTGTCTTTGGAGTTGGAGGATCAATTCTTGATTTTCCATCATGTTTCCCTCCATTTCTTTCTCTCTTCTTGCTCTTGCTTTGTTGTGTCGGCAAAATGCTTCAACCTCAAGGTCAATGGGTATAAGAGGTGCACCCTTAGACCGTGTGTTCATACACTACCTACCAACCAAAAAGAAACAAAGAGTCAAGACAAAATCTTAAAATTGAAAATAAAAATAAAGCAAGTAAAATGTCCAAAGTAGTTAAGCACAATGATTCAAAATATCACAAGTAATCAAACTAAACTAATCCCCGGCAACTGCGCCAAAAACTTGTTCGCTAATTATTTTCACCACGCCGCAAGTATACGGTGTAGTTGCAATATAAGGGAAGCAAGGTCGTATTTCACAAGGATTGGTGAATTTAAACTTCTAAATATTATTAATAAGTTGTTTTCAATCTATTTAGACAACCAAAGTTCAAGAGGTGTTGATAACTAAAACAAAACTAAATAAAGCAAGTAAAGTAAATAACAATAACATAAACTTAGTGAATAAATTGGGGAATGACTTGAATGAAAGTTATCCTAGGGACTAGATTTCGATGGATCGTAATGAACTTCAATCTAAATCAATATAAATCTTGATATGGTCTATTTATCTAGGGCGATCTCCCCACTAGTTTTAGCCCCCTCCCGGACGACTAAAACAGTAGATTACGGGTCATAATTGCCGTCCCAGGTCAATTTCTAACCTATAACTCCCAATAGCACAAAAGATCAATAAGCCCTCACCCAACTCTCAACCTCCCGGTTTATTGAGATGATATGTATCAAACTCCTAATCTATTGTAATTATCCTCTCCCGATTCAAATCACAAATTAGAAATGCACAAAAGGTGGCCAACCAATCATACAAGAGATAAATCTAGGACTTGAAAAGATAACAATAAGCACAATCAAGATATATATGGAACAAAGAAATCAATCCATTACAAATCCATCTAATCTAATCCCTAAGATAAGAGATTTTAGCCAAGCATATTCATAATAAAAGCAAATCTCAAGTCATAAGAAAACATAAATAAAGATATAGAGAGATAGAGATTCATAGACAAATCCTATAATCTTGATCTTCAATCATGTAGTCTTGATGAGTTCCTTTCCAAGTCTTCCCATTCTTTCTTTGATTTTGGTGTTGTTCTTGTGTGTGGAAGAGAGAAAAATGGTAGAGAATGGAGGCTAGGGTTTGGAATTGGAGTGTTGGGGAAGATGAAAATGTGTGGGAATGAGAATGATATGAAAAGAGGGGGAAAAATGGGTATTTGGGGGCTGAAATCACGTCTGGGCCCCACCAAAAACATCAATTTCGTGTTTCACCCACGGTCACGGACGTGACCGTGGCGTAGGACCGTGGGGGAGATTTTGGAGAGGGCCCGCGGCCGCGACTCGGACCGCGGTTTTCGTCTGGCGTTCTGGACAATTTTGGAGCAGAGGCCCGCGGTCGGGCCCGTGACCACGGCCCGGACCGCGGGGTACTGGGCTCTGTGCGCAGTCCGCGTGTTTTGCTCCGTTCTCCCTCGTCCGGACTCGGATTTGGTTGCCGTTTGCGTTCACGGATTTCTCTCGAGGCGTACTTCAATATCATATCTTCAAAATCCTCCAATTAATCCTTGATTTTTCCTGAAATCACTCCAAAACTACACCAAGGAATCAAATCTTCATAAAACTCAACATTAGGGTACAAACACGCATTGACAAGCAAAATATGAAGGGAAATGACAACAAATCATGTGGAATTGAGGTATGAAAATCATGTTTGTCATTCGTTGACATGTTCATCGATTTGTTCGTATAAAAACAAATGAACATACTAATATTCGTCGATATGTTCGTAGAAAAATAAATGAACATACTAATGTTCGTCGATATGTTCGTAGGAAAACAAATGAATATACTAATGTTCACCTATTATATTCATTGACGGATCAAGTCCTTGAATGGGAAGAGAGGAATTTCTGGAATTTGTTCAACGTGATCCCAGATTTCAGTAGATTTGAGTGGACATATTTGTCATTTTTCGGATTAAATAAATGTAATTAACCAATATTTAATTACATGAAAAATCAAATCAGGAAATTATATGAACCGTTGATTGGAGTGAGATGAATGGCCTTGATTTGGTCTTTATTCTTTATCTAAGGGAGTGGTCGCCATTGAATGCGACCCTATATATATATATATATATATATATATATATATATATATATATAGGTATATATATTAGGGAACAAATAAGAACTTCATTACTAAGAATCAAGAGAGTTTACACAATCATGAAAAAAATCAGCAGAAAAAGGCTGCAAACGATTTCTAAGGGCCAACTTTGGTAAACTATCAGCTATACCATTTCCTTCACGCGGCGTCCAGCTCATCTCTACGCGTTGCATCTGGTCCATCGCTTTATAAATATCGTCCATGAACTTTTCCAAGTAAGAGAGATCCTCTTCATGTTTCTCCAGTTTCCAGTAAAGGTAGACAGTCCATCTCAACAATAGCATCCGACACTCCTTTTTCACGATAAAAATTAAAAGCCTCCATAACTCCAACCGCCTCCGCCTCCACTTCTGTAAACATCCCATACCGGAATCCATGTCTACAACCCAGAAACTTGCCTTCACCATCCTTCATGATGACACCAAAACCTAACCCAACATTTAGCTCAACCGCAACATCACTCCAAACTTTCACTTGATCCCTTCTTGTACATTCCCGCTTTGTAGGGGGAGATCGAGAAGGACTTTCACAAACTCTCTTCGTGCATGTAGCTCTTTGCGCCATAAGCAAACAATCCACATGAGAGAACTCTCTTTCTTGAAAAGTTAACATATTGCGTGCAAACCAAATCACCCAAGCAATATTTGCAAAAGTACTATGGTGTTCCTTCTGTGGTATGCGCTGAATCTTTTCAAACCAAGAAGGAATATCCCACAACTCATCACCGTCGAAATGGGTTAGGCAGAGAGGCGAGACTTCCCATAAAAATCTTGCCCACGAGCAGTCCCTCAACGCATGCTCAAGAGTTTCCACATCCTTACCACATCTTCGGCAAATCGGGTCCACCTCAATGGATCGGCTCCTTAGCCCTTGTGCTGTGGGTAGAGTGTACGCCATGCACTTCCACATAAACAATTTAACTTTTGGCATAACATTTAAGCCCCAAATCCATTTCCAAAGAGCCTTGTAGTCCGCCGAACTTGAGGCCTCACTTCGCCGCTGAAGAGCTTCCGAGAAGAAATAGCCAGACCTGACTGTATAAGAATTACATTTCCCATGAGGCCAAAACACCCTATCCGCAGTTGTATTAGTGATCCCAATACTAGTCAAGATTTTTCATACCTCATCACCTAGAATATTCTGCTCCATTTTTTCCACATTCCAGATACAAGCATCTTCCATAAATAATTCATTAACTCTTAAATTTTCTTGTCCATGAGCCACATGTGCTGGATGAAAACCACCCTTGCCGTCTGGTAACCAAGCATCTAAACCAACCCGCCCTCTCGCACCATTGCCAATCCGCCATGCAATTCCCTTAGCTAACAAATCTCTTCCCACTAATAAGCTTGTCCACGTAAAAGACGGATTATGGGCTTTTTTAGCTAGTAAGATATCTGTTCTTGGGAAATACCGAGCTTTCAACGATCGTGCCAATGGAGAAGAGTCATTCTGAAGTAAACGTCAAACCTACTTAGCCAACATAGCTTGATTGCTTCAAATCCCAGAAACCTAATCCACCGTCCTTTTTAGCTATGTAGAGATTTTTCCAATTTTTCCAGTGAATTCTTCTTTCATCTTTCTTTTGGCCCCAAAAAAAGCTCGCCGCCATACTATTTAATCTTTGAAAAATCTTATCAGGGATAGCAAAACAACTCATCAAGTACGATGGTATAGATTGTAAAACAGATTTGATAAGCATCATTTTACCAGCCCCAGAGAGGTATCTTCGTTACCAGTCTTTTGGTTTTTTCCTAGTCCTATCTACCAGTATCTCGAAGATCTCAGTCTTCGACCTGCCCACTGAACTCGGAATCCCAAGGTAAGATCCACGTGTACCCTGGAATTGAACCCCAAGATGATTCGCCAACTCCCTCCGCACATCATCGGACACCCCTCCACTAAAATTAATGCAAGACTTGTCAAGATTAGCCTTTTGCCCCGACACCACTTCATATTTAGTGCTCGTTTGGTTCAAGTAGAGGAATGGAAAGGGAATAGAATCAAATAAAGGAGTGGAATGGTAACAATAACCATTACTTTTATTGAGTGTTTGGTTTAACAATGGAAAGGAAACATTAGTAAGGAATTCCCTTTCTTTTGTTTCCCCTCTATTTTGAGGGGTAACAAATTGGGTGATTGGGTTACCCTCAAGTAAGGGCAATGATTATCTCATTACCCAAACCAAACAACAAGTAATGGATTCAATTACTTGATTCCCTTTCCAAACGTCTAAAAACATCCAATCAAACGTGGGCTTAATGAGAATCTCTTTAATAGTGCCGATATCAATGGAGTTTGCTCGCCCGAACACAATACAATCATCTGCAAAAAGCAAATGGCTTATTCTTGGAGCCGTGCAGCAGATACGTGCTCCATGAATAAGATTTTTTGTTTCGGCCTGCCTGAGTAACCCCGAAAGCGCCTCTGCACACATCAAGAAAAGGAAAGGCGAGAGAGGGTCGCCTTGTCTAAGCCCACGACTAGGTTCAAACTCTTCACCTAGAAAACCGTTGACAATAACACGAAAAGAGACAATAGTGATACAACGCATAATAAGATCAATGAAAAACGCATGAAACCCAAACTGTCTCATCATAGCTTCCAAAAAACTCCACTCTACCTTATCATAAGCGAGCATGGTTTATAAGTTAGTAAATATTGTAGGTTAGCCAGTTAGGCATATTAAAGCCTTATAATTTTATTTTATTTTTTTTGACTTGCGGGAGTTGGGGAGGGGGAGCAGTGGAGTTTAAACTCGGGATCTCACTGTTCACACACAGGAGGTCGCACCACTTGGTGTCCCCTTGAGTAGGGATGGCAACAGGCCAGATCTGGACCGGGTCTGGCCAATACCAGATCCAGATCCGTTTTCATATACTAGATCCAGATCCGTGGATCTGAAAATTTTGGATCCAGATCCAGATCCGTCAGATCCGCGGGTCCACGGGTCCAGATCCATGGATCTGTTATTTTTAAATTAAATTAAAAAATTTTCACAAAATCAACAACATCTAATTTCCATCATGAAAAATATAACACAAAATACTTTTATCTAATTACTTTTAGATTTTATTCTTTTGAATATAATTTATTTATTATTTTTAATTTAGTTAATATTATTAGTAAACTAAATATAAAATATAAAAAATATATATAAAATAAAACGGATCCACGGGTCGGATCTGGGTCGGATCTGGGCCGGATCCGGATCTAAAATTTCAAGATCCAGATCCGTTTTCAAAACTGAGATCCAGATCCGTCGGGTTCAAAAAATTGAGATCCAGATTCATTTTTACGGATCTGGATCCACGGATCTGGACCGGGTCCAAGATCCACTGCCATCCCTACCCTTGAGGACCCAGTTAGGCATATTAATTTAAGCATACATTGATAAATAGTAATTCTATATACAAGAAAACACTAGCTAGCTTAGTATGTAATATTTCTTAGTATTCATGACCGTCTTATTATTATTATTATTATTATTTCTGGTGACCTAAGAAAAAAATCCTTTTTAATTTTTATATGATCGTTTTTTATTTCGTAAATTTCATTTTTATGCAATATTCCACTATCCACGAAAGAATTGGATAAACGAATATTATAAGATGGTCTAAACTAAATCATCAGGGTACATTTCTAATAATAATAATAATGCCGGTCCATAGAATTACACTCATGAAACATCATAGTACCCTTGTATTCTTGTTGCTAGACAAAATTCACTTTACGAATATTTATTTTAATTAATGTCCATTGATATCATTATACATTAAACATGCCTAATTTTATTTTATTTTCCTCTTGGAATTCAATTATTCAATTAAATACTTTAAATACTTGTCGACCACTTACTTGAGTATCTTTAATAAATTAATTTACTCCGATCCTCTCATCAATCAATTTGACTGTATAGTTTAATCTCAAAATCAAGTGCACTACACTATTCTTAATTATAATTTGTTAATCAATATACATTTTAAATTATTTATTTATTTTCACTTGACAAATGGATATATAATTAATGATTCAAAATTCTCAAAGTCAAATGTAATTAATTTATTACTTATATTTCCTTGTCAAAAGTTTGGTTTCTTGTTGTCACTTTCTAATTAACTTTTATTTTTTATACTCCTTTGTCTCGTTACAAATGTCTAAATTTTTATAATAGGATATCTCATTATAAATGTCTTATTTATTTTTTGATAAATAATTTAATGGGCCTTCCACCATACTTCCTTTCTCTATACCTACTTTAAAATCACATTTAAACAATTTTCACAACCCACATTACATATTTCTTAATCTTCGTGTTCAAAAGTAATGAGATATTTATAATGGGGCGGAGGGATTACATTTTAATCAATGAAAATTCTTGTTTTTTTTTTTTTTACTTGGGGGAGGGGAGCGGTGAGGTTTGAACCCTAGATCTCACTGTTTACAGACAAAAGTTTAGGGGTGAGCAGTCGGTCCGGACCGGACCGAACCGACGAAATCGAGGACCGACTTTTCAATATTTTTTGGACCGAACCGGACCAACTGAAGCCCTAGGACCGAATCGAAATCGGACCGAAACCGCCATCGGTTCTCGGTCCGGTTCGGTTCAAAACCGATTATTAAATATATATTAATAAAAATATTTTATATGAATATATATATATATATATATATATATATATATATAGGGGAGGGCTAGAATAAAAACACTCTTAAGTGTATAAAATATAAATGATTTTCAGCCCTTAGATCATCAAGATCTACGGTTGATTCGTAACCCTTTTGGATGAATTCGTGGTCCTGGGTTCGAATCCCAAAGATAGCAAAAATTTATTTTTCACAATTCGTAACCATGTTGGATGAATTCGTAACCCTATTGGATAAAATTCGTACATTAAAAAACGTTTATATTTATATTTTAAGAAGTGTTTTTACTGTAGCCCTCTCCTATATATATATATATATTCGGTTCGGTCCGATTTTCGTCGATTTTGGCCTCCCCGGGACCGAAACCGAACCGAAAACCGATCCTATTTTCGGTTCAAGAAAATAGGATCGGATCGGACTAATACATGGACCAAAACCGGTTCGGAACGAAAAAATCGATCGGTTAGGTCCGGTCCGACGATTTTGGTCCGATTTTGCTCACCCCTACAAAAGTTCACACTGCTTGGTGTCCATTTGGGGACAATGAAAATTATTGTTAACTTCCGAAAAGGAAAACAAGATAACTTCCAAAATCCGATAACTTTTATTTAATGAAATCTCATATATAACTAGTGTTAGGGTTGATTGCATATTATAACGCCACTTTTATTCATTTTTTTTTTGTTAATAGACTTGCATAAAAAAATAGTTTTTTTACCATTTATACGATTTACAATATCGATTTAAAATTAGGCAAAAGACAAGTAAAGTTGATATTGGAAAAGTGGTTTGCCTCCTTCCGAAAGTGATTTTTGTTCATGTGTATTTTCTCAAGAGCCACATCAACTTCTGAAAATAAATCAATATATGTTGTAAACTCTCAAATTGTAAATGCATTATTCCTTTGGACAATTCAATTTTTAATAACCAACAATTGTAGTCGATAATCACAATGCAAATTTTTCGTCCGAAACCCTAGATGGTTAGGGTTTTAGGAGTGTTGCTTTCTTCCTCTTCGGGAACGGTGCTTTCATCTCGTTTTGGAATGTGACGAGCCCATTTTTCGTTCGTCGTTTAGACCTAGATCGATTCTTTTTTTCATGTGTTTTGTGTCTTTTGTGTTTGGGATGATGCATTTTGAGCAATATTGCAGGTGAATAGGATCTTGGACAAAGCAGGCTGCATTCCGCAAAAGAGGCAAAGATTTGAGATCATTTATGGGCACAACAGTCGTACTCATTTTGCCTAGACCAAGTATCGTAGGGAATCCAGGGCAAAGCGGCGAGCCAAACTTTGAGCAGGAACTGAGCAAAGACGTGACGTAGACTTTGAGCCAAAAGTTGGTGTTAAAGGGCAAAGCGGAAAAAACCGGTGTTCAAGGGCAAAGTGGCGAGTCAGAGTTCGAGCAAGAACTGAGCAGAAATATGATGTTGACTTTGGGGGAAAACCTGGCGTACAACGGCAAAGCGCGCGCTCATTAGTAGAAGGAAAAAAGATGGCGAAAATCCACTTACCTTTTATAGGGAGATCTGACATGTTTTACTTGCCAAAGAATGAAGTGCATATCTGATTGGGCTAAGCACATAAGTAAAGAAATCTGAGCAATGAATGTTCGCGACTGTTCGAACGAATTCTCAATTCTTACACTGTTTGTAGATTTTAAAAAAATATTCTCTCTATATGTATATATATATATATATTAAAAAATATTATATTTATTTATCTCAGTAGTATAATATGACGACAAATTCACCCTTTGACAACAACATGATCCAACTATATATGTGCACATGATGTTCATATCTTGTCCAACTACAGGAAACAAACTTTTTGGTTTATATGCATTTTGCAGACTTATCTTCTGCTACATTTCAACCTTTTTACCTAGTTATATATACATGTGCGTATATATATATATATACACAACAAATAACCCTTAAAAAAAAAGTAGACCTATCATATCATATCACAAAGAGTTATGCTATCAATTCCAACTTAGGAGGATTTTATTCACCTTTTTCTTCTCTCTCTACTCGTACATGCATCATTTTGATCTGTAAAGTAGAGGTGATTATGCTTTGTCCAAACAAGTTGTCGATCACCAAGGGAGCCACGATTTTATTCTGTTTTAAATTTTTATTTATATATATTTTTCTAGTAGGATTCGTGTCGACATAGGGTTTCATGAGATAAATGGCCATATACATATTTTTGTTAAATGAGTTATTTGTTCTATATATAATTACTTTCATATTTGAACTTGATTTTGCTAAGTTATTTTTTATAATAGATATTTCCGAAACTTTTGATGTACATCATGTATGGAATACGATAAGAAAATAGAAGATATCGTTTAATTTGTTGGGTAAGAATGCACTTTCTTGATTAATAAAATTCAAAACATGGAACAAAGGGTTCCTTGAATCCCAATCTCTAATTAAGGAACACAAAATTTAAGTGCTGAACCGCAAAAAAAATGCAAAAAATTCAAAGAACTTCGAGTAAACGAAGATGAATATATGTTCAATTAGGTAGAAAAATGAAGGGGGGAAAATTAAGGTATATATAGGCTAATGATATGCTACATATCAACCATGAACACTATTTATGAACACGGCTCACGTTTAATCAGCATATAAGTATTTTTTATATATGTATTTTGATTTTAATACCTTAAAAATTATTATCCAAAGAAATGCACATTGATGTTACTATTGACCAACTAAAAGGCCTTACTACTTATCTTAGAAATTATAGAGAAAATTATTTTGAATTTGCTATAAATTCAACTAGAAAAATAGCTAATTAATGAGACCGAATATAGATTCCATATTTTGTGAAAACATAAAATTCATAGAAATAACAATACGGTGAAACTAATGATAGGGAGATTGCACTTTCAACTAAAAAGTTTTTTGAAGTTGAGTATTTCTATGAAAGTAAATTTGAACAATTTAAAGAATATAAAATTGTTTTTGATTTTTGTTTGATCTTAACATTTTAAAAATATTAGATGAAGACGAACTAAGAACATGATGATGTTCAAACCTTGAGAATTATCTAAAAATCAAAGAACATTAAGATATTAATGGACTTGATTTATTTTCAGAGCTAAGAGTGTTGAGAATATTAGAATGACTCATTCATAAAACATGTGGTGAGATGTGTTGTAATAACCAATGTGAGTACTTAGGCAGAGATACTGTAACGAAGTGGGTAACAAGAACAGTAACAAACACAATATCTGAAACGAACACCAAGAATGATAACCCAGTTCGGTTAAACAACCTACGTCTAGGGGGCTGACAAACATGATTTTCGTACCTCAATTCCACATGATTTGTTGTCATTTTTCTTCATATTTTGCTTGCCAATGCGTTTTTGTACCCTAATGTTGAGTTTCATGAAGATTTGATTCCTTGGTGTAGCTTTGGAGTGATTTCAGGAAAAATCAAGGATTAATTGGAGAATTTTGAAGACATGAGATTGAAGTACGTCTCGAGAGGAATCCGTGAGCGCAAACGGCGACCAAATTTGAGTCCGGATGAGGGAGAACGGAGCAAAACAAGCGGACTGCGCAAGAAGCCCAGGGACCCGCGGTGACCACCCGCGGCCGCGGGCATGACCGCGGCTTCCTGGGCGTTTTGATACAGATTGTATCCGCGGTCCGGGCCGCAGCCGCGGACCCGACCGCAGGGCTCTCCAAAAGCTCCCCCACGGTCCTACGCCGCGGTCACGACCGTGACCACGGGTGAAACACGGAATTGATGTTTTTGGTGGGGCCCAGACGCGATTTCAGCCCCCAAATACTCATTTTCCCCCCTCTTTTCATATCAGCCATTTGTATCAAAACGCCCAGGAAGCCGCGGTCATGCCCGCGGCCGCGGGTGGTGACCGCGGGGACCTGGGCTCCTTGCGCAGTCCGCTCGTTTTGCTCCGTTCTCCATCGTCCAAACTCGGATTTGGTCGCTGTTTGCGCTCACGGATTCCTCTCGAGACGTACTTCAATCACATGTCTTCAAAATCCTCTAATTAATCCTTGATTTTTCCTGAAATCACTCCAAAATTACACCAATGAATCAAATCTTCATAAAACTCAACATTAGGGTACAAACACGCATTGGCAAGCAAAATATGAAGGGAAATGACAACAAATCATGTGGAATTGAGGTACGGAAACCATATTTGTCAGGGGCCTCGCCCAGGGAAAATCATCCACTATGAAGTTAATTAAGATGTCAAAGGACTTACACAATAAGACTCTCTCTTAATTACTTAGCATCTACATCTTCCCAAAACCTCACCAACGGTGAATAATTGAAAGCTAGACAACGACTAACTTCCTAGGCATGAACACCGACGAACACCACCTAATCCCTTGAGAAATAAGAACCAACAATAAATAAGAGTTTATAACTCTTTTACAATGTACGCTCAATTGTATAACTCACAATACTCTTGTGCTAGTATAAAGAAAAAGTACAGTAGCAAGAACAGTACTACATAAGGTACTAGACCAAAGGGGATACCTAGCAGGAACAAAAAATTCTCAACTACATTGCGAGAGCTGTTATGAACGAAAATCCCCAGCCATCTTTCACGAGATATGGCCTTCTTTTATAGACTTCAAGCCTCCAATATTCTCTTGTAGCCCAAGTTGATCATTTCCTGATCGTAGATGGAAACAAGAGTTCTAGCTTGATGAGGACTCTGCTTGGATGATCTTGATCTATTAATCTGATAATTATTCTTCAAGAAATAAGAGTCCAATCATATGGTGCTGAATAAATTCGTGGGGCATCTGATTGATAAGAAGTATATCCATACAATAATTATACTTTAAATAGGAGATTTGTCCTTATCCTATAAAATCTGACAGATTTGATGCTGTCTCTGATACCGTCTACATAATGACAATACAACATAGAGTATCCATACTCTAGCAGTATTAAATTATATTAAAAATTTTGCTTGTTCTCTGAACATATATTGCTTATAAAATATTATTAACCATACCTATAACATTTGCTTCTACTGTAAGAAGTTTTTCAAAATTAAAATTAATAAAATTTTATTTAAGACTGAATGAATTAAGTATATTATCTATTAAAAATGATATGTTGAAATATCTTGATTATAAAAATTTATTAAGTACTTTTAATATTGAAAAAGCAAGAAAGATGAAATGAACTAGTATTATTTTTTCGCGTCAAGTCCTTATTTCTCTTTATCTGGCCCTGGTACAATACTAATAATAATAAAAATTACTCTCTCCGTCCATAAAAAAATTGTCACATAATGAATGACATAGGTTTTAATATAATGTGAGTGAAGTTGTTAGTATAAATAGAAGTGATAATTTTTTTGTGGACGAACCAAAAAGAAAATTGTTGCAATTTTTTCATGGAGTGAATTCACTTTTTCAATAATATAAGCAGATTCAACTGTGCAAATATAAACATATTTAGTTTCCTAGCTATTAGCATTTGACCGTGTAACTAAGAACATACAAAAAAATTGACAGCTTATTTGCATGGTAATTTTTTTTAATAAACTAATTAAAAGAATTCTTTTAGGTCAGCTGATAAAATTGTAAAAAAACTTCATATTCAATAAATGCTATGTTAGCTGATTCGAGTAGAAGGAAATTTTTTAATTTTACACTTAAAAGTGACTATGATAGTGTATTTATGGGTGCGACTAAACTTGCACTTCTATGAAAAGTGGGCATTATTACCTATTTTCACAAAATAAAAAAAAATACCAATGTTAATGTTCAACAACCTATTTAAGTGTTATACTTGCAACACAACAAAAATAGAAAAATTTTAGCCCTAAGAATTACTCCCTCCGTCCCATTATTGAAGACACACTTTCCTTATTGGGTTGTCCCAATAATAAAGACACATTCTATTTTTGGAAAAAATTAAGGTATTATTACATTTAATTAATCCTACCCTAATTACACTATAAAACTTGAAACCCTAAACTATCTAACCCATTATCTCCCAAACCCACCGCCCCATTTCTGGAACACACCCAAATCCGCCGCCCATCTCCTTCCCCTTCTCGGTGAAGTCGCCGCCGGCGAGCCAAGGCCATCGCCGAACACCGTCGCCCCTCCGTCCAATCCCTCACAACAAGAAGACTCCCCCAGAAATTCCGCCGACAACAGCGGCGCCCTTCCTAGGCCACCTAGATCTGCTGAACCACCAGAAATTCCGGCGATAACAGCGGTGCCCTTCCCACGCCCTCCCTTACGCTGCCGCCGAACACACCACTAGCTTGCGCCGCCGGCTCTCCTCTCTCTTCAACCAGATCCACCGTCGCGGCTCCGTCCTCTCTCTCTTCGATGGCAGCAGCCATCGCACAACCACCACCGCCCTGAGCCCTAGCCCTACATCCCGCCGGCTCAACCACCGACACCTTGCCCGATTCATTGCCTCGCGTCTCCTCGCCTGAAATCCAACCTCTTCCCCAAATTGAATGTTTGGGTTTAGGTTTTTAAGTAGTTTTGGCTTCTGAAAATTCTTGAAATCTTGTTTGAAATTTAAAATTTTGAGATTGAAGTATTTTCTCTTTCAATTTGGTTTCAGTCTTTCAATTTTGTATATGGTCACACTTACCATTAATTTCCATCTGCACATTGACAGGACTCCATAATCATAAAACCTCTCAAGAAATCACCAGCCTCGTTACAACCACCACCATCGCCACTGTCTGCAGTCGGCGAATTAGAGAGAAGAAAAGAGAGGAAAGCGTTGAGAGAGAAATTGCATAATATAGTCAACATTAAACTCTTTGGTCCACACATTCAAAATCTATATTAAACTCTCTAATCTATCCCTCCTTAATCTCCGTGCCCAAATGAAGTGTGTCTTCATTATTGGGACGGAGGGAGTATGTTATATTTCAGTGGGAAAGCATCAAGCTGAAAATTTATTGGCATTTAATTGTGAAATCATTCAGAATTGTCTCAATTAGGGATGTCAATTGGGCCAGCCCACCGGATTTTCGGGCTAGCTCTATTGGGTTTCGGGTTAGTCGGGTGCGGGCTAATCGGGTTGGAGATTTTTTCGGGTTGTAAATCTTCAACCCTAACCCTAAACTTTCGGGTTTCGGGCTAGCCCATTGGGCTAATCAGGTTAAAGGTGTAAAAATAAAATTATCATTTGTATTTTATTATTCCTAATGATCTAATATTGTATAATGTATAAAATATACATAGATATTAAAGATATAAATTATATAGCAAAGCATGAAATGCAAAAATATAAGATATTCAAGATTACATAAACAAAATTATATTAAAATGAGATAGTAAAATTTAACATGTATCAATGCACTAGAATCAATCTGGATTATTACTGAATAATTAGTGGATTTGCCATACACGTCTCATTGACAGAAAAAAAAATTGGTATCACTTTAAAATGAGATACTAATAATTAATTTCTAACTAATGAGATACTAATAATCAATTTCTACAAAAAAATCCGTAATTAATTTCACTTTTTTTAATGAGATTGCACACACAAACACATATATATTCTAACTAATTAATTTCACTTTTTTTTTTAATGATGCTACATATATATATTTAAGCAAATACCATAGATCTAAACATAGCAGAAGTTGTAACTGGATGCATCAGTCACAATTCCGTCAGCCCACCGGGCTAGCCCATCGGGTTTTCGGGCTAGCCCTATCGGGTTCCGGGTTAGTCGGATGCGGGCTAATCGGGCTGGAGGTTTTTTCGGGTTGCGATTTTTCAACCCTAACCCTCTAATTTTGTCGGGTTATTCGGGTCGGCCCACGGGTTTCGGGTTGCATTGACATCCCTAGTCTCAATGTTGGTGTCCAGGGCTTCCTATATGATATGATTCCGCAAATAAACTTACTGTTACTATTTATTTACTTTTGAGTTTATTATTATTATTATTATTAATTAATAATACTGGGTTTGGTGTTTGTTATCTACACAAATTGTACACCACTTTTTCCCATGTTAATGTTTAATCCGTGCAGCACATGACTGAGTAAGGGGTATTTGGATGAGTTCATAATCCAATATTTAATCTTAATATGGAGTAATGTTTTAATTCAACAGAAAATGTATTAATAAATGTTTAAAGAATAATCCAATATTGTATGTATGTATGAAATGCGAAGTCTTTATTTCATTTCCGATATATATATTTCAAAATTGAAACCTATTATTACTATTATTTCCACTGTAAAAGTGTGTTACAAAATCTATCATCTCGGTAGTAAGAGAGATTTGGGCGGCCTGAATTGACACAGTCAAAATCAAATTTAGATCAATCCAAGCTCCAATTAATGCAGATAAGATTCTGTTTTTTGGCCAAGATCCGATTATTCGGTGATGTAGGTTTTGTAACGCATGTATAGTATTAATAATTGATCGAATATCATATCTATAATGTGACGTAAAAATGCGAAATCGAAGGCGACGACTGGTCTGCTAAGTTGATGTATGCAAATTAATAAGCGTGAAATAAATCAGAAATCCCTATTTGAAAATAGTGTTGGTGTCATTATCCAAAACAATGTGACCTTAGTGAGAGAGACATGTGGGAGAGAGAAAAGGGGTTGCAAAAAATTCACAAATTCAAATTATCCCGTGACACATAAAATGATAGGCTCCAAATCTCCTATCATGGTATTTAAACTTGAATAAATCATGGAATAACTATATGATCGGTCTCTAAACAAGATATGGGGCCTCTAATATCGCAGGTCTAGTATCCATCACCCTAAATTATCAAACAAATCCAACCTCAACTATAAATCCCATCTCCCGAGAGCTTCAAAAAAAAGTTACTACTACTTTTGAGAGGAAAATTTATATTTTATTTTCCCTCGATACAAATTTCGTTTCTTAAATTTCTAATCTAAGTCGGAGAGAGAGACTCATGACCACCTCGAAGGAAATTCTAGCTAACTTCTTTGGAAAGATTACTTCGAGGCAAATGATATTGTTTCTCGCCTTATGGTCTCAAAACAAATCCCATCTTTCAAGTTCTAAACGAGAAGACTTCTTCCCCGTCTTCGTGCAGAATTCATTGCGGTAACGATTTCTGAAAACGAATGCGGTGGAGATTTTGCTAAATCCAGATCGTTGCTTTAGTAATTTGTGAGAAAACGTGTGGGAGAGGGAGAATTTGGGGAAAAACTGAATTGCTGCTGAATCCACGTTTTTTCAAACGTGCCTGATTTTGGAAAAGAAACTGTCAAAATTTTGCCGGGAATTTTTTGCCGTTAAAAACTGGTGTTTCATATAATATATAGATTAATATAGAATATTCAGTAATTAATCACTAATGCATTCGTATTATCTCACTAAAAATCCCATCTTTCAGGTCTGGATGAGAACTTTAATCTTGTCTTTCACCTTTAAATACATAAGAGACTCTCGTGAGAACTTTCCAAAAGGGTATTATGACCGACTTGAAAAAGTTACTTTTTGAGGAAAAGCCAAACTCAAAATTGACACAAGAGAGGCTAGGTAAAAAAAACCAAAACCTGAGCTTGTGCACCACAGGTCCACAGATCACAAATCTGAAAGAACATTTAATACATTTTGGTAGGGGCCTCCCAAAATTTCTGCACTCTCCCAACACAAACTACAAACACTGCAATAACTTTGATCATGCTCATGCTATGGGCAAAAAATGAAGACAGCAACATATATAGACTTGGACGCCGCAAACAAACCTTTCAGGCATCTTGCCACACAAGACTAAAAACAACACTAAAATTGATGGATCATTGCCACCGATAACGACCAATTAATTTTTAGTCGTCGTAGAATTCCTATAATGTATTTGGACATTAATTTTTTGTTTTTTAGAAAAAGGGCTTAAAATGAAAATCTGTTGGTTGGTGTAACTGTACTAACATGCTAGCCGAGGGTACTACAGAAAAAGCTATTAGACTGTGAGTAAAGTGGGATGGAAAAGATAGAATATTTCTTCTCCATTATTTTTCGGCTCGTGTTACATTAATTAGTACATCAAGAAATGATAGGCAAAATACTACAGAGACCTTCCCTTTATATTCTCTTGCACCCTTCTCTTGATCACCAGTCTATTAACACCATAGAGAGAGAGAGAGAGAGAGAGAGAGAGAGAGAAAGATATGTTCATCTCACAATCTAACAAACTCTTTAGTCTAAAACCTCTAGTTTTCAAAATACTAGTAGTTGTGTTGCTTAGCATCACAATCAATAGAGAGCCTTGCGCCACCCCGACGCGGCGATCGTTGCTGGAAACGATGCTTTTCGAGGGGAACCTAAGCTTCAACAACATGGAGCATGCATCAAGGGACTTCGGCAATAGATACCATCTCATGCCATTGGCAGTCCTATACCCAAAATCCGCCTCCAACATTGCCCACATCATCAAACACGTGTTCGAGCAAGGCCTGAGCTCCGACCTCACGGTGGCGGCCCGGGGCCACGGCCACTCCCTCGAGGGGCAGGCCCTGGCGCCCGGGGGCGTGGTCGTGGACATGGAGTCGTACAAGTCTCCTGCGATGACATTCCACACGGCCGGGAAGCACCCGTACGTGGACGTCTCCGCGGGCGAGCTCTGGATAAACATCCTGCATGAGAGCGTCAAAAGGGGCCTCACTCCCAAATCTTGGACAGATTATCTCCACCTCACCGTCGGAGGCACCCTCTCCAACGCCGGCATCAGCGGCCAGGCTTTCCGGCATGGCCCTCAGATCAATAATGTCTACCGACTACGTGTTGTCACAGGTTCATTATCACATGCACAAACACAAACACAAAAAAATAAATTCAAACATTTCTTTTTTCTACTAATTTGTGCAGGCAGAGGGGATGTGGTGAGCTGCTCAGACGAGGAGAACGCCGATCTCTTCAATGCAGTTCTCGGAGGATTAGGGCAATTTGGGATCATGACAGAGGCCAGAATTGCTCTAGAGCCAGCTCCAACAAAGGTTATACCAAATCTTACATAATTTAGCAAAGGGTGATCGATTGCGTTTAAATATTATTTGTGGCAGGTTAAATGGATGAGAGCACTTTACTCGGATTTCACCACATTCACCAACGATCAAGAGCGTCTGATATCTTCAGGAAAAGGGTTGGACTATTTAGAAGGATTCGTGGTGATAAACAGAAGCGGCCTACTAAACAACTGGAGATTATCGTCCTTCAATCCCAAAGATGCTGCGCAAGCACAAGAGTTCAGGTCGGAGGGAAGGATTTTGTTCTGCTTGGAGCTCGCCATGTACTTCAACAAAGAAGACGTCGAAGCGGTGAGATTCTGCGGTCCCCTCCCATTCCCGACTTGTCCGCGAGCTCACACTCGCCGCTTTGTGATGCAGGAAGTGGACAGCCTTTTAGCTGAGCTCAGCTACATTCGCTCCACGCTCTTCGTGTCGGAGGTGCCCTACGTGGACTTCCTCGACAGGGTGCACGTGTCGGAGATGAAGCTCCGCGAGAACCAGCTGTGGGACGTGCCGCATCCGTGGCTGAACCTCCTTGTGCCGAGGAGCAGCATCCATGGCTTTGCCCACCAAGTTTTCAACAACATTGTTAAGGATACAAGCAATGGCCCTGTCCTAATCTACCCTCTCAACAAATCAAGGTACTGAAGAAATTCAGTTTTCGTATTCCTATATATGGAAAGTTAAGTGATGCAGTATATATATAGGTGGCGAAACGGGACGTCGTTGGTGACTCCTGAGGAGGAAGTGTTCTACCTAGTGGCGTTCCTGAGCTCGGCGGTGCCGTCGTCTACAGGGAGAGACGGCCTGGACGCCATTGTAGCTCGGAACAGACGGATTGTAGAGTTTGTTGGCGGCTCCAATTTGGGGATCAAACAGTATTTGCCACATTACAGCACCACACACGAGTGGAGGGCTCATTTTGGGAGTAAATGGGAGGTTTTCCTAAGGAGGAAGATGTTGTACGACCCCCTCGCCATCCTGGCTCCGGGCCAGAGGATTTTTCCCAAGCCCAACTTCAAAAACACTTCTAAATCAATTCTAACACGTTTACATACATAATCATAAATATAATGGCAAGAGGCCAGAGGGGATCACTGTTGCTCTCACACGTGCTGCTTTTTCTCACATGTAACAAAACTTGACCCCATGTGACTTGCTTCTTCCCAAATCCATTTATGCATTATTTTACTTCCTTTTATTGGAGGGCCTCAGACAAGAACATGGCTAACAGGTAAAGCAAAACCAAAATGACGTACAACTCAAATCAATGGCTGTGGTTAATTAAGTTTTTGTATGAACTCAGCCTTTTGTCCCTTTTAGGGCTATGAAAAAGAAAGAAACATGAACTAATCTTATCTACTAATTTGAGAAATGAAAGAATCTATTTCCAACATAGACTGCTGTTTCACCAAATCAGCAAGCTTCTCTGCCCTCTCTCTCATCTCATCCCCCTCTGCAGAAGCCATCAATCTCCTCAAAGCCTCTTCCACTAGCTCGTGCCTACGCGTCAAGTCCCTCACTTCAACACCTATCCTGAGCACCTTCGTGTCCTAGGCTGATCCGAGTGCATCGGCCACGCTGCAATAGGCACCCCCATTGATATACTCTCCATGCACGAGTTCCACCCACAATGGCTCAAGAATCCGCCAGTGGCGCCATGCTCCAAGATCTCCAGCTGTGGCGCCCATTCTCTCATTACAATGCCTCTCTCTTTAACCCTCTCCTCAAACCCTTTAGGCAGCTCAGCTCTCCTAACCCCATCTTCAAACACATCTCCCCTGTCTGCATCTCTCACCATCCAAACAAACCTGGTAACCAAGACGTTTTTCAATCAACCAAATAGGTTGGGGGTTTGAGTAACCACTGGGGGAAGTAAGAAACCATTATTGATCCTCTTTTTTAAAAAACAAAATAAAATAAACAAACAGAAACAAACCTCTGCTCGCTTTTTTCTAGCCCAAATGCCAGCTCCTTGATCTCATCATTCGACAGAGACGACGTCGTCCCAAAAGACACAAACACTACAGAATTCCTTGGTTGTTTTTCGAGCCACTCCAGGCACTCGGAATAGTTTCCTGAACCCGGTTTTCTTTCACAAAAAACCGGGTTCAATGGGCCAACTGCAAACTGTTTTCCCGGTTGGAGTTTTGCTAGTAAATCAAGAAACAATCCTTCTGCAGCTCTGCTAGAGTTGTAAATAATCCCAGAGTGGAAATGGGAATTTTGAACCTTTTTCTGCAAATCCAACAGCTGTTTGAATTCCGGGCTGAAGCATCCCTCTGTTGAGGGGAGCTCCCTCATCGCCTCGGCCGCCTCCGGCTCTCCGGCGGCCTCCCAATGAGTCGAGTACGAAGTGAAAGCCAATATGCTCTCGAAACAGTATGATTCGACGTTTGGCAACGAATGCGTGGATTGAACGATGGAAGCCATCAGAGAATCAAAGATAACTACAACTCTTTGATTCTTTGAATATGATTCTGTGATGCGAGCTTGCTTACGAGAAGGGAGAAGGGGTGGTGGAAATGGGATAAGACGGCGGCGATCATTGGCCGGAGATGTGAAGGATACTTTTGTGATGAGTTTGAGTTGGGGGAGAGATTTGGGAATGGAGGTGTTGGGAAGCTGTGGAAATGGAGGTTGCTGGTGGTAGCTGAAGGGTGTCTGGTCCTGGCCTGCCTGAGGTGGGTGGCGGAGGCTACGTAATGGACCGGGATGTTGTGGGCGCAGATGCGGCGGGAGAGGCGGAGGAGCGGCGTCAGGTGACCTTGTGCCGGAAAAGGCACCACCACCACCTTTTGATAGTTTGCCATTTTTTTGCAGAAATCTATTATTCTTGATGTCATTTAACGAAGCTCGTGAATCTAGATGAATAAAACATTATTAAATGTATATAAACCAGTGTTTTGTTTAAGTTAACAATGGTAGAATTTAATAGTCAATTTTGATCACATGCTATGATTTTTATGTTTCTATCTCATGTGTCTCGAGATTCAATATAGGAGACTTTGATTTTAGGGTTAATAGTAAAAAAATACATGAATTATCACCAAATTTGTAAATTGCACATGACCTTCAAAATTAACCTCAGAATACATCACCTTTTAATTTTGTTGTAATTTGCACAAGGCGAGATTTCCGGCGAGGAATAAGTTTGACCGGTGATTATGTGGAGATTACATGGCATATTAAGTGGCTTTTTTTACACGTTGGCAAGCCACGTGGGCAAAACGACGTCGTTTTGATATTTTGAAGAATTTACTCAAAAAAAAAATTTGCAAATGTCTCATCGACATCTTCTAGATCAACACGGCAGCAGCCCCTTGCTTCTCCGGCGAGGAAGGCCTCTCCGACATTAACACGGCAGCTACGGCCCTGCCTCCCCTCTTCCACCTCCACTCAACCACCACCTTCCACCACCACACCACGACACAAACACCACACAAATCCCCAAATTTGCAAAACCCCCAAATCCCCCACATCCTTCTCCGCCTCCAACCTTCCAAAATCGGTGTCGAGCCGGATGAAATCGAAGGAGTGGTGAGGGAAAATCTATATCAAATGGGAAGAAATCCCCAGATCTTAAGCCACAATCCTTGCGTGGTGTGTGTGGGTCGGAGAAGGCAGAGGTGGCGGTGGGGTAAAAAGGGGGAAACCCCCAGATCTGGCGGCGGCGGCGGCGAGGAGGAAGCGGAGTTGGGATTTGGTGTTTGTTGTTGCGTGGTGTGTGTGGGTCGGAGAAGGTCAGAGGGGGTTTGGTATTGGCAGTGGAGAGACTCGCGACGGCTGCAATTTGGGGATCTAGGAGGCCGAGGGCCGCAATTTGGGGATCTGCAGCCATGGCGCTCCTGGCGGTGGAGGAGGATGAAAGCGGCGGCGTTGTTGGAGAGGATGGGTTTGAGGGAGGCGGACAGAGAGGCGACATGGCGGAGGAAGACGGAGTAGGTGAGGCGGGGGGTGGCGGCATCGATGAGGTGACGGAGTAGGTGAGGCGGCGTCGAGTAGGACACGCTCTGGCGGCTGGTCTGAGCGGTGGTGGTGGAACGCGGTGATAGTGTGCAGGGTGCGGCGGTTGGGAGTGATAAGGGAGGCGCCGGAGATGGTGTGCAGGGGGTGCAGCGGCTGGGAGTGATAAGGGATGCGCTGGAGATGTTTCCCTCTTTTTTTTTCTTTTTTTTTTAATTAGACTCAGTCAAAACGGCGTCGTTTTGAGTGTAGAATATAACTACAAAACGACATCGTATCATTTGAACGCCGGAGTGTCCACATCGGCAAATTCCTGGAGCCACGTCAACACCGATTAATGTGTTGGTCAACGCATGTGCAGTTTACGATAAAATCAAAAGTTGATGTATTCTGAGGCTATTTTTGAAGCTCATGTGCAATTTGCAAATTTGGGCCCCCATGTTCCAATTTAGGAGCAATTAAGCCCCTCCGTCTAACGGCATTAGGAGGTGCTTAATTGCACCCAAATTGGAACATGGGGGGCCTAATGACGTCGTTTTGTAATTTTATTTTTTTAACTATGCACTTCACTTCCACTCTCTCTGCGTAGCTGGAATTTAAAAAGAGAGGAAGGAGATCGGCGGCGCACACAAGCAAACATAATACAAACCAACATAATTTGGAATCACCGAGATATCACCAAATATAAGACAAACCACTCATACACATACACATACAAGCAAAATCAACAGATCTTGAATCTTATCAACACAAATATACAAATAAAAGTGATGCAAGATATTCAACCTGGTTGAATTTGGTCTGGAGCTACGCGTGATTCTACTTAAGAAACTATGACAATGGTGACCCGAAGCGTTGAAGATAAATAACGAATTGCGCAAGTCTGATATAATAATGGAGTACTTCAATTGATCTGAGTTTATGTTAGGTGGGATTTCTAGTGTTAATTAGCGGAGTTTTGAGTTTGCGAGCAGATAAACTAAACCCAAAATTTTCACTGATTATAACATTTTTTTCACTTAACCAATTGAATCACTGAGGGGTTGTTTGGTTTGAGTAAGTGAAATGAAAGGTTTTTTCTGTAAATGAGTTTTTCTGAGTGTTAAACTTGTCGAAGGCATGACGGAGGGTGGTGAACTCGCGGCGTGCCTTGTCAGAGACCAACAGCTACGCCATACATTTCCAGTGAATAGTCCTTCCCTGTCAATCAGAAGTAGGCTTCGCAGTTGCCTAAAGTCGTGCATGGGACTGCAGTCGCCACCGATCTGCTCCATCTCATTTTAAATTTCGGTGACACAAAGAGGGTGGAGGTGCTGTGCAATAATTTTCTTTACAAACGACGTCATTAGTCCCCCCATGTTCCAATTAGGGTGTAATTAAGCTCATCCCTCTAACGACGTCAAGTCGTCGTTAGACGGAGGAGCTTAATTGCACCCAAATTGTGTAGCACCCCGATTTTTCATAAGAATAATATTAGATTATTTTCTAGAATATTTGAAGGAATTTAGGATTTATTTTAAATTTAGAATGATATAGATTTGAGAATAACATATCGTTACTCACTTCTCTTTATATTTAGAAATTTGCATTGATATCCCCTTAAGCATTTTCATAACATGAGCTCAACTGCATTATATTGTCATTTTTATTTTTATTTTCTAACTAGAAGATATATTTTACCTAAAACTCTATTTAGAATTTATGGATTATATATTGATGAGGACTGGAATACTCATCAACACTATGCTTAGTAATCCAAGCCTATTTTACCTTGTTATGATTATTGTTATTATTATATAAACTAACCAGCGCAGGTTTAACTAAAAAGACTTGCTAATAAATGAATATGAAGAGTCAATCAGCCTTGACCAAAGTGCAGAGATGTTGCCTTGCTAAAGTGCAACACCACCAGCGCAGACCAGAGCAGCGCAGCCAGACCAGAGCAGCGCGGTAGAGCTGTGCAGCACAGCAGCGTAGAGTAGCAGCACAGCGAAAGCAGCGCAGCAGAGCAGCGCAGAGCATTAGCACAGCAGCGCAGCCAGAGCGCAGAGCTGGTCTTGCTAGAGCCGGAGTTACCCGCTTCACCAACGAAGGACAGCGTAGAGGGGTCAAATCAAGATCATTAAAGGGCCTAAATCCAACTATTAGAGTTCATGGGCCTAAGGCCTTTAGGGTTCATTCTCACAACTATAAGTAGTAGGTTTAGCATTAGCATAGGAGGGGGGGATCAATTCAATTTGGAGCAACACACTTGTAATATGTAACTCTCTAAAAATATAGTGAAACCAACGAAGAACCTCTCGTGGATGTAGGTCTTAATGGCCGAACCACGTAAATCCGTGTGTCGTTTATTGCTTTCTAGTTTCTACTTTAGGTGTTGGTGATTCCGTGCTTCACCAACTAGCGCTGTCTGTGGGAAAGGATCGGAGCTACGTCGTGAGTTCCGACGAGCTTACAAAAATTGGGAGAGTTACTGTTCATCACTGATTACTGTTCATCGAAAATTTTTGGAAAATTGGGGATTCGGTTACTGTTCATCCGGAAAAAAATTGGGGCAAGCTTTCTCACTTTTCTGGGCAAGAAATCTCCGGCGAGATTCCTCCTTTTCCTTCCGGCAAATTTCTTCGATTTTGGCGACAATGGGGGGCTTATGCTCAGGTCCAGATTGGGATTTAGGTTCATATTCTTTGATGATCCAGATGGTGAATCAACCAAAACTGGCTTTGGGTCTTATTCATCCTCATCCAGATTGGGATTTGGACTCGTCGATTCAATCGAATCAGTCGCCGGATTCTCGACCGAAGAGCCTTCTGCCGCTGTCACCAAGCTCAGCGCAGGTTTCGATCGAAGCTGCCGCCCTTCTTCCATGACTGTAACCTCCGATCGAAGACCCCAATCGCAGCAGAAACCAGTCACCACCGCCGCGCCGAGCTCTCCTCCTCTGAGCCAACCATTAGCTCGCCGACTATTGGCATAGGGGAAAACCCCCAATTTTCTGATTCATGAATCTTTTAGCAATTTCGAACTAATTATGGCGAATCATGATGATTATTTATGTTTTGCTCATTTTTGTAGTGTTTCCCAGCAAATCACTGGTAGAGATTCATTTTGCAGAGATCATTACCCGCCTCATCGGCGTTTGAAGGCTGCAAGACCTACGCCTTTTGAGAATTAGGGGAATCGCAGAAATCCGGTGCTCTGTTGCCGTTTCAGAAGAACCACAATCCAGTTCCAGAAATGGCGGATTCAGCTACAATCAAGGAATTTTTAGAAAGTTTCTGAGGAATTTGGGCTAAGACCAAATCACCAGTAAATTTTGGCAATCAAACTCCGACAAGCGCCGCCACCTCCTTATCTGAACTCCGGCGAAGCCGGCACCTCATCCGGTCGACGACGCTTTCGCCTGACTCGCCTCTCTCTTCAACACCACAGAACATTCTCCCGCATAGATTCAAGCCACCCCGCCGCTTTATCCGGTGAAAATCGGTGCCGCGGTGAATTACCGCCCTCTGGAACAGATTCACTCGAGCCCAACAAAGACAGGAATAGAGCCCTAGGTTCCACTATCAGAATCGCTGCCTCCGCTGCCACCGAGGGCTGGCGAGGTTCGCCGCTCCGCTGCATGCTCGACTGAACAGAGCAGTTGTTCTACCTTCGTCAAAAGCTAAGTTATCTATTTTCACTATACTAAGTCTTGATGAGTCAATTACTTGCTACTACTGTGATAGTTGATTGTTGGGTCAATTGACTGAGATAGGGCAGAACATAGTGCAAAATGCATTTGTAAGGAAAAAACCTCTGCTATACTTGATTTCTTGTGGGAGTGAGCCTGCTTACATTGCTCGATGTCTACTTGTTAGGATCCGATTTTGTGAGGTTAACTGGATCAAGAATACATCTTTAGCTCTGTTTATTCAAACGTATCCTGGAATCAATGGGTGCCCGCTGTGTTTTGCTAAAGTGACCATGTCATCTTGATATAATCTTGCTTTGATTTCATAGTGATTTCTCTAAGTTAGGGACTGATGTTGGGACTGATTTCGTTATGATTAGGCTCTTAAAATAGATTCGAATTTATTAAAGTCTTGATACGAAGAGGTTTTCCAGTATCACAAGAAGCGCAGGAACAGGCTGCACAGGAATAGGCTGTCAGTTTCCAACCCTGACCCAGCACCGTTATTCAGCGCAGGAAGAGGCTGTCAGTCTCCCACGTTGACTCAGCATCATTATTCAGCGCAGTAAAAGGTCGCCGGGTTCCAGCGTTGCTTGGGAATTCTCAGCGAAACGGAGGAATATGCTGGTAGTCTTTGTTCCTTGAAGCAATTAATTTTCCAAGGGAGAGGGTACTTCACTTCGCCACTGCGCTGTGGCAGTGCGCTGATGCAGCGCAGGTAGGGAGAGGGGTAGTTCATCAGCTCGCTGAAGCAGCGCAGGGAAGGAGAGGGCAGCTCATCGACTGCGCTGACGCAGCGCAGAGAGGGAGAAGGGTAGTTCATCAGTTCACTGAGTATTAAGCTCTCAGTGTTCAGTGCTACATTCAATATTTTATCAAATGCATATTTCCTGATCATGCGAAGGAAGATACAATAGCAAAGGAAAAAGAGGAATTAGTGGAATGACAAGATGAAGAAGAATTATTAAGCTGCGCAGGAATGAAAGCAAGAAAAATTACTAAAGCTGCACTGCAGAATCGCCAAACTGCGTTGCAAAAATCACTAAGCTGCGTTGCGGGATATCTAAGCTGGTCTTCAACACAGGAACTTTACATTATCTCAACGCAGAATATAATAGTCGTGTCCAACACAGAATCTCTAAGCAGTCTCCAGCGCAGAATGTCTAAGTCGTAATGTAACAAAGGTAACCCACTAACTAGTGGTGATCCAGGTACTTTGCAGAACTATAATTTCTCACTACATGATCTTAGATTATTTTATTGAAGCATGAAAGCATGAGTAAGATTTGGGAAATGTTATACTTTACCACTTGAGAAAAATCACGATTTATATTATCTCTTGAAGGGATTTGTGAATTTGATATTATGTCTTTGAAGCTGCACAACTTCTGCATATGTGCCTAGGGTTGAAATATGAATTGACTAAGTATACGAAGCTGCACACCTTCTGCATATGTGCTAAGGGCTTGGAACATAATTTGGATAACATACTTTGAGACCATAGTAGGAACACCAACCACAAGCATACACATAACATGTTTTGTTGAATCATGCACATGTTACTAAGAGGGAGAGAGTAGGGTATATATGTTGCCATCTGTATTTTTCCTGAAAATTTACAGCACAACAATAATGGTTGACAACGCTGGAAAACCTGCTTTGGCAGAAAATGAGCTTTAGTGGCAATTCAGCCACGCTACGGAGGGGAAAGCCTTAAGTGGAATTTGGGTCTTCTCAGCGCAATCAGGACATTTATCTCAGCTACCTCTGCGCAGCTATCTCAGCGCAGCTATCTAGTTATCTCAGCTATCTCAGAGCAGCTATCTCAGTTATCTCAGCTACCTCAGGGCAGCTACCTCAGCGCAGCTATCTCAGAGCAGCTATCTCAATTATCTCAGCTACCTCAGGGCAGCTACCTCAGCGCAGCTATCTCAGTGCAGCTATCTCAGCTATCTCAGTAGTTTTCAGCGCAGAATGTCCGAGCCGTTGTCAGTTCAGAATGTCTATGCTCCGCGCAGGAATATCGTAAGCCGCGAAAGTTAGACAGGGTTCTTTGATTGTCTATGCTCCGCGCAGGAATATCGTAAGCCGCGAAATTTAGACAGGGTTCTTTGATTGTCTATGCTCCGCGCAGGAATAACGTAAGCCGCGAAAGTTAGACAGGGGTGTACCATCTTGAGGGCCGCTCTGCGGGGGTGTACCATCTTTGTACCATCTTAAGGGCCGCTCTGCGGGGTGTACCATTTTTGTACCATCTTGAGGGCCGCTCTGCGGGGGTGTACCATCTTGAGGGCCGCTCTGCCGGGGTGTACCATCTTTGTACCATCTTGAGGGCCGCTCTGTGGGGGTGTACCATCTTGAGAGTAGAGGGATCATGCTGCCACTTGAGCAGAGGGATCATGCTGCCACCAGAGCAGAGGGATCATGCTGCCACCAGAGCAGAGGGATCATGCTGCCACCTGAGCAGAGGGATCATGCTGCCACCAGAGCAGAGGGATCATGCTGCCACCTGAGCAGAGGGATCATGCTGCCACCAGAGCAGAGGGATCATGCTGCCACCTAAGCAGAGGGGTCATGCGGCCAGCCGCGCAGAGGTCACTATTTAATCGTAAGCCGCGAAAGTCGGATACATCCCCCCGGATCATCCAAACTCCGCGCAGAGGGTTACTGTTCAACCGTAAGCCACAAAAGTTGGTTGCACCCCCAGGGTTTTCCATGCTCCGTGCAGGGGGTTACTGTTCAATCGTAAGCCGCGAAAGTTGGTTGCACCCCTCGGGTCTTCCATGCTCCGCGCAGAGTGTTCCAGCTAGCAGCCTGGGGAAGCAGCAAAGGGAAACAATGAAGGGAAGCAGCGAGGGAAAGCAGCAAAGGAAGCAATGAAGGGATGGCCCAAAAGGAGTCAGAGAAATCCTCAAAGCAGGAGTCAGAGAAATCCTCAAAGTAGGAGTCAGCGAAATCCTCGCCAGAGGAATCAGCGAAGTCCTCGCCAGAGGAATCAGCGAAGTCCTCGCCAGAGGAGTCAGCGAAATCCTCGCCAGAGGAATCAGCGAAGTCCTCGCCAGAGAAGTCAGCGAAATCCTCATCAGAGGAATCAGCGAAGTCCTCGCCAGAGAAGTCAGTGAAATCCTCACCAGAGGAATCAGCGAAGTCCTCGCCAGAGGAGTCAGCGAAATCCTCGCCAGAGGAATCAGCGAAGTCCTCGCCAGAGAAGTCAGCGAAATCCTCGCCAGAGGAATCAGCGAAGTCCTCGCCAGAGGAGTCAGCGAAATCCTCGCCAGAGGAGTCAACGAAATCCTCGCCAGAGGAGTCAGCGAAATCCTCAAAAAGCGGAGTCATAGAAATCCCCAAAAGACGGGACCAGAGAAATCCCAAGAAAGGCAAACACAGGGGGTTCGCCAAAGGAAGAGTCAGAGAAATTACGGCAACACCAGTCAACGAATGCAAAGATGTCATAAGGAAACCATCAACCATATCAAAATCAGAGAAATCCAATCAGAGGAGTCAGCGAAATCATCAGAGGAGGAGTTAGCAAAAATTCTAAAGAAAAATTTCAGCACTTTGATTAAAAAGATAAACACGCCATTTCACAAGAAGGAAATCTAACTTGGAATTACAATTCCAAAGTCAAGGGGAAAATGCTTATCTTTGCTTTCTTACAATATTAGAACTCTTCTTCATGATTTGCATGGATTAAGGAAAACAGCACAACACTGGCTTTCACAATACTTCGCTGGTTGAACACGAAGGATACCCGGTTCAACCAGACTAGGGGGAGTAGCTGATGAGGACTGGAATACTCATCAGCACTATGCTTAGTAATCCAAGCCTATTTTACCTTGTTATGATTATTGTTATTATTATATAAACTAACCAGCGCAGGTTTAACTAAAAAGACTTTCTAATAAATGAATATGAAGAGTCAATCAGCCTTGACCAAAGTGCAGAGATGCTGCCTTGCTAAAGTGCAACACCACCAGCGCAGACCAGAGCAGCGCGGTAGAGCTGTGCAGCACAGCAGCGTAGAGCAGCAGCGCAGCGAAAGCAGCGCAGCAGAGCAGCGCAGAGCATTAGCACAGCAGTGCAGCCAAAGCGCAGAGCTGGTCTTGCTAGAGCCGGAGTTACCCGCTTCACCAACGAAGGACAGCGTAGAGGGGTCAAATCAAGATCATTAAAGGGCCTAAATCCAACTATTAGAGTTCATGGGCCTAAGGCCTTTAGGGTTCATTCTCACAACTATAAGTAGTAGGTTTAGCATTAGCATAGGAGGGGGGGATCAATTCATTTTGGAGCAACACACTTGTAATATGTAACTCTCTTAAAATATAGTGAAACCAACGAAGAACCTCCCGTGGATGTAGGTCTTAATGGCCGAACCACGTAAATCCGTGTGTCGTTTATTGCTTTCTAGTTTCTAGTTTAGGTGTTGGTGATTCCGTGCTTCACCATATATATATATATATATATATATATATATATATATATATATATATATATATATATAATTACCTATTCTTATAAAAAATTCTTATATAAATATGTATATATAACACTACGTATATATATAACTATACTAAATAAATAAGCTTTAGTTAATAAATATCCATGTTGATATATATGTGTAATAGTACATATGTAAATAAATATATATGTATAGACGTATAACACATATATATATATATATATAAATAGTTAACTAATGAAAATAGGTTGATTACATATATAGACACACGTACCTACCTTATATATATAAATTAAAATGAGATGTAAGAATAAATAGTTAAATTACTATGCAAAGGAAAATGCATGCATGAAAAAAAAAAAGAGATACGTGGCTGAATATTAAGTGATTAACTAAGCATACCTATACCTAGTGGTATGACTCATCGTACCTATTGACACTAATTAAGGAATAGTATAAATAGGTGAACTTGGGTATTGTTTCAGTCATGAAAGTAGAGTATATTAAGGCTTTTGATAAAAAACAGAAGAGATTTTGTGGTGTGTCATTAGTGGCTTGACTCGAGGAAAATCACGAATAAGTGACAAACGAGCATCATAATTAAGGTGGGTTATATTTTTCAAAGTATATTTGAGTTATTAAGCTCTAATGTTATTATTTGAAATGTGGTATGTCCATGAAATGTTTTCACATTCTCCCACTGTTTAATGCTCTTGTGTTAACAATTGTGGCTTTTAATGGGTCTCACACACCTATTAAAAGTTGTGCGCACACTCTTAAGGTAGTAGATTGATCCCCACGAGCCTTATAGACGAAAGGAGGATTTTGGGTTCGCCCTTAATCCGGTTAGATGGTGTAGCTGACATGGGTTTGTCCCGGGGTTCCATCTAGTTAATGATGAATGAATGAATGATTACTTCCCAGGGGTCGCCCAGGGACTACGAATGAAATGATAAGGGTAACAGTGGTGCTACGGTATGGCGCGCGCGATGAATGAAAATGTTTTGTGATTATAGAAGTTAAATGTTTTATTTTAAAACCTTCTATAATTCACGTATGTGCATGGACTATCATATGAAAATGATTATTTCAAAAATGCACGACCCACTGGGTACACTAGTACTCAGCCCACAAATCTTTTCAATCTTTTTAGGTTAGTAAGATGGTGGAGACGGAAGCAGCTGTGGCGGGTTGGCTGCAATATGTTGAAATAGCTAGCTATTATATTTAAAAAATATGTCATATATTCTGAGTATGTAAAATGCTAGTTAAAGATTATATATATGATATTATTATTGTGCAATAATTTATTTATCGCTCGATGGAGAGTGCATGTAGTCGGCCCTTCTTGGACGCTTGACCAAAGCCCTCATGATCATGTTGTGCTATGCCAATTTCATGAGTGAGCTGGTCGGTCAACTCCTTTCGGCTAGCTAGACTCGGTTACCCCATCATTTACTGCTTTATTAAAATTGTAATTAAATGTCCGATTGTTTAGCCGCACGTATTTGTAGACTGGTTCTAAACCACCAGCGTACTGAGCCAAACTTTCCGACTATAATATTAAAATTATTGCTACTTAATTAAGTCATCTATGTATTATTATTATTATTATTATTATTATTATTATTATTATTATTATTATTATTATTATTATTATTATTATTATTATTATTATTATTATTATTATTATTATTATTATTACCCCCTTCTTTCCCGCTTCTTAAATCCAACCCCTAGTCACGTTTCGGCATTCGTGCCTTCCTTCGAGAATTGGGGCGTGACAAATTGGAATATGGGGGTCTGGTTTATTGAATCTTGAGTATATGGTGTCAGACGCCATAGTGGTGTCTATGGTAGGGGCTAAATTGATACTTTTCCATATAGCAAAGTACTAAATAAGTTATTTAGGAGTTCACTAGCAGTTCAACAATAAATCAAAATAATCAATTTTTGTAGGGTAAAATACTAATTTCTTCCCCAACATTGACCCCCCTATCGCGTTCAATACCCTAAGAAAACGTTTGGCCCTCTTCGCACCTTAACGTCCAGTAAGTTGAGCAATTTACCCCATCCCCCCCGCATTAGACGGTAAGTTAACACCGTTAACTAATTTAAATTTTTTATTTTAATTCGTGTGGGACCCACTTTCTTCTGTGCGCCGGCATAGATCATGCCGAATTTGGTCATGCCGACGGGTTTGAAGCAGAAATTGGACGACATGTCGGCGACGAGCACCTCATTCTCGCCCGCCAGCGTCGGGTAGGTCAAGTGTTTCCAGGCGATTCGAGAGCCCAACGTTGCAGCCGTTGAGCCGCTAAGTTCACCTGTCCCGATATCTCGTGCCTCTTCTTCGATGTAACTAATCTTATTTTATCTCGTGCCGCTTCTTCTACATGCTTCAACTACAGAAGGCCAAAACCTACTACAAATTAGCCTTAAGGAAATCGATAAAAACTCCACCACCACCTACGAGCCATGGCTTACAAGAATCAAGAACCCCCGACTCTAGGGCTGCCAACGGCGGCTGTGAATCTGCAACGTGGACTGCTCGAAGATACAACGGCGCTGCTGCCAGAACCACTGCACAGACTTGAGCTCAGACATGAACAACTATGGGTTGTGTGGGATCAGGTGTCGTTTCACGCGGCAATGTTGCGGGGGATATGCATTGATATAAATATAAATCCTTTCAACTGCGGATGATGCTATCACAGATGCTGATTTCCTAGCTTCTGGGTCTATGGAATGTGCGGTTATGCGCAACTGTGTGAACTAGACATTGGGCTGTCGAATCACCCAACAACACTAGCGGTGTAGATTATGATGGATATCTGCAGCATTTTAATTTTCTGGTGAGCTTGACGAAAAAGAAAGGGTGGAAGGTCTTAATTGCACCGAAATTGGTGGTGGGTTCCACCACTAATGAATAAAAAAAATACTTAACGAAGTTAAATGGCCGTTAGGGGAAGGGCTTAATTGCACCAAAATTGGGACATCGGGGGCTTGATTGATCTAATGTCTAGTAGAGGGGGCTGGACGTGATAGGGGTACTGTCTATGTTAGGGGTGTATTTGATACTTAACCCTTAATTGTATTGTGATAAACACTCATTTTACATTGTTTTTTAGTGCTTAAAGTGTTAGGATTATGCCTATTTGTGATATCTTTTGGTTTGAGTTGTATATTCTTTTGTGATATTACGTTTGAGTATAGTTTTGGCTATATTGTTATAGGTTTAAGTGTTTTTGAAGCTAAACACGAATAATGAGATCCAAAAATTGAGTTTGAAGTGTTCCTGGTGCAAGAATTGAGAAAACGAGCTCGAAGAGCTCGAAAAATGCAGAAACGGAGTGAAGCAGCGCCGCTGGTTGAAAGGAAAAATGTGAAGTGTTCGGTGTTTAGGCGCCAACGATTGTCGGGGCGCCCGCCGAGAACTCGGCGTCAGCAGCAACCCCTGCGGCGACCACCGCCGCGCATCCGGCTGCCCTTATTTTTGTATGTTTTTCAGTGTAATTCGAGCTCTGAACTGTATTTTTCCCTTGTGCTTATATATAGGTCATTTTATTGACCTATTAGACACATATTTTGACCTCTTTTCTCCATTTTTTCCTTGTTTTTCAATTTTACAATTAGAATTTCATAGCTTAAGTTTATTTTCCTGCAAGATTCAAGCTGTCATTCAACGTTCATTCCGGGTTTTATATAATTTAGTTTTTATTATTGCTTTCTTTTCAACTATGTTCATGCTTGACTTTATGATGTCTGGCTAGTTCATTTATCTGAACCTAGGGTTTGCACATAGTTGATTGAATATGTATATTTGATTTATGGGTTAAGGTACAAATCCACCCCTAAACTAAACACCCCTAGAGCGTATACCCCCCCATTCTCGACCTTGGCCCAAATACAACCCCAGAGTCCATAAAAATGATGCATTTAAACCCAGCAAATTAACGGTCGTTTCTTGCCGTTAACTTGCTGGGTTTAAATGCACCATTTTTATGGACTCTGAGGATGTATTTGAGCCAAGGTCGAGAATGGTGGGGGGGGGTATACGTGCAAGTTAACTTAAATTCTTTTTTTTTCTAAGTGGCGTCGACGTGATTTCGATCTCAATCGGCGGCGGAGAGGGGATCTCCTCTCCTTACTACCTGGATCCATTTGCAATCGGCGCATACAGCTCCGTTTTGAGGGGCATTTTCATCTCCTCCTCAGCTGGCAACGACAGCCCCAACGAGATGTCGGTGACCAACCTCGTGCCGTGGCTCACCACCGTTGGCGCCGGCACAATTGACTGCGATTTCTCCGCCGACATCATCCTCAGTGACGACAGAAAATTCTCTGGCGTGTCCCTTTACTCCGGCGCGCCCCTCAATGGCAAAATGCACAATTTTATTACTTGGAGACGGCGATGATGACACAACAGAGGGGGGAAGTTGTCGGTGTCGGCACTGGGAGTGAGCTCATTGGCACATGTGCCAGTGGAACTATCACGATGGTAGGTAAAGCTGGAGGAGTTGAGACCGGAGCTGCAGCCAAGAGTGTTTTTAATGGCGGTGAAGGTTGGGGTTCTGACGAAGGCTGGCCGGAAAAGTTTGAAGGGGCGAAATCCATAACTTAAATTAAAAAAAAAGTTAACGGAGAAATAACGGTGTTAACTCGCTGGGTTTAAATGCACCCTTTTTATGGACTCTGGGGGTGTATTTGGGCTAAGGTCGAAAATAAGGGGTATACGCTCTAGGGTGTCTAGTTTAGGGGTGGATTTGTACATTAACCCTTGATTTATTGATATCAATTTGTCCTCCAACTTGTTATTCATGATTCCCGGTGCTAGATTTCTTGTGAATTACCTAATTTGCATGTCTAGTTGTTCAGTTTGAGACTTGAATGTGATAATTGTTCAGCTGATTCAGGAATGCATGATATAGTTTTGCTTTAAGTCTTGAATGTGATATGTTGGCTATAGGAAGCTATCTATGTTGCACAGGTGCGAGGGGGCGGGTGTGGGAGCGATACGATTCAGGCGCGGGGATACGAATTTTTAAAAATTATAGGGTGCGATTCGTGAAGGATACGTCTATTATATTTATATATTTTATTATATATAACTAATCAAATACCATATATATTTATATATTTTAGTATATATAACCAATCAAATTTATAGGGTGGAAGTTTAGGAGAGTTAAATTATAGAGTATAATGTATTAGTCCATCATAAAAGATTCAACACTAAAAATACAATTTTGCAGCCCATCATAAAGAATTCAACACTATGAAGACCCAGCCCATTTCAATAAAAGAAGGGGCCCAAAGCCCATTTTAATACTTAACCTAAAATAACACACACTTAAAAACATTCCATCACACACACACTCAACACACATACCCGCCGCACCCTCTCATCTCATCCCTCTCTCGACCTCCCTCTGTCTCCGCCGCCGCCGTTCAACGGCGTCGCTGTCGCCACCGGTGAGCGGCAACTCCTTCTCTCTCTCCCTCCCTGAAGTCTCCTACTCTCTGACCCTCTCTTGTCTCTTCTCTAAACCTCTCTCTTTCTCGGAAACATGGCATATCAGCCACCACCGCGATACGCCACTAATGCCTTCGTCCTCGCCGGTGGAAACAGGACGGCAGAGCCGCCATAGCCACCGGCCACCACCACCATGTTTGCTGTGTGAAGAGAGAGAGAGAGAATCCCGATTCGTGAATCTGATTTTTTTTTAATTTTTGGGGGGATTCGCCAAGTGGCGAATCCCGTGCGAATCCCACACGAATTGCGCCCACAGCCGTCCCCTGCGCAAATCGGATACTGCACGGTGTTGTTTTTGCGCGAATTCGTGCAACGTAGGAAGCTATTCTTTGTGTGCTAATGGGAGTTAATTTATTCTCTTGAGACTTAAATGGTATGGGGAATTTTTTAATCTGTTTTCATAGTTGTTCGTTAGATAAGATTATGAATAGTATAATGATCTTTCATCAGGGCTGGATTAAAATTAGTAATTGACTTAATAGGTTGAATGCATGTGTTTGATTAATGATAGTACATCTCTAGGGTCAGAACCTTTCATTATTTGATTTATTCTCCTGTTTTTATTTGCTTTGTTTTGAGTTTAGTTTTATTTCATCCATCTTTTTATGTTTGCCTGAATATTGTTAGAGTTTTTATTATGATTACTTAAAGTGATTTCGCTCAGCAGTCTCTGTGGATACGATACTCTACTTACTTTTTATTGTTACAATTACATTGTTATAGTTGTAGTTTTTGTTGCTATTAAATTAGTGATCATATTGTGAGTGGAGAAATGGACCTACCATACGGTAGAAAGGATAAATAAGTATTCCCTCTGTCTCATTACAAATGTCATGTTACTTTTGGGCACAGAGATTAAGAAATGTGTAATTAGCAGATAAAGTGAGTTGGTGGAGAGAGGGAAATAAATTGAGATTTGTAAAAGTAGTTACAGAGAGAAAGGGAGTAGGTCGGGCCATTAATTAATTAGTCTCTTAATTATTTGTCAAAAAAGGAATGAAACATTTGTAATGAGACATCTTATTATGGAAACTGGGACATTTATAATGTAATGGATGGAGTAGTATATTGAGGATAATAAGTTGTAGGATATTTTCCAAAAATGGAAACGAAATAATTTTTGTGGATCTCCGAAAATAACAAAAATGAACTATTTTTTATGCACGTATGAAGTAATAATTTAAATAATATACGCTTTAATAAGAAGTTAACCCTTTATTCATTTTCGAGTTTTCACTTTTTATTATTAGTCATTACGGACATACAGAGAGGTGAGAGCGTGAGTTATTCACTTGAATTTATCCACTGTTAAATTTTATCATCGATGTGGCACCACATCTTCCACCTCGAGCTCTTCCACTCAATTGTAGATCATATTTTTATCTGATATGTGAATTTGTTTGTGTTGATGAGTAGTATATTTTATTTTCATTTAGAATTCTTAAAGAAAAAAAGAAAAAAAAAAGAAGGGGTAATTATGGCTAAAAAATACACAAACTTTGGTGAAAATTGTAATTATCAACTGAACTTTTAATTAAGTCAAAAAATACACGAACTTATATTTTTAGTTGCAATTTTCACGTAAGCTTGACTTTCTACAAACTTAAACTTAGTTGGCAGTCGGTAGTTTGATGCAAAGTTCCTTTCCCTTGCAAAGATGCTTTGTGTTGAAGTTTGATGCACTTTAACAACCTTACCATTTTTCTTATATTAACTTTCGACTACCAACTATGCTCTAATTTCGACGAAAATCAAACTTAGGTGAAAATTACGACTTAAACATAAGTTCGTGTATTCTTTAACTTAATTAAAAGTTCGAGTAAAAATTGCATTGTCCTCTAAAATTTGTGTATTTTTTAATCATCCAAATATATATATATATATATATATATATATATATATATTCTTCTCTATGTAAACATGCTCTTCCTCTTGAGTAGAGGCGGCCACGGTTCCGATTTCGGTTCGAATCGGAACCGAACCGGCGGTTCCACGGTTCTAAAATTTGGAACTGAAATCGAACTGTGAAAGCCCTCTCACGGTTTCAATTCGAACCGTGAACCGGCGGTTCCATTTTCGGTTCCAAACCGGTGGTTCACGATTCCAAAATATGGAACCATTTTTTTTTTTTTATGTTTTAAAGTATTGATTTGAAGTTTATAAAATTATGTTGGGAACCCCATGGAATATCAGGTTTTATTTTGACGATACCAAAATCCTTAAGTTTGATTTGTAACAGACTAGAACTGTTTTGAACTCAAGTGTTAGAGTTTGTTTCTAGTTTAGTTAGCAGTTCTGAAGACTGAAGACTGAAGGACCGAAGGACTGAAGGACTGAAGATACCAACTGAAGTATCAGTTGAAGAATCAGTTCAGAACTGATTACTTCATGCGTGCTTTGAGGACTCAGCAAACTGATACTAAAGTCAAGTATCAGTTAAACATTCTTCCTCGGACTGAACTTCCAACGTTCAAAGGAAGCCACGTGCGTACACGTACAGCCGCATTAAATGCAGAGATCTCAGGATCATCCCTCTCTGCAGAGGTCATTCCTATTTGGTGGCTACTTTATCAGAGACATCACATCTCCTGTCCCTCAAGAGAGCCGTTTCCACCAAATAAGGAACCTCGAAGATTGAAGCCTCAGCCCAAATTCAAATTGCTCTCCAACGGAAGAAATCTTGAAGACGGTCTCCGCCAACGGATCTATTCAAGACCTCTCTAATAAATAGCGCTCGAGGATCAACTTCAATCTTCACCAATTCAACGACCTAAGCTGAAGCTCTGCCGAAATTGCTACTCAGCCCAAAGCTTAATCTCCCCAAAGCTTGAATCGAAGAAGAGAATTCCAAAGCCAAAATCGGTCACTACTGATTACACACATTCTCTTAGACCTTAGGCATATATCTGTTTACCCAGAAGCCCAGGTCAAAACTTGCTCCAAAGAACTTGTTCTTTGAAGTATAGTTGGCAAGTTTTTCAAACCTCCTTTCGCAAGAAAGAAGCCGAGTGTTTCAGTGAATAGGAGTTCAGGAAGGTACTCTGACTCCGTGAGATCCTAGTGCAAGGTTGTGCTAGGAGTGAGAAATCCGACGCGAGTAAAACGTGGGTACTGAAGTAAGGTCTCTTCAGTGAAACGGTTGTGTGCACCCGGTAAGCACACGGTTCGATTTGCAGTGCACCAGTTAAGCACTTGCGGAGTGAATTGTTGGTCTGATCAACCGACCGTGGATGTAGGAAAAGGTTTTCCGAACCACGTAAAACTCTCTGTGTTATTTACAGCTTTCAGTCTTTCCATTCTTATCTGTGTTCTTACTGTTGAGAAACTGAATACTGAATAACCGCAAAGAGAAACCTAAGACTAACAACGTGCTCAATCGAGGCTATTCTGAAACAAGTTTATTTCCGCTACGTATGATATCAGTCTGACTGATCTATCTTCTGATAGTCAGGAAGATTTATATCATCTCTGTTTTAGCAAACTCGACTGAAGCCCTTACGTGCATCAGTTAAGTTCAACTCATTACTGAAGAGTTTTCAGTATCAGTCATCAACCCTGTTTGGTCAAAACTCATTTCAGTCAACAGGTGTCAAAGTTTGCGTGTAAAGTTTCGTTTTGATCTCATTCTAGAGATCCCTCTATTTTTAGAGGAATTCGTCAAAAATAGCCCATAGGTGTATTCCCCCCCCCCCCATACACCTATTCGAGACCCTCCGGACCTAACAATTGGTATCAGAGCAGGTTGTTCGCAAGAACAGTCTGTCTCTGACTAGGTTCTAACTGAACTAGATCCTTTTTCTCAAAGGTTTCGAGAAAAACCTCTCTCTTTCAAGTAGTGCTTGTTATTTGCTCCTATCTGTTGTTATCTGTTATTATGGAGACTAACCATGGCAGTATATCTTCATTACCTATGTTTAGTATTGAAAAATACGACATATGGAAATTTCGGCTTGAAAGCTTCCTCGTTGCCCAACATTGCCGAATGTGGGAAGTCATCTCCAATGGACCAATCATCATCACCGAAACTGTCAAAAGAATTCCAGTAGATCTTTCTCTGGATCCGTACGATGAGGTCCAGAACAAGCCAAAGACTTCACCACAGAAGAAAGGAAACAAGATGAGCTTGACAATCTCGCCAAGAGCATCATCTCCAGCACAGTACCAGACAAGCATGTCACCAAGATCATCAAGTGTCAAAGTGCAAAGGATATGTGGGACATTCTTGAAGGAATGTGCATAAGCTCTGAGGAAATCAAGGAGAACAAGCTATCTATTGCATGTCAGAAGTTTGACTCTTTCCTCATGCTCAAGAATGAATCTGTCGAAGAGATGGAACTCAGATTCAATCAAATCTTGAATGAAGTTCAATCCATCTCGAAGGACAAGTACACTCAACGAGAAATCAATTTGAAGATTCTTCGAGCACTGCCATGAGGAGAATGGCAGATCTACTCTGTCGCTCATCAGCATAAACCTGGATTCAGTCAGCTCCCGACAAACAAGCTTTTCTCTGATATCATGGCAAATGAGTTCGACCTTCAGAGAAATCTTGGAATCAAGAAGGCTGGAGGATCAGACGAAGATGGTCCATCAACCTCAAAAGGAGCAGCACTGAAAGCCTCAGCAAGAGAAAGCAGGAAGCAAACTAAGAAACCAGCGGAACTCAAACCAGAGGACTTCTTCAGTCAATATGCTCTGTTGACTGAAAGATTCAACAAAATGAAGTCCAAATTCCGCAAGTACAGAAGGTTCCACAAGCAGCACTACAAAGGAAAGGAAAGACAGAGCAACTCCAGACATTCCACTGATCGAAGCAGTGAAAGGAAGTCAACCGCCTACGACATCAAAGATATGGAATGCTTTGGATGTAAAAAGAAATGGCACTTTCGAAACGAATGCCCTGAACTGACGCAGTCTGAGCGCAAAGAGTTGAGCACCAAAAGAGATCGCAAGTATACGAAGAAGAAGGCGATGGTTGCTGATGATGCTGAATCCTCCAAGGTCACATCAGAATCATTCGACTTCGACTCTGACAACTCAGATGATGAGAGCCAAGCTCTGATGGCCAACGAAACTGAAAGCGTGGCTGACAATAGCTACGACAATGGAATGAATGGCTCAGAGGTAAACTCTCACTCAAAAACTCCATATACTGATAATTCCCTGATGATTACAGGAGATCATTCAGAATCTGGAGAAGGCTCAACCTATGAAGCTGACGAGCTTGATCAGCTCATGACTGATCACTGTCAGTTGAGGAAAATGTTCGAAAATCTCCTCAAGCGGAATCAGATTATGGAAAAAGAGATTAAAGATGAACGAGCCAAGAATCAGACAGTCATCTACTTTCTGGATGAAACTTGTCTTGATCAGCTAATCATGGAGAACAATCGACTGGAAGAAGAGCTCAGAATCTCCAATTCAGAATGTGACAGAGCTTCTCATGAAATCAAGAGGCTCAATCACAAACTGGAAGAAACAGTTAAAGACTGCATGATGAAGTCTCCCATGATAAACAACTTTCCATCAAAAGGTCTTGTTGAAAGCATTGGAGGAAAGGTTGCAGCTGATAAAGGAAAGAATGTCATGATCAATTCAAATGACGACACTTCTGAAATCACCACATCAGAAGAATCAAGAGATCATGATATGGATGAAGTTCGCAAATGCAAACTGATGGCAAGAACAAATGTTCCACCTCCACAAAGCTACAGACGAGCAAATGAGGCCCCCAACCAGATCACTCTACTGAGAAGACTGGAAAGTAGATTTCAGTCAAAGATCGGGGAAGGAACATCCAGAATCACAAAGGATTCAAAGTACATCAAATGGATGTGAAGTGTGAGTTTCTAAATGGAGTGCTCACAGATGAAGTCTACGTTGAACAACCTCCAGGGTTTGAGGTTGCAGGTCCAGAAAAGGTGTACAAGCTGAAGAAAGCGCTCTATGGACTGAAACGGGCTCCAAGAGCATGGTATGATACTATCTCTGAGTATCTCATTGAACAAGGGTTCAAGAAAGGATCAGTGGACAGAACTCTGTTCACTCTCAAAGAAGGAGAAGATCTCCTACTTGTTCAGATCTGTCGATGACATAATCTTCGGATCCAAATCCGAACGCATGTGCAAGAAGTTCGTTGACATCATGACCAACAAGTTCCAAATGTCCATGATGGGAGAAATGAATTTCTTTCTTGGATTGCAAGTCAAGCAGACCAGCGAAGGAATACTGATCAATCAGTCCAAGTACGCCAAGGAACTGATCACCAAGTTCGGTATTCAGCACATGAAATCAGTCAAGATTTCAATGAATACAAACTGGAAAGTGGATCCAAGATCAGAAGGGAAATCTGTATCTTCAACCAAGTACAGAGAAATCATTGGATCATTGCTGTATTTGACTGCTAGCAGACCAGATATTGCGTTTGCAGTCGGGGTTTGTGCGAGATATCAGTCAGATCCAAAGGAAGCTCACATGGATGCTGCACAGCGAATTGTTTAGCCCTATTTTGTGATGATTTTACGGGTCTTTTTGTTGTGCATGCGAGCATGCTTCGTGTCTTTTTGATCTATCCTTCACTTGCTCGATGTTATTTGGGTGTATTACTGTTGTGTGCAGGAATCGGGAGCAGCCGCGCGTTTTGGCATCGTTTGGAGCAGTTTCGGAGGCAGAGCTCACGGCCGCTGCCCACGGCGCGGGCCGTGCCCCTTTTTGGAGGATTCTGCGAAGCACCCTCACGGCGGCGCCGTCCCACGGCGGCCGCCGTCCCACGGCGCCACCGTCCCTGGCCAAATCCGGCAGTTACGGATTTCCGTATAAAAACCCTTTTTTTAGGGTTTTTCTTCACACTTCCGACCCCAGCAGCCTCCTAGACGTTTTTCCCTTGTTTTCCCTTAGTTTTAGAGTAGTTAGCACATCACAAACATCTTTGGATTCGTTGGATTAAAGTTAATGTCATTTTGCATTCCGTTGGATTGGATTTCCGGATCGTACGCTTATGTAAGAACTCAGTTTATGATTTCTATATGAATGAATGCTAGTTTATTCCCATTTGCTTAGTTTATTGATGCTTAGTATTCAATTGATTAAATGGTATTTCTTCTATCTTGCCTAGATAATTGTTGTTATGATTGTTGAATTAGCTATTGCTTTCTAGATTGCTAGTTAGAACCCTAGTTTATTAGTTTTTCCTGCGTTCTTAATCAGCTTCCGTATTTTCGCCTAGATAGATTTATATGCTTTCTGTTGATTCTGCATTAGATAATTTTACAAGCTTTATTTAATTACGCCTAGATTTAAAGAGAGTGTGTCAGACCCAACTACCCGATTAGAGTGTTTAGGTTTATTTCATGTTTCCTGTGAGTAGCACGATCGAAGTGAAGGAATATTAAACTGAATTAATGCTCCGTTTGCCCGATGATCGTTTCTTGGATTATTATTAATTTATCATACAACGATTAATCCTAACATGCTCCTATGAATTTAACAACTGCACGTTGGAGTTAGAAAATACTTGAAGAATTCCTAAGAATTCGTCAATCTGTCGCTGAACAGGTCAGCCAACTTCAACGCTCCGTTTGACCCCTCAAACGACCTCCAATCGTATTTTGTGCAGAAATACGACTTCTTTGTCTTCGAAAGAGCTTTCCGTGGCCGCCTGTTTCACCTCAATCGGACTTCTGTAGAGGAAGTTATGGCTGTTCTTCGGAGACTGCCAGAACTTGATTTCCTGCGAAAATCTGACTCCAGCTCAGATCTTCTGAACTGTATCCCGCTCAGCTTTCACCGTTGGATGGACAACGAACTGTGAAAGTCCTAAGAGAGAATGCTCCACACGATTTCCTGCGCCCCACACAGCTCTCCAAAACCCTAATATTTTATCAGTCTGTTTTCCTGAGAGCTGACAGCTGTATTTAATAGAATTAAATACGTGTGGGACGCTTGGAATCTGTAATAGGCGTTCCTTTTCTCCTTCTAGGGCTAGGAGACTTTGGGCCAGTCCAGGGACCAGATACAAGGAATAAAGATGGGCCTCAAATAAATTAATTTATCTATGGTCAGCCCAGACCATAATTAATTTATAAATATCAGTTCATTCCACTAGAGAACCGATACTGACTTACCCCTTTATTGCCGGTGATGAGTCGGGGCTTGTATTTAGACTTATTAAATCTCCGTATTTAAAATATCCAACATCCATTAATTAATTTATAGCTCTGACAGCTTAAATTAATTAATCTCTTTATAAATCCTTAAGCAGTACCACTCAAACTTTATTATTGCGCCTGAACTTAATCAACCTGCAGGGTTTAGCGCAATAAACCTTATTGAGCTCCTTAAGGGGATGTCATTATCCTATACCGGATACGGGTACTAATACAGATAATCAAATATCATATATTAACCGCTATCACCCAAGATACAGAGTACTCGAGTTAGTATATAACTTTCACCCATAGTAAGTCAAAGTGATATACGAATTAACATATATATCTGAATACTTATTAGTATTAAGATCTTATAAGTCACCGAGATCTTGATTCTTCACTTAAGTCAGATAGAAGAATACATCTCAACTGTGGTCCTATCAATACGTAATGACGTACCAGTATAGACAAGTAGCCAAGACAAACTACTTCCATCTATACTGCAGCCTAAACCAATAACTTGTCCTAGAGTTATTTCGGCTGTGATCATATTATATCTCTTAAGGTTATTCCAATTATATGGTCTTCTGTGATCTACAACACACCATATAATCTACTTATATATAGATAAAGAACATACATATGCAATCATGAACACAATCAGATAGGAGATTAGATAGTGAACTTAGGAAACATTGTATACAAGCATAAAACGTTCTTGCTTTCAGTATACAAATCCAACACGAAGCCCTGCTAAGCCTTCCTTGAGAGACGACTTGAGTCACCTTACCGCCCTAGGACGACCTCGTATAAATTCGAGTCCATCCACTAGGTGTTTTTGGATGAGTCAAATTTTGGCGCCGTTGCCAATTTAGGATTGTGGTACACCCAATCCTAAATTTAGGATTGTGGTACCCAGCTGACGACGACTTCAAGCTCACCGGATATTCAGACTCAGATTTTGCAGGATGCAAAATTGATCGCAAATCAGCATCCGGAACCTGTCAATTCCTAGGCAACAAGCTCATCTCTTGGTTTTCAAAGAAGCAGACATCAGTCGCCACCTCCACAACTGAAGCTGAATATGTTGCTGCGGGAAGCTGCTGTTCACAACTCCTATGGTTAGTCCAACAACTGAAGGACTATGGGATCGAAGAAAAGACAGTCCCAATCTATTGCGACAGCTCCAGTGCTATTGCAATATCCCACAATCCAGTTCATCACACCAGAGTCAAGCATATTGCTATTCGACATCACTTCATTCGTGATCACGTCGAAAAGAAGAATATCTCTGTTGAATGGATTCCGACCACAGTTCAGAGAGCAGACTTGCTGACCAAAGCTCTTCCAGAAGAAAGGTTCAACGATCTTTAAGGAAGGATCGGCCTCATCAACCCAGAAGAGTGATGCTGTGTTTGAAGACTTCTCTCAAACAGTCATGATGACTGGTGGTCAACCAACTGCTGTTCTACGACTGCTGACGTGGAAAGCAATGAAGAAAATTCATCCTAATGAGTCAACCAAGATCAAGCGGTATGGACTGACTACAATGTTCAGTCGATCAGTAAGTATTGTTTTAAGCTTACTATTTGAAATCAGTTATTTCAGTCAAGGTTTATGCATTTTCAAATCAAAATCTTTCTCTGACTGATTAGTTATTTTCAAAATCTTTAACTGATTTGTCTTGATTGTTGGGTCATGGAATATCTTTGGAAAACGGGGATTTGATTTGATTTGATTTGATGTGATCTGCCCTGATCTTTACCAAAAATATTTCCAACCTTTTTGCCTATGTGGTCAAACACCTTGAGTATATCACTCGACAAGATATATCTCATCTTTTGAAGCTTCTGTCCCCTGCAGTGACGGCGGACGTGAATTTTTCTTCAAAAATATTTTAGGCACAGTTTTCGAAAACCTTTTCATCTTCTGACTTGGTATTTGTGTTTATTTATATCTTGGTGTCTTCGATAGTTTTCTGTATCAACTAACAACTCTCCACAGCCTTCACTGTTAGAAAACTTTCAAATTCTTTCAAAATTGCAAAGAAAATTTTTGTTCCGACTTAGGAGAATTCGATGACTACAAAGTCATGGAGTGGAAGAATGACGCTTACATATTTGGTCTTCACCGGACCCTTCCACTGGAACTCAACGTCCCTCCGACGTCAAAGCTTGCGCTATTCTAACTTGTATCCATCGACGCGAGCGTCTTCCATCCTCATGCCCGGACCATATGGCTTGAAGTACCTGTCTCAAGCAGACGGAATTCACTTGTTCTTCAAGCGAGCTTCTCACTTTTTTGTGAAGCTTCCATGTGGTGCAACAACAATGAGCAGGAGCTCGTTGTCAGTCGGCGCAACATCGACAGTGCTAGTCCTCATGACTACCACTGATTCAATTTTTCATCCTCACCTTCTCTTTCCTCCATGTATGACGAGGCGCATTTTGATTTAATCCTTTCATCAAAGCCTCGCCATGCATTTCCTTCATTTCTCCTCCCCTCTTCTCGCACTCCTCTTTCCCACCCTTCCTCGTCTGTCTCCTCGCCCTCCGGATATTATGTATAGCTGCATCTCATGATTATCTCTAAGATGCTATACATACTTTCCCTTCCTTCACTTTGCTTTTCTCTATCTCTACATCTCCTTCACTTCTCCGTCTCCCTTCTCATCTCTCTCCTTTCCACTAGCGTCCTCCACTTCTGCATCTCTGGACTCACCCTATTCTCGAATCTTCTCAAGAGCTTCTGAGACTAGGAGTTGGGTACCGTCTGATCATAGCTTCCATCATCAGCTCTCTTTTTGATGTTGCCAAAAAGGGGGAAAGTCAGAAGTCAGAGAGAAACCTTCTGAAAGGTTTTTCCTGTATCTTCTTTCTTGACTGAAGATGGGACAGCAAAATGATCACCAGAAGTTGTAAGGATGACGTTCCAGTAAAGACCTCAAGTTGAAGGAAAACAAGTGGGAATAGAACAAGCTTAGGAACATGAAGACTGAAGACAGAATATGAAGATCAAGAAGTTCAACGCGCAGCCAAGCAGACTGCTAGAGTTCATGGGTTTTCCCATGAGTAATTGTATTTACTTTTGTACTCCAATATAAGTTTGCTCTGTACCTCGACTGATGTCTCATCAGTCAGTTTATTGAAATGAAAAAAACTTCTTTTTTATCTCAACCTGAAGACAATAACTTTTGTCCAGGCTCTGATTATGGTTTAAATGTCTTTTTCCTCGTTCTTGTCTTGAACTGTTGTGTTCATAACTCTGTAGTACAAGTTATTAGGTTCTATTGTTAAGGGGGTTCTGTTGTGTTCAGTCTTTGTTTTGCCTAGAACTGTTGTAAGGTTTTGGCATCATCAAAAATGGGGAAATTGTTGGGAACCCCATGGAATATCAGGTTTTATTTTGATGATACCAAAATCCTTAGGTTTGATTTGTAATATACTAGAACTGTTTTGAACTCAAGTGTTAGAGTTTGTTTCTAGTTTAGTTAGCAGTTCTGAAGACTGAAGACTGAAGGACCGAAGGACTGAAGGACTGAAGACTGAAGATACCAACTGAAGTATCAGTTGAAGAATCAGTTTAGAACTGATTACTTAATGCGTGCTTCGAGGACTCAGCAGACTGATACTAAAGTCAAGTATCAGTTAAACATTCTTCCTCGGACTGAACTTCCAACGTTCAAAGGAAGCCACGTGCGTACACGTACAGCCGCATTAAATGCAGAGATCTCAGGATCATCCCTCTCTGCAGAGGTCATTCCTATTTGGTGGCTACTTTATCAGGTCGTGCTAGGAGTGAGAAATCCGACGCGAGTGAAGCGTGGGTACTGAAGTAAGGTCTCTTCAGTGAAACGGTTGTGTGCACCCGGTAAGCACACGGTTCGGTTTGCAGTGCACCAGTTAAGCACTTGCGGAGTGAATTGTTGGTCTGATCAACTGACCGTGGATGTAGGAAAAGGTTTTCCGAACTACGTAAAACTCTCTATGTTATTTACAGCTTTCAGTCTTTCCATTCTTATCTGTGTTCTTACTGTTGATAAACTGAATACTGAATAACCGCAAAGAGAAACCTAAGACTAACAACGTGCTCAACCGAGGCTATTCCGAAACAAGTTTATTTCCGCTGCGTATGATATCAGTCTGACTGATCTATCTTCTGATAGTCAGGAAGATTTATATCATCTCTGTTTTAGCAAACTCGACTCCTTACGTGCATCAGTTAAGTTCCAGTGACTTAACTGATAACTCATTACTGAAGAGTTTTCAGTATCAGTCATCAACTATGTTTGGTCAAAACTCTTTTCAGTCAACAGGTGTCAAAGTTTGCGTGTAAAGTTTCGTTTTGATTTCATTCTAGAGATCCCTCTGTTTTTAGAGGAATTCGTCAAAAATAGCCCATACCAGAAGTTGTAAGGATGACGTTCCAGTAAAGAACTCAAGTTGAAGGAAAACAAGTGGGAATAGAACAAGCTTAGGAACATGAAGACTGAAGACAGAATATGAAGATCAAGAAGTTCAAGGCGCAGCCAAGCAGACTGCTAGAGTTCATGGGTTTTCCCATGAGTAATTGTATTTACTTTTGTACTCCAATATAAGTTTGCTCTGTACCTCGACTGATGTCTCATCAGTCAGTTTATTGAAATGAAAAGAACTTCTTTTTGATCTCAACCTGAAGACAATAACTTTTGTCCAGGCTCTGATTATGGTTTAAATGTCTTTTTCCTCGTTCTTGTCTTGAACTGTTGTGTTTATAACTCTGTAGTACAAGTTATTAGGTTCTATTGTTAAGGGGGTTCTGTTGTGTTCAGTCTTTGTTTTGCCTAGAACTGTTGTAAGGTTTTGGCATCATCAAAAATGGGGAAATTGTTGGGAACCCCATGGAATATCAGGTTTTATTTTGATGATACCAAAATCCTTAGGTTTGATTTGTAACATACTAGAACTGTTTTGAACTCAAGTGTTAGAGTTTGTTTCTAGTTTAGTTAGCAGTTCTGAAGACTGAAGACTGAAGGACCGAAGGACTGAAGGACTGAAGACTGAAGATACCAACTGAAGTATCAGTTGAAGAATCAGTTTAGAACTGATTACTTAATGCGTGCTTCGAGGACTCAGCAGACTGATACTAAAGTCAAGTATCAGTTAAACATTCTTCCTCGGACTGAACTTCCAACGTTCAAAGGAAGCCACGTGCGTACACGTACAGCCGCATTAAATGCAGAGATCTCAGGATCATCCCTCTCTGCAGAGGTCATTCCTATTTGGTGGCTACTTTATCAGGTCGTGCTAGGAGTGAGAAATCCGACGCGAGTGAAGCGTGGGTACTGAAGTAAGGTCTCTTCAGTGAAACGGTTGTGTGCACCCGGTAAGCACACGGTTCGGTTTGCAGTGCACCAGTTAAGCACTTGCGGAGTGAATTGTTGGTCTGATCAACTGACCGTGGATGTAGGAAAAGGTTTTCCGAACTACGTAAAACTCTCTATGTTATTTACAGCTTTCAGTCTTTCCATTCTTATCTGTGTTCTTACTGTTGATAAACTGAATACTGAATAACCGCAAAGAGAAACCTAAGACTAACAACGTGCTCAACCGAGGCTATTCCGAAACAAGTTTATTTCCGCTGCGTATGATATCAGTCTGACTGATCTATCTTCTGATAGTCAGGAAGATTTATATCATCTCTGTTTTAGCAAACTCGACTCCTTACGTGCATCAGTTAAGTTCCAGTGACTTAACTGATACCTCAGACTAGGAGTGAGAAATCCGACGCGAGTGAAGCGTGGGTACTAAAGTAAGGTCTCTTCAGTGAAACGGTTGTGTGCACCCGGTAAACACACGGTTCGGTTTGCAGTGCACCAGTTAAGCACTTGCGGAGTGAATTGTTGGTCTGATCAACTGACCGTGGATGTAGGAAAAGGTTTTCCGAACTACGTAAAACTCTCTATGTTATTTACAGCTTTCAGTCTTTCCATTCTTATCTGTGTTCTTACTGTTGATAAAATGAATACTGAATAACCGCAAAGAGAAACCTAAGACTAACAACGTGCTCAACCGAGGCTATTCCGAAACAAGTTTATTTCCGCTGCGTATGATATCAGTCTGACTGATCTATCTTCTGATAGTCAGGAAGATTTATATCATCTCTGTTTTAGCAAACTCGACTCCTTACGTGCATCAGTTAAGTTCCAGTGACTTAACTGATAACTCATTACTGAAGAGTTTTCAGTATCAGTCATCAACTATGTTTGGTCAAAACTCTTTTCAGTCAACAGGTGTCAAAGTTTGCGTGTAAAGTTTCGTTTTGATTTCATTCTAGAGATCCCTCTGTTTTTAGAGGAATTCGTCAAAAATAGCCCATAGGTGTATTTCCCCTCCCCCCCCTCCCCCATACACCTATTCGAGACCCTCCGGACCTAACAAATGATGTACACAATGTTAAACTATTTATTTAGGTTTTAAATGATTGAGATTTAGTATGAATTAGATGTGGGAATGAGAGTTGACCATTTTATTTAGATGGTAAATGGTTGGAGTTTACTATAAATTCGATGTGGGAATAAGAATTTGAGATAGATAAAAGTAAAGGATATAAAAGAAGCACATGAACTTATGATTTTTCAATGCACATGATTCCCACATCGAATTTTTACTAAACTTCAACCATTCACAACCTAAATAAAATGGTTAATCCTCATTTCTCATTCTCACACATCTAATTTTTACTAAATGTCAACCATTTATAACTTAAATAAATGGTTCAACATTATTTATATTTCATACAACACTTTAAAATATAGTATAAATTTTAAAAAAATATAAAAATAAAAAAAATTGACGGTTCCACGATTCGGAACCGTGAACTGCCAGTTCGGGAAAATTGGAACCGGAATCGAACTGTGGAGCCACGGTTCCGATTTCAGTTCGGAACCGAACCGTTGACCACGGTTTCGGTTCTGAAACCGTTGACCACAGTTCGATTCGACGGTTCGATTCCCGGTTCTAGTTTTTTTGGGCATCTCTACTCTTGAGCTTTCAAATCTTCTCGCCGATGTCCTTATGCTGCTAAAGAAGAAATTCTTGGATCCACCACTATCCCTTTGTGGTGACTAGGTAATTATGTGAGAGATGAAAGAATCCATCTCCCGCTCACTAGCGCCACCCTCCTCCATTGACTGCTTCAACGCTCGTGCTAACATCTTTGCCCTACGTCTCATCTCCTCTCCCTCCGTGGAGCCCATCAATCTTCTCAAACTCTCCTCCACCACGCCGGCGCCTACTACTTCATCTCTCCGCCCCCAATTCCTCACCCCCACCCCTATCTTGAGCACCTTGGTTATTAGGGCAGCATTCCTCGGCTGATCCGAGTGCATCGGCCACGCGGCCATCGGCACCCCCATCGAGATGCTCTCCAAGCACGAGTTCCACCCACAGTGCGTCAGGAATCCACCCGTGGCGCCATGCGCCAAGATCTCGAGCTGCGGCGCCCATTCCCTCACCACAACACCCCTCTCTCTGACCCTTTCCTCAAACCCTACCGGCAGCTCAACCTGCCCAACTCCTTCTTCAAACACATCTCCTCTGTCCGCGTCTCTCAATGACCATATAAACCTCACCTCGCTCATTTCCAACCCTAAAGCAACCTCTCTCATCTCTTCTTCTGACAACGAACACGTCGTGCCAAACGACACAAAAACCACTGAGTTTTCGGGTTGATTGTCAAGCCAGTCCAACCTCTTGGAATCACGATTTGCACGTCCAAACACGACGCTTAACGGGCCCAGCGCCCAGTGCTTTTCCGGCGTGATCCCGAATATTCTCAATTTTGCTAATAAATCAAAATAAAAACCCTCCAAAACCCTACTAGTATTGAGAATGGTCCCACATTGGAAACCCCCACCATTTCGCTGCGACTCCAAAAATTCTTGAAACTCGATGCTGAAGCATCCCTCCATTGATGGGAGTTCCTCCATAATCCGAGATGCATCACTCGGTAAATCCTCCATTTTTCCTGCGACTTCCCAAAATAGAGAATACACGAAAAATGCATTACAACTTTGAAAAGAGTAGCATTCTACATTTGGGAACGATTGATGAATTTCTCCAACAACGGAAGCCATCAACGCATCAAAAATGATCACCACTTTTTTGTGTTTGAGTTCGTCTACAAGCGCCAAGAGCGGCTCCTTGAATCGGGGCAAGATCGCCATGAACGTCGGGAGCAAATGCGAAGGAAATTTGGCGGAGGAGTTCGCAGCGGCGGCGGAGGAATGATTTGGATGAGGAGAAGTTGGGAAGCCATGGAAATGAAGGTTGGCAATGGCGGAAGGATCGCAGCCGTGGACTCGGGCTGTGACCTGGTGGACGTGGGTGGCGGTGCCCACGTAGTGCACGGCCAGGTTGTGGGCGGAGATGCGGCGGCAGAGGTGGAGGAGGGAATTCAGATGGCTCTGCGCCGGAAAAGGCACGGCCACCACCGCCACCTCTCGTTGCACGACGTTTTTATTTACGGGAGTTTGATCGGTCATTTTTATTTTATATATATTTCTGATAAATATATATACATATATAATCCAAATGAATCTGATGATGGATAAATCTGAATGATTTATATAGATTAATATTTAGGTGTATTATACTCTGTATATGTAAAATTTTGTTTTTCAAGTTACGTTTGTAAATATGCGAGTTGTAAGCCAGATTCGAGTGGCCCTTAAGTGGAATGCTTAGTTTATTGTTGAAGACCCACTGAGATGTGTTGCAAATTATCATTAATTTGTTGTATACCATAATTAATTTTGAAGAGTTATTTATTTGATGGTACCTTCTTTGGAATAAATGGAAACAAGTTGTAAATTTGAAATATATGTAGTAGATGAATACAATATATAAATTTTCTCAAAATGATTCTAATTTGAATGAGACATTAATACACAAAATTCGCAATTTGATTGTAGAAAATGAGACGTGGTGGAATGCAAGAATGAATTTAGGGCGTTTCTTTGGCACCTGCTCAGATAAAGTAATCTATTTCTCTATTGTTTTTTTTCTTTTTACTGTGTCTATTTGATATAAACACCACTCCTTTTTATTAGTACCAGCGTGTAACCCATAGAATTTAGACAAAAAAATTACTTTAAATTATTTTATAGTGTTTTGTGTAATGTAATCAAAAAAATTTAATTAGTTTAACTTAATGTAGAGTTTGCATTATATTAATCTCAACCATATTTGTCGATTAAATGTTACATTTTATTAGAAATAACAAAAATACCCTTTTATATAAATTTTTGTTTGATGAAATTTTAAAAAATATCGATGTGGGATTGAAAATTTTAGAAAAATCAAAAGAAAAAATATGTAAATTTTGTACAAAATTTCTTATTTTTTGGTCAAATTAAAATGATGAAATAATTTATTTAATCACAAGTAATTATTTTTAAAAATTGTCCCACTAGACTTGGCACACTTGCCTTTTTTGTTTGTCCCACTAGAATTGGCACTTTCCTAAAATAGTATGTGGTCCCTACTTTCTCTACTCACATAAAATAAGTGGACCATACCTACTTTACACTCTTAACCCTTTATTCTTAATCTCCGTGCCCAACTCAAAAATGCCAAGTCTAGTGGGACGGATGGAGTATTTTTTATTTAACTCAATAAATTTGATCAAATTAAATTGACAGAGCAACTCAAATTGTATTAATCTCAATCACTCCACCAATTAAATGTGAATTTTTGGTTTGAAGAGTAAGTGCATCATTTTACATAGGTTTTATTTTGGTGAAATCTCATAAAAAAATCAACGTGGGATGAGATGATTTAGATAAATAAGATTGAATAAATATCTAAATGTTAGAAGAATTAAGATAAATAGAAATGCAAAATATGGTGATGCCACATAGGAGTATTACAATTCCTATTATATATGTGTGTGTGCGCGCGCGCACGCGCGTGACGATTTTAATACTGGTTCTTGTCCTCTCCCTTCTATTTCATAGTGTGCGTGTGTGTTTGTATAATTGCTCAAAGGTCATTTTTATAATCAAGAAGCCAAATTCTAATTGGAAAAGGCAAAAGAGACGTGGAAGCCCACAAAAACAAACTTAAGCCTACTAGAAGACAAAAATAAAGGCATCAGTCTCGTCACTTTAAATTCGGATAACACTTCAGACAGTATGGGCACACCACTCAGCATAAGCGCAACAGCTTTCTTTTCACGAATTCTTTACTTTCAAACTCTTCCAAAACTGAGCTTTTTCTCTAAAACCTATAAAAAAATCATTAAAATTCACTTAAGATCATAAAGCACAAATCAAGCATAGAAATCATACGAAAACATCTAAAATATGCGTATAAAATACGCCTAATCAAAAGCTCAGAAAGTGCCACAACCATGGCTTTGATGAGGGCACACAACTGGTAATGTTCTACAATGCTTGTGAGAGCAGACTCGAATGTTCATGGATACAGCTGCAGGAGGATCGTTATTGAAAAAGGACAGTGTTGAAGCTATAGATATATTGATAGCACATGGCCACCACAAAGTATCAATTGTCATCAGAAAGAGTCAGATTGAAGAAAGTGGCTGCTACGTCGAGCTCAGATACTATTACTTTGTTAGTTGTATAGATAGTTGCACTGACCGCTAAGATTGATGCTTTGACTACTATGAAGATGGATCCAAGTATAGAGCAATCGATTGTTATGGAGCATGTAAATTTTGTCGACAATAGAACTTTTGGCAATCATCAACATGGATAGTAAATTTGATTCCAAAGAGGTAACCAAGGGGATTTATAGGGAGGACATCAATATTATCCAAGCAATCAACCTCACCCTAATCTATCCTATGGGAATCCCAAAAATCCACTTCAACGACCACCAAGGTTCTCATTCAACAACGAAGTCATCATTGAAGAGTAAAACCCAAACTTGGAGGGCTTGTTGATGAAGTTCATCTCCAAATCGGATGAACGAATGGAAAAGATTGAGTTCACTACCACCACTCTGGGAACTCAGATGAAGATGTTCGAGACTCAGTTGTGTCAAATAACCAATGTTATTAGCAATTTACATCAGTCAAGCAAATTTCCAAGCAACACTACGATGAACCCAAAAGAGAAGTGTATGACCATTGAGTTGAGGAGTGTGACTGCAAATGGACCGATGATACTAAAAGTTGAGCACGAAGATATAAAAAAGAAGGCATAAAAGGATCTCAAGAAATGTAGGAAGAGCTTCAAAATAATGATAAGGAGGTTTGGCAAGTGTCACCTAAAAGAGCAATTTTCTAAATTTATGGAGATATTCCAAAATGTGCAGATAAATATCCCTTTGATGGAGGCGTTACAGAAGATGCCTCAGTATGCTAATTAAGTTCCTCAAGAATATTATCTCATGCAAGAAAAAGTTAGGGGCCTCAACGAGGAGTGTAGTTCCCTTCTATAATGGAAGCTTCATGTGAAGATCAAGGATCCCGATAGCTTTATTTTAGCTTGTGTGATTGGAGGCCAGTACTTTGGGCGTGCATGCATTGTGTGATCTTGGAGCTAGCATCAATCTGATGCCGTTGTTGACTTTTAAGAGGTTGAAGATTGGGGAGATGAAGCCTGAATCTAGTGTTTTGCAAATGGCGGATAGATCGGTCACTTACCCACTCGGAGGTGTAGAGGATGTGCTCGTAAAAGTTAGTGATTTTATCTTCCCAACTAATTTCGTGGTGTTGGATATAGAGGATGACAAGAACATTCTATTAATTCTCGGACGACCTTTCCTAGCGACAGGAATGAGCCTTGATCATGTGCATGTGTTGGCCAAACGGTAAGAGGTTAATGCCCGAGACCAAAGGTCTTGGATTCAAGTCTCATGTGGTGCGGCCTTTAAATTTCTTTATTTAATATTATTAATTTATCAAAAAAAAAAAGGAATGAGCCTTGATCAATTGCTATTAAAATGATCCAAGATTGAAATTGAGAAATTGATAATTAAACAAAAATCCATATTAGATTTGTATAGTTTATAGCAGTTTATAATATTATAATATTTAAAATTATAACTCATATTATTAAAAGTTATAACATCGTCCTATATTAAAAATATCAATAATAATTCATAAAATTAAGGTGTGGAAATAAACATTATTAATATTAAGATTTTCATCATGTTATAATAATATAAAAATTAATTCGAATTTATAATGATGGTAGACGAGTGATTAAAACGAATTTATAATATAAAGAACAATAATTGTGGTGCATAAGTTAATACTAGCATATACACATGTGCAATCTATGCACGTGAAGTTTATATTTTTTATATATAAAAAAATAATTTAACTCAACTATTATATAAAAAATTATAAATATAAAAAAAAGTATAATTTTAATAGAATAAAAAATAAAAAAAATTAATAATAATTCACATAGTAAAAACTAATATAATGACAAAGTAAAAAGATAAATAAAATGATTTAAAAGAAAAAATTTTAAATTTAAAATGAAATAAAATAAAAAAAATAATTAAGAAATATGTTTATTTAAAAAAAAAGGGTTAATAGCCGGAAAATACACGAACTATTTTGAGATTTGCATATTGCACATCACTTTCAAAATTAGCACCAAAATACATGACTTTTCAATTTAATCGCAATTTGCACACGTCGAAAATTCTGGCAACTCTTAAGTTTGACCGACAATGACATGGACAGCCACGTGGCTTTTTTTACACGCTGGCAAGCCACGTGGGAAAAACGACATCGTTTTGATATTTTAAAGAATTTTAAAAAAAAAAAATCCTTGCTTTTCCGGCGACCTTCTTCTTGCTCTAGGCGGTCCGCTACGCCGCCGTCACCATTTCCAGAATCCGGCGAGCCATCACCGGCCTCCCCTTCCGATTCAAAGGCTGAGCAACATGACTCCGCCCCTTTGAAACACAACCACTACCACCGCAAGCACTGCTTTTCCTCACCTCCACCATAACCACCACTACAAAAATCTCCACCACCATCGTTTTGCCAAAGAAAATCAAAGACCAAAACTTACCAAATCGATTGGGTCCGTGGCGGCGTAGATGTAGAGGTTGGTTGCTGCGACGTTGATTGCACGGGGCGATGGAGTCGCTAGCGAGTTGGAGGAGAGATCGAAAACGAAAAAACACAACCAAAGAGAACAAACAGACAGAAGGAAGAGAAAAAACTTCGGGAGCTTCGGCCTAACCATCGCCCCCAAGTATTTCCGGACTTCCCACTGTCCACAAACGAAACACGAGCAAAGTAAATAATGACAGACTTCCAGAGGCTAAGACCTCGCCAGATAGATCGCCGATGACCAAGCCCTCTATCCGCGGAAGTAGAATCCGTCGACCACTCGATCCCCAAGGTGAAACTGGACCGATTTCGATCCCAAAGGATAAAAAATTTTAAAATTGGCCACTTTTTGTGTAAAAGTACAAAATTACCCCTAACATTAAAATTTAAAAATTCAGCCACTCGTCCCAAAGTCATTTTTTTTTTACTCCACCCTGTCCTGCCCACCCCCGACCCCCCCCCCACCCCACCCACCCCCAAGCCAAAATAAATTTTTTTTTACTCCCCATGTCCTGCCCCCGAGCCCCCCACCCACCCACCCCCAAGCCAAAAAAAAATCTTGAATTCACAATCAGATTTATAAATTCACAACTTAATGTTTTTGAATTCACGACCACACCTATAAATTCACAAGTTAATATTCTTGAATTCATGACTAGATCTACGAATTCACAACTAAAATTAGAATTCACAACCAGCTCGATGAATTCACAATTGAATCGTTAGTGTTGGTTGTGAATTCGAGTTTTAAAGTTCGAATTCACAACCAGTTTGATGAATTCACGACTGAATTGCTAGTGTTAGTTGTGAATTCGAGTTTTAAATCTCGAATTCACAACCAACTATATTGCTAGTTGTGAATTCAAGTAGTCGTGAAAAAATTTAATTTTTTTTTACTTGGGGGTGGGTGGTCGGGGGGTGGTGAGGGGGGGTGGGGGGTCGGCAGGGCAGGGGGGGTAAATTTTTTTTTTTTTGGCTTGGGGTTGGTGCAGGGGAGGGCAAGGCAGGGGGTAGTAAAAAAATAAGGGTGGTGTTTAAAGGGTAAAATGGTAAGTGTGACCATTTTTTAAAGTTTTTATCTTAGTGGACAATTTTTAAATTTACTAAAACAAATAGGCTATTTTCAAAATTCACTCTTTTTTTTTTGCTAATGAACCTGCTTTATATACGTAGAGATTTATTATTTTTTTCTCACTCATATTTATAGAAATGCCACCGTGTGGCCACCCGGCCCCGTGTGTACGAATATCATTTTGATTCATTCCCCTAATTTATTTAAGATACCACAATCTTTACATGACGCTTAAAGAATAAAGATTGGGATTTGGGACTCATTCTCCACAATCTTGGGAGTCCAGATCTCTCATCTTTTCTCCATTAATGGACATATATATCTATATATATATGCATGCAATACAAGGTTTAATTAGTTTCAATTATTTCTACTCACTTATTCAACAAAATTAGGCGGAGGAACTGAAGAACTACCACCGCGACTCAGCCGCGCCACCACCTTCCCTACACCGATTCACGACGGATCTTATCACCAGAAACCACTATGGGCAGTCGTACGTACAGCTCCGCTCGTCGTTTCACTGCGTGTCTAATTTGTTTTTCCCTTCTCATGGCCATCAAAGCTGATGAAGTCGGTAAGATATAAAATTGTGTGTGTGTGTGTGTGTTTTTTTTTTTTTAAGATGGTAGATATCGAATTGTTATTAATGCAATAAATATTTTGGTGTCAAGATATAATCCAATTACATGCATATAATTTTAAAGATTTACTATGTTGAATGGGTATAAGTTTATAAAAAAGGTATATAATTATGTTGAATTCAACATTTGTTGAATGGTTCATGGTTAATTCGAATTTCATAGGCAGTGGATTTTTTTTTTTTAAATTCATCGTTTCTCACATTAAATTTGTAATATTTCATAATAAAATCATAATAGACCTATTTTATACAATATGTTCGATTTATATAATAACCAATCTTTATCGATATATATATATATATATATATATATATATATATATGTAATTATCCCTCGATTTTATATTTCAATAAATGTCAGGAAAGTCACTTTTACCATGTTTTAGAAATTCGTTTTCAACTATTTTTTAATTTGTAACAACTAATCAAACATTTCCGACAAGTTTCATGATAAAAAATAACATGTGTTTTAACACTTACAAGTTATAAGACTCCATGTATGAAAATATTCACTTAATTTTTCTATATATTAATAATAAAAGTTAGATCTTGGGCATTAACCTCTTATCACTAAGTCAATTCACGTACACTTGTATACATTTTTTAACCCTATGGATTTCTTTTGTGATCTTGTTTCGAGGGTCTATTTTTAGTTAATATATTTGAATTATGTTATTTCTGTTGATTTTTTTTTGTATTAAATTTGTTATAAATTTATATTTAAATTCTGTTTCGCGGGTATCTGGCGGATAGTGGGTGGCGGGTATCCGGCGGATAGCGGGTGGCGGATACCCGCCGGATAGCGGGTTTGCGGATACCCGACGGATAGCGGGTATCCACGGGTGACGGGTTTGGATACCATTTGATATCCATGGATAGTTTCGTGGTTAAAAATCACTATCCATTTAGTTCGTGGGTATGGGTATGGATAGTCACTATCCGTATCCGTCGTACCCGATTGTCATCCCTAATTTGGAGGGTCTTTTTTTAGTTAACAAATAAATAAAGAAATTTAAAGACTGCAAGGTGTTTTGTTCTTTTTGTATCGTAATTATAGTTATCTACTCATAATTAATAGTATGTCGTAATTGCAGAGAACGAACATGAATTTACGTATCTGAGTAATTCTTCCAAGGGGCCACAACACTGGGGAAGTCTGAAAGAAGAATGGAAATTATGTTCAATTGGAAAGCTCCAATCCCCAATCGATGTTATGAATGAAAGAGTTTTGGTGTCGTCTGAAATTGGGAGATTGGTAAGAAACTATAGAGCAGCTCCTGCTGTAATAAAGAATAGGGGACATGACATCATGGTACGACGATTTCGATTATCAAATTGCCTCTTAATTTAAGGATATATATAACTAAATGAGAAGAATCTTGAATAGGAATTTTCTTGCTATTTGTATGGTTAGATTGAATGGAAGGAATATGCTGGCGGCGCCTACCTCACTAGAAACATGTACAATCTACTGCAATGTCACTGGCATACACCCTCGGAACATACCATTGGAGGGCGAAGGTTTGTATTTTTTTTAGTTTTTAAAGATCTTATAATGGTAGACTCAAATTTGACATTTGGCTTCAAACATTAGCCACATCACATGCGCGCACACAATTATTATTGTTAATTGTATTAGTGTTGTTATAAGGCAGTGTATGTAGGAAATGAAATACTCCTCCGTACTATGAAACAAGACCAAGTTTCCTTTTTGGTCTGTTCCACGAAGCAAGACCAATTTCTAAAAATAGCAAAAAAAATTACTCTGTATTCACCTTTTCACTTTTTCACTTACCAACTTAACACACAAAATATCAATTTCTTAATTCTCATGCCGAAAAGAACTAGGTCTGGCTTCATGGGATGGATGGAGTATATGGGTAAATTTAGTACTAGTGCAATGTGCATTGTAATATTGTAGTTTGATTGTAGGTACGATTTGGAATTGCATATGGTCCATAGGAGCTCCGAAGGGCAGACTGCTGTAATTGCTGTTTTGTATAATATAGGACGCTCTGATCCTTTTCTTGACAAGGTTAGTGACAAAGGGCTAGATTCATCATTTTGCAAATCACGATAAAATGAATACTTATTTTTAGAAAAAAAACTAGAAAAGAAAGTAGTAAATTAACATCAATAAATTTCTAACTGGGTAACCAGTGAGTCATAGCTCAAGTGACAAAGTTGAGGCACCCAAAGACTTTTATTTATGAGAGATCTTGGATTCAATCTCATCTGCGTGCGAATAGTTTTCTAATTTTTTATGTGGATAGTTGTGTGGGTAGTGTTCCTTATTTGATAGGAATTATAGTCTTTCCATTTTTGTGTGGGTAGTGTTCCTTATTTGAGAGGAATTAGGCCCAAATTCACTAACCGTTCCTGAACCGAAATTGGTGGTTGATTAACCCAATCGATTATTTGGGTATCATAACATCCATTTTAAAAATAAAACTCAAAAAAATTGAACCAAAATTGGTGTTCGGTTAGCCCAATCGGTTATTTGGGTAATTAATTGGGTCTCCGAACACCCATTTTAAAAGGCAACTATTGGTGTTTGGGTTAACCCAATTGGTTATTTGAGTATGCGAACACCCATTTTAAAAATAAAACTCACAAAAATTGCTACTTGGAGGATTCAAACATAGGTCTCTAATAAATACAAGACACTATTTATCCACTGCACTAAGACTCTTTCTTGTTCTCTTAATGCAATATAATTTTATTTTAATTAAATATCAATTTTTTTAAATAATAATAAATATAATTTATATATATATATATATATATTAAATTATATATTTCATAAAAATCGGTTATTCGGTTAAGGTTAACCCGAATCGGTTATCGGATTAATCGATACCCTCATTTTTGGAAATCTAATAACCAATACCGAACTGATAACCGAAAAAATCGGTTATCGGGTAACCAAACCCTAATAATTCGGTTCGGTTATCGGGTTATCCAATACCCGATATCCGTTTAGACAGTCCTATATATTAGATACCTGCGTGCGGATAATTTTTTCAATTTTGTGTAGTTAGTGTTCCTTATTTAATCATATATATAAGATAACTTTTGGTAAATTATAGTAATATTTGTATCATAATTAATTGAAAATTTATTGGACAATGCTACTAACCAACTGGTCCATCTTATCGAGAAAGTAATGTACAAGAAGTTGTGTAGTCATACCAAGAAATGAAAGTTTGATGATATATATGCAGGTTTTAGCAAATCTTAATGATCCAACAAAAAGTAAAGAAGAAATCGATTTGGGTGTGGTTGATCCATGGGAGATCAAGTTCGGAAGCCGAAAATACTTTAGATATTTGGGTTCTCTCACGGTTCCTCCATGCACAGAAGGTGTTGTTTGGACATTACTCAAGAAGGTGCTGTCAATTATATATGAATTAAAGAAATGAGAAATGAAATGACATACGATGATCTTATACAATTAACTATTTCGAGATCTTGAAAGTGTATTGTTGTTCATCTTTTTAGGTGAGAACAGCATCAAGGAAGCAAATTGCAGCACTTAGGGAAGCTGTTCATGATGTGAGTAATTTAGATATCGTCGTAAATTTTAACCTTTGTTGGCGACATTTATTTATATTAACTATTTTTTCTTCAAAGTAAATAATTTCGTCACTTCTCGTAGTAAACTGATGATAAACTTTAAGGTCGTCTAGACTCGAGGACGTGAGATGACATTTGAGATTGATCTTTCCTATTTATTAGTGTTCCGTTATCATTTTTTTCATTTTTCTTCAAATTTAGTTTATTAGTATATTTTAGTTTAGTTACTTAGGACTAATTATTAATTAGGGCTCATAATGTTCCAAGGAAACATCCAGAAAAATAGGGTTCATAGTTTATTTTTAGCATTAATTATTTCGAATTTAAAATTAATAATTAACTACTATTACGATACGTGATTTTTAAGCTTCAACTAAAGCATTCATTAAATTATAGTAATAAAAACTATTATAATATATATCGAATTCAATAGAGAAATATACTTAATAAAATATTGGGACAAATATAAGGTGGTGGTGAATACCTTTGAAGGCTTCCAGAATGCCACCTACTTTTTTTAGTGAAATATTTTCCAAACATATTAATCTCATCAACATTCATAAAATATGTTTCACTGATTTATTCAATTAGCGCCAATGCTCGCAGATAGCACGAATATAAAGATACACAAATAGTTTTTCCTATGCATTAATAAATACTGACGAGATTATAATATGATTTTTTTTTCCTTTTTGTAATTCAGGGTTTCGAAGATAATGCAAGGCCACTTCAACCTCTCCATGATAGATCCGTATTCATGTATCGCCCTGGCTTTCAATGAGAAATCTAGCTCAGAACGTAGTATTACATTCTATTTTATCGAAGCTGTCCTTTTTTTTTGTTTTTTTTTTAATCTTATGGATTATGGCGTATAATATAGACAATTAAGTATGCGTGAATCCCTTTTTCCTTCCGTTCTAATTTTGATGAGGAGAAACCTACTATTGTCGCATGGGGATCAGTTTAAATTTTATTTACTTGTTTTATAGAGATATTAGATATATGAATCACATAATTTTATTTACTTGTTTTATAGAGATATTAGATATATGAATCACGATTGATAAATTTATCATGAGAAAATAAGGGATAAAAAAATTCCTAGTTTTAAATTTCTTCTTTGTTTTCTCCTCATTTTCTACAAAAGAAGATTTTACCCTTTCTCATCATCCCTCATTTTCACAAATAGGGGTAATTAACACATCAAAAATGAAGGAAAAAGAATAGATGAGAAATGATAGAATTTTCTTTTACAAAAAATAAAGGAAAAAAAAAGGAATTTAAAAGAAGAAATTTTTGTTATCACACATTTTCTCATGATAATTTTATCAACGAAAGAGAACACGCCCTAAATGATGTATACTGCACTAAAAAAATCCAATTCGATAACTCGACCTAAAAAGTAAAAAGTGTTTGTAGGTGAAAGTTGAAACCATGAACGTGTGCTTAACTAAATGAATCATTTATTGATTCATCATATCAACCACATCCAATTAAGGAGCAAGTATAGCTCTATCCTGTAACTCATAACCATCATCAGTATACTGTGGATAAGTGTTTGATACTATCTCATGTAACGAAACTCCAAAATAATTGAACAAAATATTACTTGGTATTTTAACAACACAATGATTATCCTTTAAATTAAATCACAAATGATTTAAAACAACACTATGACCATCCTTTAAATCACTAGTGATATCCTTAAAATAATACATGGAAATAAAATTTAATGAAAATATTACATATTACAAATAAAAAATAAATTTAAAAATATAAAAAAATACTACATAATATATTCAATTTAAGTTAACAGGTGCAACAGAGTAAACTCCATCCAATCCTCACCCATTCACCTCAATTTTAAGTTTATTTCTCTCTCCTCTCGCTTTATCTCCTCCTCGACCCTCTCATTTATATTTTCTTGCACTTTTCTCCCCTCCCCCCTTCTCAATCTATTTTCGTAAAAAGCATATATGTCCATATTATTGTGACAATGTCTAACTTATTTGAAATAATTTCAACGAAATAATAAAATCCACACACACACACACACACACATATATATATATATATATATATATATATATATATAAATTATAATTTCATAACTTAATCCAAAAAAAATTATCAATAAATTTTACTTCTCAAAAAATTATTACCAAATTCAATAATATGCATATCAAATATTTTATTGTTAGGTCCGGAGGGTCTCGAATAAGTGTATGGGAGGGGGGGGAGGAATACACCTATAGGCTATTTTTGAAAATGAAACTTGAACCACAAACTGTTACAACCTTTTCGATTAAAAGAGTTTTAGCAAGGTTTAGGTTGTTGACTGATACTGAATACTCTTCAGTAAGGAGTTATCAGTTAAGTCAGAAACTTTAACTGATACACGTAAAACTTCAATCAAGTTTGTTGAACAGAGAGATGTTATGAATCTTTCTGACTATCCGAAGATAGATCAATTAGACTAATAACACACGCAGCGAAAAACTTTTGTTTCGAAGTAGCCTGTGAGATTAAATCACGTTGTCAGAAGTTAAGTTTCTCTTAGCAGTTAATCAGTTTTCAGTTTAAGAAAGTTTGAACACAAGTAAGAAGGTAAATACTGAAAGCTGTAAACAACACAGAGATTTTTACGTGGTTCGGAAAATACTTCCTACATCCACGGTCAGTTGATCAGACCGACATCTTCACTGGGCATGTGCTTACGGGTGCACAGCAAACTTGGGCGTGTGCTTACGGGTGCACAACAAACCTGGACAACTGAAGATCATATCTTCAGTACCAACACAATTGGTTGGATTTCTCACTCCTAGCACACACTGGGCACTAAGATCTCTTCGGAGACAGAGCACTGGTCTGAACTCCTTACAACTCAAACTCTCGATTCGATCGATTGAAAAGAGGTTCGAAAACTTGCCAACTAGATTACAAAGAACAGGTTCTCTGTAATCAGTTATACCTAGGCTTTGTGTATACAATATTTGCCTAAGTTCTAAGAGAATGTATGTAATCAGCAGTGACTGATTTTTGGCTTTGTGATTCTCTTCTTCGATTCAAACTTTGGAATGGCTTTGAATGTTGAGTAACGAATTCGGCAGCGTTTCAGCTTATGTAGTTGAATCGGTGAAGATTGAAGTGATCCTCGAGCTCTATTTATAGGAGACGTCTTGAATAGATCCGTTAGCTGAAATGGTCTTCAAGAATTCTTCCGTTAGAGAGTAATTTGAACTTGGGTTGAGGCTTCAATCTTCGAGGTTCCTTTGTTTGGTGAGAACGGCTACTTTGAGGAGCAGGAGATAGGACATCTCTGAAAAGGTAATCACCAAAAGGAAGGGCCTCTGCAGAGAAAGGACGATCCTGAGATCTCTGCATTTAATGCGGCTGTACTTCTGGAGTGCGTGGCTTCCTTTAAACTTTAGAGGCTCAATCCGAGGAAGAATGTTTAACTGATACTTGACTTTAATATCAGTCTGCTGAATCCACATGGCTCGCATTAAATAATCAATCGTAACTGATTCTTGGACTGGTTAATCAAATATCAGTATTTGACTTTGCCTTAATCGTTACATCAGTCGGCATCTTCAGTCTTTAGTCTTCAGTCCTTCGGCTTCAGTCTTCAGTCTTCAGAACAACAACTAAACTAGAAAAAGAACTCTAACACTTGAGTTCGAACAGTTCTAGTCTATTACAAGTGAAACCTAGCTATTGATTTTGGTATCATCAAAACTAGGATTATGATATTTCATTAAGTTCCCAACATTTATTATTAGTCGAATTTCAAAAATTTGGAAAAATAAATAAATTAGAAAAATAATTTATAAATAAACCTTTAATTTTATTATAATTATAATCATAAAATTTTCACTTAATTTTAAAGTTAATGAAAAATTAATTTCAAATTAAAAATTACTCCCTCCGTCCCAATATTCATAGTTTGTTTTTTCTTTTGGGATGTCCCAGTATTCATGGCTTGTCTCTAAATTGGAATAAAATTAGGGTTTCATTAACATTTAATTAATCTACCTATAAATACCTACAAATCTGCTCTAACCCTAAAAGTGAAGCAGCACGCTTATCTCTCTCTCTCTCCACACTCACTCTCTCTCCTCCACCACCTCCGCCCCATCTTCCCTCACCACCCACTCCACCCTCTCGTACCCCATCTTCACTGCCTGCGCGGCCATCGCCGACAGCAGCAATTTCCCAGGCCTCTTCTAATGGTAGTCCTTTCCTCCACTCTCGCGCAACCTTTCCTCTCCCCACTGTTTTCCGTCGCCTCCAGTCTCGCGATGCGAGAGGTAGAGGTGGGAAATTTGAGAAATCTTGAAATATTTTGATGATTTTTACTTTGACGGAATATGGTGACTTAAAGGGTGAATCTTGGGGTTGAGAAATCAAAAAGGAGAAAGAAAAGACATGATGATGTGGTGGAGGAGACTGGTTGTTGGATTAAATTGAGGTTTATTGGTAGCTGTATTTTTTCAAGATCTAAAGTTAATTTGGGGGGTTTGTGTAAGGAGAGACTAGAGAGAGAGCAGGACTGTGCCTCTTAATTAAAAACAACATTATGATGTGGGACACACAAATTTTAGTATCCTAAGTCGAGCCATGAATATTGAGACGGAAGGAATATCTTTTTAATATAATATAGATATGTGCCTTATTTGAACTTTTACACCAACAGAGCGGTATTTTGTCAAAATTAGTTTAGCCTAGCTCAATCCATCTTGACCGGCCAGCCTTATGTATAATAGATATGTTAAACGCGTGTGTTGGCCTAGCGATAGTTGATTAATGCCCAAGGCCCGAGGTTCTGGGTTCGACTCTACGTCGTGCGGTCTTTAAATTTCTTATTTAGTTATTATCAAAGAAAAAAAATAGTAATAGATATGTCAAACCATGATTTTAAGTTACTTAAAAAATATATCATTGTATATTAAAGATTTTTGTTCTCTCCTTAATTCATTGTCCTATATGAATTAATGAGAGATTTTTATTTTATTTTATGTCATCCTACATCTATTTGCAGAAAATTCAACATGGAAACCTCTCTCAGTATGGAAAATGTTGGGAACTTAATGGAATATCCTAATCCTTGTTTTGATGATACCAAAATCCATAGGTTTCATTTGTAATAGACTAGAACTACTCGAACTCAAGTGTTAGAGTTCTTTTTCTAGTTTAGTTGCTGTTCTGAAGACTGAAGAACGAAGGACTGAAGACTGAAGTTGCCGATTGAAGTATCAGTCGAAGAATCAGTCTTGAACTGATTACTTAATGCGTGCCACGTGGAATCAGCAGACTGATACTAAAGTCAAGTATCAGTAAAACATTATTCCTCGGACTGAACCTCCAACGTTCAAACGAAGCCACATACTCCAGAAGTACAGCCGCATTAAATGCAGAGATCTCAGGATCGTCCTTTCTCTGCAGAGGTCATTCCTATTTGGTGACTACTTTATCAGAGACGTCGCATCTCCTGCTCTTCAACATAGCCGTTCTCACCAAACAAGGAACCTCGAAGATTGAAGCCTCAGCCCAAGTTCAAATTACTCTCCAATGGAAGAAATCTTGAAGACCTTCTCCGCCAACGGATCTATTCAAGACTTCTCCTATAAGTAGCGCTCGAGGATCACTTCAATCTTCACCGATTCAACAACATAAGTTGAAGCTCTGTCAAAATTGCTTCTCAGCCAAAGCTCAAACTCCCCAAAGCTTGAATCGAAGAAGAGAATCCCAAAGCTAAAAATCAGTCACTGCTGATTACATATATTCTCTTAGACCTTAGGCAAACCTTGTATATCCAAAGCCTAGGTCAAACTAACTCCAAAGAACTTGTTCTTTGAAGTTCAGTTGGCAAGATTTCAAACCTCCATTCGACCGATAGAATCGAGTGTTTGAGTTGCAAAGGAGTTCAGGAAGGTACTCTGACTCCGTGAGATCCTAGTGCCAGTTCGTGCCAGGAGTGAGAAATCCAACAAGGTGTGTTGGTACTGAAAATTGGATCTTCAGTTGTTTCGGTTGTGTGCACCCGCAAGCACACGGTTTGGTTTGTTGTGCACCCGTAAGCACAAGCATCAGTTTGCAGTGCACCCGTAAGCACTTGCAGAGTGAAGTTGTTGGTCTGATCAACCGACCGTGGATTTAGGAAGTGTTTTCCGAACCACGTAAAAATCTCTGTGTTATTTACAGTTTTCAGTATTCCATTTGTTACTTGTGCTCTTCCTTTTATCAACTGAAAACTGATTAATAGCAAAGAGAAACTTAAGTCTAACAAGGTGCTCAACCCAAAAGGCTATTGCGAAACAAAAGATTTTCGCTGCGTGTGTTATCAGTCTGACTGATCTATCTTCTGATAGTCAATAAGATTTATAACATCTCTGTTTATCAAACTCGACTGAAGCCTTACTGCATCAGTTAAGTACTTGTGACTTAACTGAGAACTCCTTACTGAAGAGTCTTTCAGTATCAGTCGTCAACCCTGTTTTGGTCAAAACTCTTTTCTGTAAACAGTAGGGATGGCAATTTTACCCGCAAACCCGCATACCCGCGGGTACCCGCCCCTAATGGGGCGGGGGTGGGTTTATATATCCCCGCCCCGATGGCCCCGAAACCCGCCCCGATAAATAAACTCAATATATATTTTTTAAATTATATTCAAATTTTTAATAAGTTTAGTATTTAATTATTATTTTTTGATAAATATATTAAATAATTTACATTCTTTTATTTATTTTTTATTATAATTTTAGTTTTTTATTAATTATTTTTAATAAAAAAATACTTTTTTATTCTAAAAAATTATTATTTTATTATAAAAATTATATTTTTAATAAAAAATAAATTTAACATGTACCCGTTGGGTACCCGTCGGGAACCCGTCCCCCGGCGGGTATGGGGATGGGGAAGCAATACCCGACCCCGCCCCGCCCCGTTTCCATCCCTAGTAAACAGGTGTCTGAGTTTGTGTTTGAAGTTTTGCTTTTGATCTCTGTATTGAGATCTTGATTGATTTAATTAAAAATAGCCTATAGGTGTATTCCCCCCCTCCATACACCTATTCGAGACCCTCCAGACCTAATAATTGGTATCAGAGCAGGTTGTTCGTAAGAACAATTCTGTTTCTGATTAGGTTCTAATTGAACTAGATCATTTTTCTTAAAGGTCTCGAAAACTTTTCTCTTTCAAAAAGTGCTTGCTATTTGTCTTATCTGTTGTTACTTGTTCTCTCTTTTTGATGGAGACTAACCACAGTAGAATATCCTCTATACCTATGTTTAGTATTGAAAAATACGACATATGGAAGTTTCGGCTTGAAAGCTTCCTCACCGCACAGCATTGCCGAATGTGGAAAGTCATCACCAACGGACCAATCATCATCACCGAAATTGTCAAAAGAGTTCTTGTTGACCCAGCTCGGGATCCATACGATGAGGTCCAGATCAAGCAGAAGGAAAACTTTACCACAAAAGAAAGGAAGCAAGATGAGCAAGACAACCTCGCCAAAAGCATCATCTCCGGCACAGTTCCAGACAAGCATGTCACCAAGATCATCAAGTGCAAAACTGCAAAGGAGATGTGGGACATTCTTGAAAGAATGTGCATCGGATCTGAGGAAATAAAGGAGAACAAGCTGTCCATAACTTGTTAAAAATTCGACTCTTTCCTCATGCTCAAGAATGAATCTGTCGACGAGATGGAACTCAGATTCAACCAGATCCTGAACGAAGTTCAATCCATCTCGAAGGACAAGTACACTCAACGAGAAATCAACTTGAAGATTCTTCGAGCACTTCCGCGAGGAGATTGGCATATCTATTCAGTTGCTCATCAGAACAAGCCTGGATTTAGTCAGCTCCCGATAAACAAGCTTTTCTCTGATCTCTTGGCAAATGAGTTCGACATCCAGAGAAATCATGGAATCAAGAGGGCTGGAGAATCAGACGAAGATGGTCCATCAACCTCAAAAGGAGCAGCACTGAAATCATCAGCAAAAGAAAGTAAGAAGCACACAATGGAACCAGCAGAACTCAAACCTGAAGATTTCTTCAGTTAATATGCTTTGTTGACTGAAAGATTCAACAAAATGGAGTCCAAATTCCGCAAGTACATGAGGTTCCACAAGTAGCACTACAAAGGAAAGGAAAGAGAAAGCAAGTCCAGATATTCCACTAACAGAAGCGGAGAAAGAAAATCAACTGCTTTCGACTTGAAAGATATGGAATGCTTTGGATGCAAAATGAAAGGGCACTTTCGAACTGAATGCCCTGAACTCAGTCTGAGCGCAAGGAGCTGAAAGCCAAGAAAAATCGCAAATATGCGAAGAATAAAGCGATGGTTGCTGACGATGCAGGATCTTCTGAAGAAGCATTAGAATCATCCGACTTCAACTCTACCAGCTCAGATGATGAGAGCCAAGCCCTTATGGCCAACGAAACCGAAAGCATGACCGACAATAGCTACGACAACGAAATGAACGGCCCAGAGGTAAACTCTCACTCAAAAACTTCTTATACTGATAACTCCCTGGTGTTTTCAGGAGATCATTCAGAATCTGGCGAAATCTCAGCTGATGAAACTGACGAGTTCGATCAGCTCATGACTGATCATTGTTAGTTGAGGAAAATGTTCGTAGATCTCCTCAAGCAGAATCAGAAAATGGAAAAGGAGATCAATGATGAACGAGCCAAGAATCAGACAATCATCTACTTTTCGGATGAAACTTGTATTGATCAACTAATCATGGAGAACAGTCGATTGGAAGAGAAACTCAGAGTTTCTAATTCAGAGTGTGACAGAGCATCTCATGAAATCAAGAGGCTCAATCACAAATTGGAAGAAACAGTCAAGGACTGCATGATAAAGTCTCCCATGATAACCAACTTTCCTTCAAAAGGCCTCGTTGAAAGCATCGGAGGAAAGGTTGCTCCAACTGATAAAGGAAAGAATATCATGATCGAAGAAGCAGATGTCGCCTCAGAAGAATCACGAGATCATGATATGGACAAAATTCGAAAATGCAAGCTGATTGCAAGAACGAATGTTCCTCCTCCACAAAGCTACAGACGAGCCAAGGAAGCCCCCAACCAGTTCATCCTACTGAGAAGACTGGAAAGCAGATTTCAGTCAAAGATTGGGCAAGGAACATCAGGACTCAAGAAGAATCTTTCTCACCAGTCCAGGGGGAAGAACAACAACATCAGTCAGAAACTTAAATCAGTTCAGTTCCGAAGAGAACAACATCCATGGAGACAAAGCCATGATAGGTCCAGACGAGCCAAACGCTAATCACGACGACAAGAAACTGGACTTCATATGACTCATGTCCCACAACATCAGTCAAGTCTCCATCAGTCAAGAATGACTCACATATCTCAAATGAGATACTCTATAGAGCAAAGAAGACCTCAACAACTCACCAGACAAAGCTTCTACAAGAATGAAGTTCTCAAAAGAAAAGCTCAACAGAAGATTGATCATGTGCCAACTGAAGCACCGGCTACTTCAGTCAGACAAATAGCAAAGCTCAAGAGATTAGGACCAAGATCAGTTCTGAAGCAGATATGGGTTCCAAAAGGAACACGAGCTAACAATGAAGGACCCAAACATTAATTGGGTACCTAAATTAACTCTTTCTTGCAGGTCAATAACAGGAAACACAAAAAGAATGAAGAAGTTAAAGCCTCAATCAGAACATGGTATCTGGATAGCAGCTATTCGAAGCACATGACGGGCTACAAAGAATATCTAACTCAATATGTTGAGAAAGCTGGATCAAAAGTTGCATTCGGAGATAACTCAATCGGAGAAACAAAAGGCTATGGTGTGCTCGACATGGGTAACGCCAATATCAGTAATGTTAGCTATGTTTCTGGACTAAAACATAATTTATTGTCTGTGAGTCAATTTTGTGACAGCAGTTTCGCAGTGAAGATCAAAAAGGATGAATTCACTGTCAGAAACAGTCAAAGAAAGGTGGTTCTAAGAGGGATCAGACAAGGAAGCCTCTACATCGTGTCATGAGAAGATAGCCCTCCAGAAACTTCTCTCATCAGCAAAAGCAGCTCGGAGCTCAACTGGCTGTGGCACAGGAGACTCAACCATCTCAACTTCAAAACGATCAACAAACTTGCTAAGCATCAACTGGTAGAAGGTTTACCTTCTATTATGTTCCAGAAGAAGCAAGAATGTGAAGCATGTCAAAGAGAAAAGTAGACAAGCACGTCATTCAAGTCAAAGACAGGACACTCCTCTGAAAGAATTCTTCAACTACTTCACATGGATCTGTTTGGCCCAATCTCTCCCAGAAGTTACAACGGTAGAAAGTATACCTTAGTTGTCGTGGATAATTATTCACGATATACTTGGGTTATCTTTCTATACACCAAGAGAGAAACACTGTGTGAATTGCCAAAGCTGCTGAGAAGACTAAGCGTTGTAAAGGAAGTCAACATCATCTGCATCAGATCAGATCGAGGGACTGAATTCCTCAATACTGTCATTCGTGACTATTGTGAGGAACAAGGAATCAGTCATCAAACTTCTGCGGCAAGGACTCCTCAACAAAATGGAGTAGCAGAAAGAAGAAACAGGTCTTTGAAGGAAGCAGCAAGGACGATGCTAGCCGAATCAAAACTCCCTTTAAAGTTTTGGACCGAAGCAGTCAACTACTCATGCTACACGCAAAATCGCTCCTTCCTCACTCAAAGACATGGGAAAACTCCATACGAGCTATGGAAGAACAGGAAGCCTTCAATCTCATATTTTCATGCTTTGGATTCTAGGTGTTTCATCCACAACAATGATAAGAGGAGATTAAACACATTTGATAGCAAGGTTGATCCAGGAATCTTTCTTGGATACTCTGGAACTGAACGATCCAGCAAAGCCTATCGAGTGTTTAATTCTCAAACTCTTTGTGTTGAAGAAACACCATATGTTGTTATTGATGAGTCTACTGATGATTTCAGGAAACAGGAAACTAAAAGAAATGTTGAGAACACTGAAGTTTCTAGAACTGAAATAAACAATACCGAACCTTCTACAGTCTTGGTGTGGCGACCGGGAAAAGAAGAAGATACTGAAAAGCTTCAGTATCAGAAGATCAGTCAAAGGTCTAAAACTCAGACTGGAGCCACAACAGATGGCATATCAGTCAAGGGAGAACTCCAGTAGCCAAAGAACAAGTTGAACCTGCTGAAGCAACTCCAGTTCAACACTCCCCAGCTCAAGAAAATGCTCAACAATTCAGAACCATTCTGACTGAAGAACCTCCACCATCACCAGAAGAGATCAAGAAATATCGAAGATGGTTTGAACTCCATTCAAAGGAGAACATCATTGGAGAACCATCAGACGGTGTAAAGACTCGAAGATCAATGTGCAATCTCGTCTTTGATATCAACGAGAACTACATCAACGAAGATAAGAACTTCAGCTGTTTCTTATCATCTACAGAGCCCAAGGACGTTGAAGAAGCTCTGAAGTCCACTCAATGGGTCATCGCAATGCAAGAAGAACTCAATGAATTCAATCGGAATTCAGTTTGGGAGCTTGTGGATCGACCAGACGATGCAAAGGTGATTGGTTTGAAATGAATTTTCAAAAACAAGAAAGATGAAGAAGGAAATGTTGTAAGAAACAAAGCAAGGCTAGTAGCAAAAGGTTACAGTCAAGAAGAAGAAATCGACTACGATGAGACTTTTGCCCCAGTTGCCAGATTGGAAGCAGTCAGGCTCTTCTTAGCCTTCGCAGCTCACAAAGGATTCAAGGTACACCAAATGAAAGTGCGCATTTCTCAATGGAGTGCTCACAGATGAAGTCTACATGGAACAACCTCCAGGTTTTGAGGTTGCAGGACCAGAAAAGGTGTACAAACTTAAGAAAGTGCTCTATGGCTTGAAATAAGCACCAAGAGCATGGTATGATACTCTCTCTGAGTATCTTGTTGAACAAGGATTCAAGAAAGGATATGTGGACAGAACATTGTTCACTCTCAAAGAAGGAGAAGATCTACTACTTGTTCAAATTTATGTCGATGACATAATCTTCGGATCCAAATCCGAACGCATGTGCAAGAAGTTTGCTGATATCATGACTAATAAGTTTCAGATGTCCATGATGGGAGAAATGAACTTCTGTCTTGGATTACAAGTCAAGCAAACCAGCTAAGGAATACTGATCAATCAGTCAAAGTACGCCAAAGAACTGATCGCCAAGTTCGGTATTCAGCACATGAAATCAGTCAAGATCCCAATGAACACAAACTGGAAAGTTGATCCTGAAGGATTATAGCCCCAATAGGATCGTTTCTCGGATATCTAAATTCACCATACAACGATTAATCCCTAACATGCTCCTATGAATTTAAATGCTGCACATTGGAGTTAGAAAACACTTACTTGTAAATTGTATGCAGAGGCTGTCGATGACTGAATTCAAAGACTCCAGTTCTGACCTTCTGAACTGTATCCCGCTCAACTCCCACCGTTGGATGGACAACGAGCTGTGAGAATTCCCAAGGAGAAAATCGGCCCTTCTCAATTGGCGCCCCTCTGCTGCTCTCGAAAAACCCTAAATATCGTGTGTGTCTTTCTGAGAGCAAACAGTTGTATTTAAATACAAAATACAGTCCTAGGGCACCTATAACTGTGATGGACAAAAATTTTCCTACTAGGGCACATGAGACTTTGGGCCAGTCCAGAGACCAGATACAAGGAATAAAGATGGGCATCTAATGAATTAATTTCTATGATCAGCCCAGATCATAATTAATTCATAAGTATTAATTCATTCCACTAGAGAATCAATATTGACTTACCCCTTTATTGCCGGTGATGAGTCGGGGCTTGTATTTGGACTTATTAAATCTCCGTATTTTAAATATCTGACATCCATTAATTAATTAGAGCTCTGACAGTTTAAATTAATTAATCTCTTTGTAATCCTTAAGTAGTACCACTCAAAACTTATTATTGCGTCTGAACTTAATCAACCTGCAGGGTTTAACGCAATAAACCTTATTGAGCTCCTTAAGGGGATGTCATTATCCTATACCGGATACGGGTACTAATATAGATAATCAAATATCATATATTGACCGCTATAACCCAAGATACAGAGTACTCACGTTACTATATAACTCTCACCCATAGTAAGTCAAAGTGATATACGAATCAACATATATATTTGAAATCTTATTAGTATTAAGATTCTATTAAGTCACCGAGATCTTGATTCTTCACTTATGTCAGATAGAATAATACATCTCACTATGATCCTATCAATACGTTATGACATACCAGTATAGACAAGTAGTCAAGACAAACTCCTTCCATCTATACTGCAGCCTAAACCAACAACTCGTCCTAGAGTCATTTCGGCTGTGATCATTTTATATCTCTTAAGGTTACTCCAATTATATGGTCTTATGTGATCTACAACACACCATATAATCTACTTATATAGAGATAAAGAATACGCATATGCAATCATGAACACAATCAGATAGGAGATTAAATAGTGAACACATTAATCATTGTATACAAGCATAAAACGTTATTGCTTTCAGTATACAAATCCAACAGATCGAGGATCAGAAGGAAAATCTGTATCTTCAACCAAATACAGAGAAATCATTGGATCTTTGCTGTATTTGACTGCGAGCAGACCAGATATCGCGTATGCAGTTGGGGTTTGTGCAAGATATCAGTTAGATCCAAAGGAAACTCATATGGATGCTGCAAAATGAATTTTGCGATATCTCAAAGGCACACCCAACTTAGGATTGTGGTACCCAGCTGACGATGACTTCAAGCTCACCGAATATTCAGACTCAGATTTTGCAGGATGCAAAATTGATCGCAAATCAACTTCGGGAACTTGTCAATTCCTAGGCAACAAGCTCATCTCATGGTTTTCAAAGAAGCAGACTTCAGTTGCCACCTCCACAACTGAAGCTGAATATGTTGCTGCGGGAAGTTGCTGTTCACAACTCCTATGGTTAGTCCAACAACTGAAGAACTATGGGATCGAAGAGAAGGAAGTCCCAATCTATTGCGACAGCTCCAATGCTATTGCAATCTCACAGAATCCAGTTCATCACACCAGAGTCAAGCATATTGCTATCCGACATCACTTCATTCGTGATCATGTCGAAAAGAAAGATATCTCTGTTAAATGGATTCCAACCGCAGTTCAAAGAGCAGACTTGCTGACCAAAGCTCTTCCTGAAAAAAGGTTCAACGATCTGTGCGAAAGGATCGGCCTCATCAATCCAGAAGAGTGATGCTGTGTTTGAAGATCTCTTCAAACAGTCTTGATGACTGGTGGTCAACCAACTGGTGCTCCACAACTGCTGACGTGGAAAGCAATGAAGACAAGTCTTCATCTGAAGAAAACTCATCCTGATAAGTCAACCAGGATCAGTGGTATCGACTGACTACAATGTTCAGTCGATCAATAAGTAGTTTCAACTTACAATTTAAAATCAGTTATTTCAGTTATGAGTCTTTTTGCCTGTATTCAAAAGTTTTCTCTAACTGATCAGTTTGTTTCAAAATCTTTAACTGATTGTTGGAAAATGGAATATCAGAGAAGGACGAGTACTTTTAAAAAGGGAAAATTTGTATTTGATTTAACTTGTCCTAATCATTTCTCAAAAATCTTTCCAACCTTTTGCCTCTGAAATGAAAATCTTGAGAATCTCATTGATTTGACAAAATGCAATGATCTTCTCACCTTTTGAAGCTTCCGTCCTTTGTAGTGACGGCGGACGTGAAATTTTTCTTCAAAAACATTTTAGGCACAGTTTTCGAAAAACTTTTTCATCTTCCTTCTTGGTAAAATTTGTCTATTTATACCTTGAAGTCTTCGCTTGTTTTCTGCATCAACTAACAATTCTCCACAGCCTTCACTGTGAGAAAAAATTTCAATCTTTCAAAAAGTGCAGAGAAAATTTTGTTTCGACAAAGGAGAAAATCAATGACTACAAAGTCATGTAGTGGGAGAATGACGCTCACATACTTGGTCTTCACCGGACCCTTCTACTGGATCTCAACGTCTCTCTGACGTCAAAGCTTGCCTCATTCTCACTTGTATCCAGCGACGAGAGTGTCTTCCATCCTCATGCCCGACCCATATGGTTGAAGTACCTGTCTCAAGAAGACGAACTTCACCTGGTTCTCAGGCGAGCCTCACACCTTTTTGTGAAGCTTCCATATGGTGCAACAACAATGAGCAGGAGCTCGTTGTCAGCCGGCGCAACATCGACAGTGACTGTCCTCACGACTGTCACTGATTCGATCTTCCTTTCCCACACACTTCTCAACCTACTCTTCTCTCTCTCCTTCAAGAAATCTCTCATCACCCTCATTTGGTTTGCATGATGGCCGTTCTTTCTCTTCTATCTCTGAGAGCCATGCAAACCAACCTCTGTCCCTTTCTTCGTTGATCACTAATTTATTAGCAACAAAATACCGCAACTAACACGGTGCAATTGTAGCACAAACGTAGCAATCGAGTATCGTATCCACAGAGACTGTAAAATGAAAATACTCTATCTATTTCCTAAACAGACACTAACAGTATGCAGGTAAAACAATTATGAAGGTGAGACACGAACTAGAATTAACCAACTGAAAACTAAAGAGCATATAGACTATGATAATTAACTCAAATATAAGGAAAACTCTGACCCTAGGGATGTACTTTCACTAATCAACTACATGCATTCAACCTATTGATTCAATTACCAATTTAATCCAACCCTGATGAAAGATCACTATATTATTCACAAGCTTCTCTAACGAACACCTATAAACGTAGATTAATTAACCCCTTTTCGCATTCAAGACTCCAAGGAATCAATTAACTTCAAATAGCACATAAAGAATAGCTTCCTATAGCTTCACCTATCGCATTCAAGACTCAAGGCTAACATTATATCATGCATTCCTGAATCGGCTGAACAATTATCGCATTCAAGACTCAAACTGAACAGCTAGACATGTAAATCATTGATCAGATAATTCACAAGAATAATAAGCACCAGGAATCATGAATCACAAGTTGGAAGGCAAATTGATATCAATAAATCAAAAACACATAATCAATTAGCTATGTACAAACCCTAGGTTCAGAATAAAAGAACTAGCCAGACATAATAAAATCAAACATAAACATAATTAAATTGAACGCAATTGTAAAAACAAATTGTATAAAAACCGAATAGGAACGATTGTAGCGACTTGAATCTTCAATCTTGATCCAAGCCTTGAAAATTAGAAAGCTAAAATATTCTAAAGCTATAAAACTGAAATATGAATGCTAGGGTTTTCGGTATATCTAGATAGGTCAAAAGATGACCTATTTATAGTTTTCAGATTTCCTTCGATCATCATGGTATATGAGAGTTGCCATGCAAAGTAGAATTCTAAAGGTAATAGAATCGTGTAAAATAAGGCAACTCTCCAGCTGGATGCGCGCTCCGGAAAATACTCATACTCTTGCCGAATTCGCAGCTCTCGCCAGAGGAACGGATGATTTCTCTGACCTCGCCAGAGAAATGGGTCGCCAGCGAAATGGTGATTTCTCTGCTCTGCTCTCGCCAGAGAAATGGTGATTTCTCTGACTTTTCACTTCCCTGACTATTGAGCGCTGGACTTTACTTCTCTGATGCTGGCGCTTCTCTGCTCTGGAGATGTCGGTTCCTTTGGCGATTGGTTTCTCTGCTCTGGTGAGTTGACTTCGCTGCTCTGGTCTTTAATTTCTCTGACGCCAGAGGAATGGTGATTTCTCTGCTCTGGAGATGTCAGTTCCTCTGCTCTGGAGACCAGAACACCTAGAAAATGCCAAATTCATCCAAAATTCTCCAAAACTGCATTCTTCTATCTCGAAAGCCTAAATCTCCTGCAAAGCATAAAATACACTATAAAACGCACCAATTTCCAAAAGATTATCTTAAAATACGCACAAACAAACCCTTAAAAATAGAGTAATTTAAGCATAAATCAACTCCCCCACACTTAGCCTTTTGCTTGTCCTCAAGCAAAATCTATATGAATCCTAGGAAGAGATTGATTTCAACAATGTTAATTTCCATCCAAACATTCACAAAGTCAATTCTACACTTTACAATCAACACACATCTCTTGGTCATGCAAGTAACTCAAAGTTTAAGAAGCAACAAAAGAGTAATGCAAGTAATTCGATCAGACCCAATTCTCCGCTAGAAGTGAATTCCCTAATGTGATCGCCTTTATAATCAATATCACCATTTTTCACACTTTGTGTGCTTAGAAATTTTTGATAGTTGAGCTATAATTCATGAAATAAAACCATTTGGATGTAATCCAAAGTCTTTTCACGTGGCTTCCCATGCTCATAGTTAAACTAGAGGAGCAGAGACTCAGAGCTGCCACTTTTTCAGAACATGCCAGATGTTTCAGAGCTGGCAATTTCAGAGTTGGCAATTCGTCCAACTTTTGCATTTTTCACAGATAAGATATGATCGTAGGCAATCACAATGACAACACTCCTTCTAGCATCTACCGGACAAATCACGTTTTACTAACTTACAAAAGTGTTGCAACAAAACTCATAATTCTTTGCACAATCAAGAAACATATATTAAAAGTAAAATAAGAATAACCACCAAACAAACACAAACCCGAAATGCACATCGAAAACCATCTTCTCTTCCACAAATTCATAAAAATTAGCAAGATTCGGGACCAAAAACTAAGCGTAGAAAGATTGATCTTACCCAATTTTTGAAAAATATAAGCAACAACAAAACACCCCCCACACTTAAAGCATGCCATGTCCTCAGGGCATAACAGAAATACGAAGAGTGTAGAAAACGTCCTTGATTATTGGTATTGAAAAACTGAACCATCGTGAGAGGCGGCGAAATAAGGTTTGTGACCTTGGGCAGAGTAGAGAGTGGCGGCGCTGGACAGGGCAGCGAAGAGTAGAAAAGGCTGCGCTGGAACATGAAGACCTCCCGAAATCTGGCAGAGAAACACCTGTTCCTCTGGCGGTGGCATGAACAAAGCGCGAGATCTCGCAACTTTCAAGCTCAACACTGCACTAAAAACCCCAAACAAACAAAGAAACAAAAAGAAACAAAACGAAACTAAAAGAAAGAAAAACAAAACAAAGAAAAACAGTTGGGTTACCTCCCAACAAGTGCTTAATTTAACGTCTAGAGCTCGTCGATGCCTTACGGTCATGGATCAACGAAGTTGACCACTTCCACGTCGCGGTCCAACCCTGCTTTGAAGTATGGTTTGAGGCGATGGCCATTAACAGTGAAAGTAGACCCATTCGACGCAAGCAACTCATAGGTCCCATTCCAATTGCTCTTGTGAACCACGTAAGGACCTCTCCATTTAGACTGCAGCTTGCCAGGAAATAGTCGAAGCTTAGAATCATACAAGAGTACCTCATGTCCCGGTTGAATTCCTTTGTGCGGATGTTCAAATCATGGAATTTCTTCGCCATTTCCTTGTAGATACGAGAGCTCTCGTAAGCTTCATTCCTCCACTCATCCAACTCCGTCAACATATCTCGCCTTGTATGACCGGCCTCCTTGAACTCCAAATTGATTCTCCTCGTCGCCCAATATGCCTTGTGCTCAATCTCAACAGGTAAATGACAGGATTTGCCAAAAACAAGTTGATAGGGAGACATACCAATCGGAGTTTTGTAGGCAGTGCGATACGCCCAAAGAGCATCATCCAAGTGTTTTGCCCAATCTTTCTTGTTGGCGACGCTCTTCTCCAAAATTTGCTTGATCTCTCAATTCACCAACTCTGCTTGTCCATTAGCTTGAGGATGATATGGAGTCATCACCTTGTGCTTTACTCCATACTTCGCCAATACGTTTGCTAGTAACTTGTTGTTGAAGTGCGACCCCCCATCACTAAGCAACGCTCTCAGTGCTCCGAACCGAGTCAAAATATTCTTTTGCAAGAATTTAATGACTACCTTAGAATCATTTGTGATAGTTGGGATCGCCTCCACCCATCGAGACACATACTCCACCGCAAGCAAAATATAGGAAAAACCACATGAAGGAGGGAAAGGACCCATGAAGTCAATTCCCCAAACATCAAATAGCTCTACCTCGACAATGATGTTCTGCGGCATCTCATCCCGCTTGGTAATGTTGCCCATGCGCTGGCATCGATCACAAGACTTCACGAAAGCATGGCAATCTGCGAAAATAGAAGGCCAATAAAATCCACTATGATTTACTTTCATGGCAGTGCGGTTGGCAGCAAAGTGGCCTCCACTAGGTGAGCTATGGCACTCTTCAATGATCTTCGGCCATTCATGCTCCCTAACACATCGTCGAATAAAGCCATCGGCGCACCTCCGGTATAGGTAAGGATCCTCCCAATAATAAAACTTGACATCATGGAGGAACTTCTACTTTTGATAGTGCGACAACCCCTCGGGAAGAGCTCCAATAACTAAGTAATTGCTATACTTTGCATACCAAGGATCCTTAAATAGCACCGCCCAAATCTGCTCATCGGGAAAAGACTCATTGAAGGCCATCTTTGGATCATCCCCCTCGATCGGATTCTCCAATCGAGACAAGTGGTCGGCTACCACATTCTCACATCCCTCTCGATCACGAATCTCCATATCAAATTCTTGAAGCAACAAGATCCATTGAATCAAGTGGGGCTTGGAGTCCTTCTTTGTGAACAAGTAGCGGATGACGGCATGATCAGTGTAGACAATTGAATGAGTTCCAATCAAATAAGAACGGAACTTATCAAAAGCATACACCACAACTAGCAGCTCCTTCTCCGTGGTTGTGTAATTCCTCTGAGCAGAATCCAAAGTTTTACTAGTGTAGTAAATTACCTTGAATAACTTATCTCTCTTTTGTCCCAACACAGCTCCCACGGCCCAATCTCTAGCATCGCACATCAACTCAAACGGGGTATTCCAATCCGGCGTAATCAACACTGGCGTAGAAATCAGCGCGGCTTTCAACTTCTCAAAGGAGACGCGGCATTCATTGGTGAATACAAACTTCACATCCTTCTCTAGTAAAGCACAAAGTGGCTTTGACAGCTTGGAGAAGTCTTTGATGAAGCGCCTATAAAATCCTGCATGCCCAAGAAAGCTCCGCATAGATTTCACAGAAGTAGGCGATGGCAACTTTTCAATGGCCACGATCTTAGCATGATCCACCTCCAAACCTTGGGTAGAGACCTTATGCCCCAAAACAATGCCTTCATGAACCATGAAGTGGCACTTTTCCCAATTAAGCACTAGAGACGTCTCCTCACAACGCTGCAATACTTGCGACAAATTTTCCAAGCAATTATCAAAAGAAGATCCAAAGATAGAGAAATCGTCCATAAATACCTCCATGATATTTTCAATCAACCCATGGAAAATCGCCATCATGCAGCGCTGGAAAGTGGCAGGAGCATTGCAAAGACCAAAAGAAATCCTCCTAAAAGCAAAGATGCCATAGGGACAAGTAAACGCGGTCTTATGCTGATCCTCCGGGGCTATCATTATTTGATTGTAGCCCGAGTACCCATCCAGAAAGCAGTAGTACTCGTATCCTGCCAAACGGTCAAGCATCTGATCAATGAACGGCAAAGGAAAGTGATCCTTACGTGTGGCTGCATTCAAAGCTCGGTAATCAATGCACACGCGCCATCATGTGACTAGCCTTGTAGCTATGAGCTCATCTCTTTCATCTTTTACCACAGTCATGCCTCCCTTCTTAGAGACAACTTGAGTTGGGCTCACCCACTCACTATCAGAGATGGCATAAATAATGCCGGCATCCAACCACTTAAGCACCTCCTTTCTCACAACTTCTTGCATCGCCGGATTTAAACGTCGCTGCGGCTACACCTTAGGCTTGTATTCCTGCTCCAATAGAATACGATGCATGCAAATAGAAGGACTAATTCCTTTGATGTCAGAAATAGACCATCCTATAGCAGACTTGTATTTCCTCAAAACTCGCATCAACTTCTCCAGCTCCAACGGAGATAAATAGGCAGATACAATAACAGGAAAAGTTTCATTCTCACCTAAAAATTGGTACTTCAAGTGCTCAGGGAGCGGTTTTAGCTCAAGTTTGGGTGCGGCTGCAGCTTTGGATGATTCCGCTGCTCTGGATGATCTCTCTGCTCTGGATGATCCCTCTGCTCTGGGTGATCCCTCTACTCTGGATGATCCCTCTGCTCTGGATGATTCCTCTGGCGCAGGGAATTCTTTTTCTTTTTCCACCGACTTGCTTCCCCCATCAACAGGTTTGTGAATATCCATGTAAGGCACAGGATCGATGGGATGTCTCTCTACGGCCTCCAGCTCTGCAATATAATCTAAGATCTCATCACACGCCTCGTCTAGATTGGAATAAGGGTATAATGACTGTGTGATGCACTCCTCCAAAGGATCCTTCACGGCTGCAGGGAAATCCACTACAGACTCAATTGAATTGCAATCCTCGATTTGTGGCTCAGCTGGCTTCTTCATCGCATCATAAATGGACAATGTCATCTTTTCATCATTGACGCGGAAAGTCAGATCTCCTTCTTGCACATCTATCAACGCACGTCCCGTAGCTAGAAACGAACGTCCTAAGATCAATGGAGTATTCTTGTCCTCCGGCATGTCCAAGACTACGAAATCTGCAGGAAAAATAAACTGCTCCACCTGCACTAGGACATCCTCCACAATTCCCTTGGGGTAAGTTATGGAACGATCTGCCATCTGCAATGCAATAGATGTAGGCTTGATATCTCCAATCTCCAACCGGTTGAAAATAGAGAGAGACATCAAATTGATGCTTGCCCCTAAATCACAAAGAACGCGGGAGAAATTCTGCCCTCCAATCACACAAGCAATAGTAAAGCTGCCACGATCCTTCTGCTTCAATGGTAGCTTCCTTTGTAGCACTGCACTGCATTCCTCGGAAAGATTAATCATCTCATATTTCCCCAACTTCTTCTTGTTGGAGACTGTGTCCTTGAGGAACTTGGCATAGCCTGGCATATCTCTCAAAGCATCAAGTAAAGGAATGTAGATGTGAAGCTTTGAAAACATCTCCATGAACTTGGCTAACTTCTTATCCATCTTCGGCTTTGCCGGGCTATTCGGGAAGGGTGCTACAGGCTTGTACTCTGGCCTGGGAAACGTAGGAGTAGGAATAGGCTTCTTAACAACAGAGGTATTCGACGATACCTTAATAGTAGGCTGTGAATCGCACACAATCATCTCCATGTCATCCTCCTCCATAATCTCTACATTTTTCTCCTTTCCATTCTTGTCGTCCCGCTGCTCTGTATGATCTCGCTGCTCTGCAGAGGAATGGTGATTCCTCTGCTCTGGGTGATCTCGCTGCTCTGCAGAGGAATGGTGATTCCTCTGCTCTGTATGATTTTGATATTGAGTTCCGCTCCTTAGATGAATCGCATTACACTGATTTTTAGGATTGATCTCAGTGTTGCTAGGAAACTTTCCTGGTGTGTGCTGGCAGCTGCTTGGTTAGCAATCTGACCAACTTGAGTCTCCAAAATCTGCACTTGCTTGGACAGTGATGAAAAATTATTCCCAATATTTCCCACTTGAGACTCCAAATTAGTCATCCTTGAATTAACAGTTGTCTTCATGCTAGACATCTCTGTTAACATCTGCTGCATCATATCCTCCAGTGATACTTTCTTCGGCTCATTTATAACTCCTCCGCTAGATACAGAAAATCCAGGTGGAGGCTGCAAAGCATTGTTCGGATTGCCGTAAGAAAGATTAGGATGCGTGCGTGCTCCTGGCTGGAACTGCTGCTGACCCTGCTGAAATTGTGGACCTCTGCCATACATTCCAGGTTGTCCTCGCTGGAAATTCCCATAGTTTCTGCCATTCACAAAATTGACATCTTCCATGCCTGACGGATCTATCACAGCTTGCTCAGGACGTCCAACATTCAACTCACCAAGTTTTGTAGTCAACTCTGTCAGCTGTGTAGCCATCGCTGTCTGTTGTGTAGCCATCGCTGCTTGTTGAGTCACCATTGCTGCAATAGGATCAGAACTTGACGCAGCTGCAACCTTCTTCAATTGAATTCGCTCAGATGGCCATTGGTAGCTCGTAGAAGCCATACTATCAATAATGTTCCATGTGTCAGAACTGCTTTTCTGGAGTAGGGAGCCACCTGCAGTTGTATCCATGTGCATCCTTGTACGCTCCCCGCAGGCATTATAGAACATTATCACGAGTGTGCCCTCATCAAATCCATGGCCTGGGCACTTTCTGAGCTACTCCTGATACCGATCCCAAGTTTCCGCTAGCTTTTCTCCTTCGTACTGTTGAAACTGCACGATGTCCATCTTCAATTTCAACGTAAGGCCAGGCGGATGAAACTTGCGTAGGAATGCATGAGCTAAATCTTCCCACATGATATTATCTCCCAGCTGCAGCGTATGATACCACGACTTCGCCTTATCCCGCAGTGAGAAGGGAAAAAGACAAAGACGGATAATGTCATCGGGGACACCATTCATCTTCACCGTGCTACACAGCTCCAAGAAATGCGCCAGGTGCGCATTAGGGTCTTCGATTGCTTGTCCACCATATTGGCTCTATTGGACCATCGTGATCAAACCCGTTTTCAGCTCAAAGTTGTTAACGTTCACTCGAGGAGGCTCCTGATACACATATTGTGGTATGAACGCTTCATTGATGGCTGGTTGTTTCTGAGCCTCTCTCGTCTCCTGTTTATCAGTCAGCTTCTTCAATTGCTCTTGCAGAGCTCGCATTTGAATTTGGATTTGCTCAGGAGTAGCCATCGTATCTTTCTCAACTTGATTCTGCTGCTTCTTAAGATCGCGCAAAGTCTTGTTGATCTCAAAGTCCAACTCAAAAAGAGGATTTCCGTGAGATCTAGTGTTCATACGCAACCTACAGAAACACACTTTTTAAAAGTTAGAAAAGAAAAATAAAAACAAATAAAACCTGTAGTACTATAAAGTCCTATCGAAAATATTAAAGCAACTTCTTAACAGTCCCCGGCAACGGCGCCAAAAAGTTGATCACTAATTTATTAGCAACAAAATACCGCAACTAACACGGTGCAATTGTAGCACAAACGTAGCAATCGAGTATCGTATCCACAGAGACTGTAAAACGAAATTACTCTATCTATTTCCTAAACAGACACTAACAGTATGCAGGTAAAATAATTATGAAGGTGAGACACGAACTAGAATTAACCAACTGAAAACTAAAGAGCATATAGACTATGATAATTAACTCAAATATAAGGAAAACTCTGACCCTAGGGATGTACTTTCACTAATCAACTACATGCATTCAACCTATTGATTCAATTACCAATTTAATCCAACCCTGATGAAAGATCACTATATTATTCACAAGCTTCTCTAACGAACACCTATGAACGTAGATTAATTAACCCCTTTTCGCATTCAAGACTCCAAGGAATCAATTAACTCCAAATAGCACATAAAGAATAGCTTCCTATAGCTTCACCTATCGCATTCAAGACTCAAGGCTAACACTATATCATGCATTCCTGAATCGGCTGAACAATTATCGCATTCAAGACTCAAACTGAACAGCTAGACATGTAAATCATTGATCAGATAATTCACAAGAATAATAAGCACCAGGAATCATGAATCACAAGTTGGAAGGCAAATTGATATCAATAAATCAAAAACACATAATCAATTAGCTATGTACAAACCCTAGGTTCAGAATAAAAGAACTAGCCAGACATAATAAAATCAAATATAAACATAATTAAATTGAACGCAATTGTAAAAACAAATTGTATAAAAACCGAATAGGAACGATTGTAGCGACTTGAATCTTCAATCTTGATCCAAGCCTTGAAAACTGGAAAGCTAAAATATTCTAAAGCTATAAAACTGAAATATGAATGCTAGGGTTTTCGGTATATCTAGATAGGTCAAAAGAGGACCTATTTATAGTTTTCAGATTTCCTTCGATCATCATGGTATATGAGAGTTGCCATGCAAAGTAGAATTCTAAAGGTAATAGAATCGTGTAAAATAAGGCAACTCTCCAGCTGGACGCGCGCTCCGAAAAATACTCCTACTCTTGCCGAATTCGCAGCTCTCGCTAGAGGAACGGATGATTTCTCTGACCTCGCCAGAGAAATGGGTCACCAGCGAAATGGTGATTTCTCTGCTCTGCTCTCGCCAGAGAAATGGTGATTTCTCTGACTTTTCACTTCCCTGACTATTGAGCGCTGGACTTTACTTCTCTGATGCTGGCGCTTCTCTGCTCTGGAGATGTCGGTTCCTCTGGCGATTGATTTCTCTGCTCTGGTGAGTTGACTTCGCTGCTCTGGTCTTTGATTTCTCTGACGCCAGAGGAATGGTGATTTCTCTGCTCTGGAGATGTCGGTTCCTCTGTCTGGAGACCAGAACACCTAGAAAACGCCAAATTCATCCAAAATTCTCCAAAACTGCATTCTTCCATCTCGAAAGCCTAAATCTCCTGCAAAGCATAAAATACACTATAAAACGCACCAATTTCCAGAAGATTATCTTAAAATACGCACAAACAAACCCTTAAAATAGAGTAATTTAAGCATAAATCATTCGTTTCCCTCATTTTCTTTCCTCACTCTCTTCTTTCACTTTCTTCTTCTAAACCTTCATATTCTCCACCTCCATCATGCCCCCAACACCTTTCTCTGGATCCTCGTACGAGCCTCCTTCAATCCTCGCGTGATCCTAGCTTCATCCTTCAGTCAATTCTTCCTTTTTGATGTTGCCAAAAAGGGGGAAAGATCTCAGAGATATATCCTCTCAAAAGACTGAAGCTGATTAAGCAAAATGATCATCAAGATGATCATGAGAAAGGTTAGCCATAAAGACCTCAAGTCAACGGAAAACAAGTGTGAGTGGAACAAGCTTAGGAACATGAAGACTGAAGATGGAGATCAAGAAGTTCAAGGCGCAGCCAAGCAGACTGCTAGAGTCCATGGGTTTCCCCATGTGTTTTGTTTTGTTGTTTTTACTCCCTTGTAAGTCTTGCCATGTACCTCGACTGATGTCTCATCAGTCTTTTCTATTAATGAAAAGAACTTCTTTTGATTTCAACCTGAAGACAATGACTCTTTGTCCAGGCTCTAATTAATGTTTTTCTGTCTTCTCCTCGTTCTTTTTTTGAACTGTTGTGTTTTTTCTCTTAGTACAAGTTTTAGGTTCTATTGTTAAGGGGGAATAGTATTCACCCTGTTTTAGGACTTGTGCTCTAAGTTCAGTCTTTTTCTTATCTAGAACTGTTGTGTGGTTTTGGCATCATCAAAAAGGGGAAATTGTTGGGAACTTAATGGAATATCCTAATCCTTGTTTTGATGATACCAAAATCCATAGGTTTCATTTGTAATAGACTAGAACTGCTCGAACTCAAGTGTAGATTTCTTTTTCTAGTTCAGTTGCTGTTCTGAAGACTGAAGACGGAAGAACGAAGGACTGAAGACTGAAGACTGAAGTATCAGTCGAAGAATCAGTCTTGAACTGATTACTTAATGCGTGCCACGTGGAATCAACGGACTGATACTAAAGTCAAGTATCAGTAAAACATTCTTCCTCGGACTGAACCTCCAACGTTCAAAGGAAGCCACATACTCCAGAAGTACAGCCGCATTAAATGCAGAGATCTCAGGATCGTCCTTTCTCTGCAGAGGTCATTCCTATTTGGTGACTACTTTATCAGAGACATCGCATCTCCTGCTCTTCAACATAGCCGTTCTCACCAAACAAGGAACCTCGAAGATTGAAGCCTCAGCCCAAGTTCAAATTACTCTCCAACGGAATAAATCTTGATGACCTTCTCCGCCAACGGATCTATTCAAGACTTCTCCTATAAGTAGCGCTCGAGGATCACTTCAATCTTCATCGATTCAACAACATAAGCTGAAGCTCTGTCAAAATTGCTTCTCAACCAAAGCTCAAACTCCCCAAAGCTTGAATCGAAGAAGAGAATCCCAAAGCCAAAAATCAGTCACTGCTGATTACATATATTCTCTTAGACCTTAGGCAAACCTTGTATATCCAAAGCCTAGGTCAAACTAACTCCAAAGAACTTGTTCTTTGAAGTTCAGTTGGCAAGATTTCAAACCTCCCTTCGACCGATAGAATCGAGTGTTTGAGTTGCAAAGGAGTTCAGGAAGGTACTCTGACTCCGTGAGATCCTAGTGCCAGTTCGTGCTAGGAGTGAGAAATCCAACAAGGTGTGTTGGTACTGAAAATTGGATCTTCAGTTGTTTCGGTTGTGTGCACTCGCAAGCACACGGTTCGGTTTGCTGTGCACCCGTAAGCACAAGCATCGGTTTGCAGTGCACCCGTAAGCACTTGCAGAGTGAAGTTGTTGGTCTGATCAACCGACCGTGGATGTAGGAAGTGTTTTCCGAACCACGTAAAAATCTCTGTGTTATTTACAGTTTTCAGTATTTCATTTGTTACTTGTGCTCTTCCTTTTATCAACTGAAAACTGATTAATAGCAAAGTGAAACTTAAGTCTAACAACGTGCTCAACCCAAAAGACTATTGCGAAACAAAATATTTCTGCTGCGTGTGTTATCAGTCTGACTGATCTATCTTCTGATAGTCAGTAAGATTTATAACATCTCTGTTTATCAAACTCGACTGAAGCCTTACGTGCATCAGTTAAGTACTTGTGACTTAACTGATAACTCCTTACTGAAGAGTCTTTCAGTATCAGTCGTCAACCCTGTTTTGGTCAAAACTCTTTTCTGTAAACAAGTGTCTGAGTTTGTGTTTGAAGTTTCGCTTTTGATCTCTGTATTGAGATCTTGATTGATTTCATTAAAAATAGCCTATAGGTGTATTCCCCCCCCCATACACTTATTCGAGACCCTCCGGACCTAACAGAAAATTAGAAATTTCAAACTAAACATAGAAATTTTCTTTATTTCATTTTCTTTCTTTATTCCTAAGAAACATGTTTTTTATAAGTTAATAATAAAATATGCAATATACATATCAAAATAAAGATCATTACAAGAGCTTTAATTTAATATATAATATGTAAATAATATATTTAAAATAAAAAAGTTATACAATAAAATAAAAACGAAAAGAAGTTCATGTTTTTACTTTTTGAGACGTCCACAAAAGAACTTCCTAACTATTTTTGGACTATATCCACCACTTATAAATATCCCATTACTCTTACTTTTCACCTTTTCACTACCCCTAATACTAATTAAAACAGTTTTTCATCATTTTCAATACACTCAACAACATTTTTTCCACTTTTTCTTAAAATTTGTGTCACCACCTTCTAGGAAGTTCTTTCGTGGACGAAGGGAGTATTACACAATGTAATTTTTATTGCATTTGAAAATGTTATATATACATGTAATCATTTGGTTGATGAAATTTTAAGACTTCGTGAAATAACGAATCAAGTAACTATTAAAATAATATATGATTTAATATTATAATTTTCTTTAAATATATGTTTCAAGAATATAATCTTAACTTTGAATTTAAATTAGAAAAATGATTATATGTGATATTTTTACAATCCTGATAATCAAGCGTGATAATTAATACTTATATGTATCATTCGCATATAATAAAGTGTGTAAATGGAGCTCATAATTATCTTTAATAAATAAGCAGAATTTAACTTGTCATGACATTTTTTTGTTGGATGATGCAATTAAATTATGTTTTTAAAAATTTCATAGCATTACATATATTCATTCCTTTTGAGGCTTTTCATTCTTTGATATTTTTATTTTCTTTATTTTATTGGTGATATAATATCATAAAATTCTTAAAGATTTTTTCTAAATGTAAATTATTAATATCTTTTCATTTATTCTAGTTCTATAAATACTTATGTGTTTTTAAATATAGATAGTTTTTCAAAAGTAGACGTGATGAAGAGATGGAGAAGAGAGGTATATAGAGTTGTCTAATAGGTCAACATGCAAAAGGACCTATATATATACACATGAAAAAACACAATCTAAACCCCCCAAAATATATGAAAAAATCGTAAAAAAATGGAGAAAAACATGGAACCGCGACGACCCAGGCAGACGATCGCCGCTGGGTCACCGCTGGCAGCCCAAAATTCCTTCATATCGCGGTGGGCGCCGCATGATCGCCGCGAGGTCGTCGGCTTTCCACTGCGGCGCGCAACTTTCTTATTTCAGCCATATCTTCCTCGTCTGAAGCACTCCCGATTTCGTATCGTGATGATGTACAACTTTCATGCAGATCATACTTCCAAATTCAGCTTCAAAATATCTGTAGATTTCATTAATGTATGAGCAAGTATCAAATTTATCAAGATATATAAAACAATTTAAGCACAAAACAATCATCAAACATTCAATCCCTATAAAATTGACACCATAAGAACATTAAAACCATAAACCATGTAAAAGAGAGAGTTATCGGTATGTAAAATGAGAAAAAATTAGTTATTTTTTTTAGGGGAAAATTAGTAGTTAAGTAAGTTCAATAAAGATTTTAAAGTTTGTGCACAAAATGAGAATTTGTTCAAAGTTCAATAATTTATATGCAATTAACCCTTTTGATTAACTAATTAATATTTTAGAATTTATTTTTGGTCACCGACTAATCTAACTTATAAATGATGATATTTTGACATTTTTATATAATTTAAAAATAATACTCCCTCCGTCCCACGGAAAGTGGTGCGTATTCCTTTTTGGGTTGTCCCACCGAAAGTGGTGCATTTCCATTTTTGGCAAAAAAATTAGACACCCCTTATTTTTCCTTAATCACTCTCTTATTACCTTCTCTCTCCTACTTTATCACATTCTCTCTCTTATTTTATCACTTTATTACCTTCTCTCTCCTACACACTTAAAACACTAATCTACAACTCCTTAAATCCCGTGCCCAAAAGAAACGCACCACTTTGCGCGGGACGTAGGGAGTAAAATATATTGTGAACCATAATCGCATGAGAGAACGTGTTAGTTAATATAAAAACATAAATATAAATTAAAAACTTGAGTACTTGATAACATAAACTTTTGAATTCTCAATAAATATGAACTACATTGATTCTAACATTCCATTCTAAAATTAGGAAATATACAAAATAACAGTTTTTGGCCTTTTCCAATTATACACTTCTTAAAAGTGTCGCATTATTACAATATTATTATTAGTAAAAAATGCCCTGAAACAGAGGGAAAATTTGCTAAGAAGAAGATAGAAAAGGCTCACTGTAGCGAGGCGCGCACGTTAACCGACCCCCATCCCACCGGCTCATTTTAGCAAGGACCTATGCACAACTCCACCTATGTCCCCGCTCCCTCTCTTCTTCTCCTTATCTCTCTCCCCCGTCACTCTCCCCTCTCTCTCTCTAGGGTTAGGGCTCGTCTCGCGTCTTCCTTACCTCCTCTTCCACTCCCGCCCCAATTCACCAAGCTTCTTCTTAACGTAATTTTCGCCGCCAATGCTCGTCGCCGGATTCTGGTTTCTTCGCCGTAAATTCAGTAGTAGAGCTCATGGACTCCAAGCGGAAGTATACTTACGGAAATCTATTCAATCTTGAGGTAATTTGGAGGAGCCTCTGCACTTCGAAATTAGATTTTCTCTCTCTTTGCATTTTGTGCGTGTGAATTTTGTTGTGGCGATTTGGTTTTGACGTAAAAGGTGGGAATTTGTGAATAATTCTGTGAAAGTTTTGCTATTTTGGGTTTTATAGTGCTCTTATGCGTGGTTAGTTTAATTTCGACTTGGGTTCATGGGCACTTTAGTGTGACTTTTTTCTTCTTGAATAAATTGAATCGTTATGGTGGTATTAATTTTTTTTCCCCAATTCTTTTTAGCCTTTGATGAACTTTCAACTGCCGAAACAAGATGAAGATTTTGATTATTATGGGAATAGTAGTCAGGATGAGAGCAGAGGTAGCCAAGGTAGGCAATTCGGTTTTGCTAGAACATATATATACGTATATATATTTTCTGGTTTTTGTTGCCTTTTGGTTTTGTCTTTTTGGGTTGAAATTGAACACGGCAATCAGTTAAATAACATGCATTTTTATTGATTATTACCATTGCATGGATGGCGTTCGGTTATGTAAGTTGATAAGTTTTGGAGTTGTTTCTGGCTCTTCTCGTAATTTTGAGATCGAGTTGATTTTGGTTGACTAGGGGGAGACATGAATGGAATAATGTCGGAGAGGGGATCAAAAAAGAAGAGGCGGAGTGCTTATAGCAGTGACGAGGAAGAAACAGGCAGTTACAGTTCGTATATTTCAGAGGAGCGATATCGTGCAATGCTTGGAGATCATATTCAGAAGTACAAGAGGAGGCTCAATCATGCACCCCAAAATCCTGCGGCAAGAACCGGGACAATGGCAATCAAAACTAATGTGGCCCTTAAAGATCAGAAAGCAATGAATGATAACAGAGGAGGATTTCCCAAGTTTGAATCAACTTCAGATTTTCTAAACAGTAGTAGTTCCCAAAAACTAGGAAACTATCCTGAATCAGATTTTGGGCTGCAATACGGTGCTTCCAGGTTTGCTTCTCGCCTTATGCATTACACATATTGCTTTTATCATTAATATAAAAATTTAGCTTCTGGAAAATTTCTGGTTTTGACTTCAAATAGTACTGCGGATAATAGAATTTCTCGTTGTTGAAGATTGTAAGGTTATCTCATAGTAGTATTCTTTATGTTGGTTGGTTATTTTACATTATACTGAGCTGCAATCAATTGTAAGATTAGCAGGACTTAAGTCAGTATTTTCCTTCTTCTTTGTGAGTTCGATCGTACTGTATATGATTGGGAGTGAGATTAGGAAGACTCTTAGAAGGAACATAATCCTGAGATGACTCTCTATCTATGTCAAGTACATTTTTCTGGGGACTTGCTATTATTCAAATGGCAGACAAGGTTAGCTTGTGGGACAGTAGCATGTTAGTCACTAAAATCAGATGATTATTATTAGGAAAAAGTAAATACATCGACCAAAATGGTTATACGAGTCAATTACCATAGTACTATATAAGAAAGGAAGATATGCCAAGCTTTTTTATCAAGATTCTGGATGGAGAGATCTAGGAGCTCATTGCTTGTTAGTTGGTTTCCAATACAAGTTGATGTTTGATAAAAGTAATTCAAGAGAGGTGTCACTAAATGTTTGCTATGTTGTAACTGATGTGACTGATCTTTGATTAATTTGGGCTCATCCTTGGTGCATTGTTCAAAAAATTTCAGACCAAATCTTGAACCAGCTTTTCTTGATATTGGGGATGGCATCACATATAGGATTCCTCTTCCTTATGAAAAGCTATCATCATCACTAAGTTTGCCAAGTATGTCAGATATCCGAGTGGAGGAATTTTACTTAAAGGGCACCCTTGACTTGGGGTCATTAGATGCAATGATGGCTTCTGATAACAAGTTTCAGCAGAGAAGCAGGGCAGGGATGGGTGATCAGCGGCCTCAGTATGAATCTCTTCAGGCAAGATTGAGAGCCCAGCAGACCAATAACTCTGCTGAGAATTTCTGTCTAAGCATTAGTGAAACAGCATTGGGAACTGATGGCATTCCAGAAGGGGCAGCTGGAAGGATTAGACGATCTATTTTGTCAGAAGGTGGTACATTGCAGGTTTATTATGTAAAAGTTTTGGAGAAGGGGGATACATATGAGGTTAGGAAAGTTCCTTTCTCAACGTTTATTTTTTTTTTCTTGTATATATCGGTTGTTAGTCATGTTGATATTTGAATGGTGCAGATTATTGAACGTGGCTTACCCAAGAAGCCAAAGGTGAAGAAAGATCCTTCTGTTATTGAGAGGGAAGAAATGGAAAAGCTTAGTAAATATTGGGTTAATATAGCAAGAAAAGAGATTCCAAAACATCACAGGATTTTCACCAACTTCTACAGAAAGCAAATAACTGATGCTAAGAGAGTTTCTGAAATCTGTCAAAGAGAGGTTTGTGCTACTGCAACAATGTTGTTTTCCCATACAATCTATCATGATGAACTTGACACTCTTATCCAGTATTCCGTCTTTATGCCAATCTCGATTCTTTTCCAGGTGAAAATGAAAGTCAGCAGATCCCTCAAATTGATGAGGGGTGCTGGAATCAGGACAAGGAAACTGGCTAGAGACATGCTAGTGCTTTGGAAGAGAGTTGACAAGGAGATGGTACTTTCTTATTCTGATTTCTATTTTCAGCAAGAAACAACCTTCTTAAGCACATTACCTATTAACTGAATTGAAACACTGTCAAATAAAATACTATTGCACTATTATAAAAGTTCCCCCAAAATTTTGATGTTAGATAAAACTTGATTCGACATGGTTTTTACTTTGGTGAGAAATTTACATACAGCCAGCTGTATGGAGTTTGTAATCTATGAAATTGTTCTCTTGAAGGCGGAAGTGAGGAAAAGAGAGGAAAAAGAAGCTGCTGAAGCTCTGAAGCGAGAACAAGAACTTCGTGAAGCTAAGAGGCAGCAGCAGAGGCTCAATTTTCTGTTGTCACAGACAGAACTTTACAGTCACTTCATGCAGAATAAGACCTCACAGCCCTCTGGAGCATTAGCAGTGGGTGATGAAAAATCTAATGACCAAGAAATTCTTTCAGAAGATCAGCAGCAGGAGGAAGATGATCCTGAAGCTGCTGAATTAAGAAGGGAAGCTCTCAGAGCAGCCCATGATGCAGTTTCAAAGCAGAAGAAAATGACTAGTGCATTTGATAATGAATGCTTAAAGCTACGTCTAGCTGGAGAAGCTGAGGCCCCTCTCCAAGATGGCTTGGTCACTGAGTCTAGCAATATTGATCTGCTGCACCCGTGGGTTTCTTTTTTTTATTTCTTGACATATTTCCTGATCCCCACCCTCGATTTTCAGTAGACAAAAGCATTATCTCCTCGATCTTTTATGTACTAGTAAGTAATTGTGAATGGTGTTCTCAGGTCAACCATGCCTGTAGCATCAACAGTGCAGACGCCTGAGATGTTCAAGGGTTCCCTTAAAGAATATCAGCTAAAAGGCCTTCAGTGGCTTGTAAATTGTTATGAGCAGGTAACTAGCGTCTGCTCCCACTTATAGAAGTCTCCCGGGATGGATCTGATTCACATCTTTTCTTTCCAGGGCTTAAATGGTATTCTTGCTGATGAGATGGGTCTGGGAAAGACAATTCAAGCCATGGCATTCTTGGCCCATTTGGCTGAGGTAATTAATTATTCTTTTGAGTTTCTGGCTAGTGGCTGCAAGGCATTCTTTTTAACTGGTTCTGTTTTATAGGAAAAAAATATATGGGGGCCTTTTCTGGTGGTTGCTCCTGCTTCTGTGTTGAATAATTGGGCTGATGAAATCAGCCGTTTCTGTCCTGACTTGAAGACTCTTCCATATTGGGGTGGTCTTCAGGAGCGTACAGTGCTTAGGAAGAACATTAACCCAAAGCGTCTTTATCGAAGGTGATTCACCAGTTCTAATGTCCCTGCCCTTCCTTTAGCTACTTGCTCTATTAAGCACGTGCTGATACTTGCATTATATCTCAATTATATGCCACCGTGGGCCGTGGCTGGTGGTCTGATTCTTTGCAGATCAATTGTTAGGTGTAACTTAAAACTTCGCTGATATGGTGGACTTTTGGCATCTGAATGAGAATTAGATGATATTTAAATTCTGGTAAATGACACAACTCAAGGATTGGTAGTCGAGACGTTATCTTGGAACCAAAATATGCCTAGAAAAGATAAGTAAAAATTTCAATATAGCAGCCTTAAACAATTTATGTGGCAGTAAAGTATCATGAATGGTTGAGCGCACAAATTAGCCTATGCTTTGAGGACAAGTATATGCGTAAGGCTTGTTTTTTATTTGTTGACTGCTTGAGAAGAGGTTCTACATTTTGCATAAGTTACTAGATTGCCCATGCTGGTGTACTTGCTTCTCTATGTCGCATGATGCTAGTGCCCATATTTGATACAAGCCAACATTTTTCATGCATGTATTATAGAGATAGTGAAGGTTGCTTAAATTTAATTTAGTGAATGGTGATAAGTGATTATAAATAAAGACATATTTCTCAAAAAAATAAATACATATAGAGAATGCTTGGGATGTGAGATTTGATATTACATACAAGCAAACACAATGGGCTCTGCGAGGGGTTGAAATTAGGAAACAAAAATCGAGATATGCCATTGACTGTGGTATTGCTTCACTTGTAAATTGGAGAAATGGGTATTGAAAAGTGTCACGCTTCCATAGCTGGAGCTTTTTGTGGAAGCACAAACAGACTCTTGATTTGTTTGGCCCTCGTTGGAGCTTTTTGTGGAAGCACAAACAGACTCTTGAGACATTTTGGCTTTTCTGATATTTTCAAGTCTATTCTTTTGTTTTACTGAATCACGCCTGTCCAACTTGTCAGAGAAGCTGGATTTCACATTCTCATCACCAGTTACCAGCTGCTGGTTTCTGATGAGAAGTACTTCCGCCGCGTAAAGTGGCAATACATGGTGTTGGATGAAGCCCAGGCAATCAAAAGTTCTAACAGGTCTGAGTCTTCAACTATCGCTTTACTCCAAGAACATACCACATAATTGCAATTTCCTATTTATACATATCTCATATCTGACATGTATGTGTCCCAGAAAAAGCTTTTACCCAGCATAGACACCAATATTCCAAAAAGCTCTTCAAAATTGTCTTAATACCAACTTTTGTTTCCATTTGATGTACATACAATCCCTCTTCTGAGTTCTCTTCTAAGATTTACTTTGTTACTTAGTAGTACAGCTACTTGCAGCTTGTGGTTTTATCTATTTCCTAAATTATCCAGTCACACACATAAATAGGTAAATATTTTATATATGCTACCATTGACAATGTTGGATGTTGGAATGACAGTATAAGATGGAAAACACTGCTCAGTTTCAATTGCCGAAATCGCTTGCTTCTGACTGGAACTCCAATTCAAAATAACATGGCTGAATTGTGGGCACTCTTACATTTTATTATGCCAACTTTATTTGATAGCCATGAGCAATTCAATGAGTGGTTTTCAAAAGGGTATGTTTCTTCTCTAAGCTGTTGGTCTCCATGATCTATATGAGCTACAAGTTTTATTATCTTTATTCTCCTTTACTTTATCAGAATTGAGAGTCATGCAGAGCATGGTGGGACATTAAATGAGCACCAGCTTAATCGATTGGTAAGCACCACATTCCTTGCTTATGGAGCGCAAAGCATAGTTTTAACGTGTTGCTGGGAGTTTGAGTTGGTAGCAAATCATATGTTCTAGGTCAAAGAGTATGCTTTTGTTTATTGTATATCGAGACCCTATAGTTGCATTTGTGGCTGGACATCCGTGTGGGTATGCCCCGGCTGATCAATTATGTTGATGTCAAATAATTGCTTTGAAGCTTTGAGTTTATGATTAAAAAAAGTTATCCTGTGATATGTTGTATTCTATTGTTTATGTTTTGGATTTATTATTCACTCTATTTTGCTTCTCACTTTATTTCTCAAAACTCACTGATAACAGCATGCCATTCTGAAACCTTTCATGCTGCGAAGAGTTAAGAAGGATGTCGTCTCTGAGCTGACAGGAAAAACCGAAGTTACCGTACACTGTAAATTAAGTTCTCGACAGCAAGCTTTTTACCAAGCTATAAAGAACAAGATATCCCTTGCAGAGTTGTTTGATGGAAACCGTGGACATCTTAGTGAAAAAAAGATTCTAAACCTGATGAACATTGTCATCCAGCTAAGAAAGGTAGCATTTCTAGACTAGAGTTATCCAATTGGGATGGACTACAACTACATTTTACGTTTCATTTTTACCATGAACAATGTCTGAAGATATTATCAAAGTCACATGATGTAATTGAAGAAAGCATACTTAGGTAATGGAATTTGGACAACTTATAAAGGGAGGGTAACTTGTAGGCTTCCCCATCTTTCGGTTCAGAAATGATATAATGGTGGGTTTTTCCCCCCTGCAATCCAGGTGTGCAATCATCCAGAATTATTTGAGAGAAATGAAGGAAGCACATATTTTCATTTTGGAGATGTCCCAAATTCTCTTCTCCCTCCTCCCTTTGGCGAGCTGGAAGACGTCTTTTACTCTGGTGGCAGAAGCCCTATTGCATACGAGGTAATTTTGAATAGCTAGTCCCCCCCCAAAAACAGTGCTCACTTTTTTCCATCCAGAAACTTCCCTATGCATTCAGCAGAATGTAGTTGCACTCTGTTAATTTCAAACGTTAATATATTAGCAAGATACTTGGTGCTGTAATCTTCACACTTTGGAAACTGAATAACTTCTGTTAGCCCACACGACTTTGTCATCGTGGACTTGGATTAGTTTTACACGTTATGAGTCCTTAAAGAATTTCTGTAAAACTATTAGACCAGAAATTTGTGGAAAATATTTTTTTGTTTAACCTAAAGGATGGTCGCCCACCCTTTTTTCTAGGAAACCTACCTGTACGAAAATTAAGTTATGTTGTTTCATTAAATAATCTAATTGGCCAATATATGGTAATGTCTCTTCTGGATTATTATTCTGATGATTGTGTTTACTACCTGATGAGTGTTCTTTTTATGTAGTCCATTTCAGCCTTTGATTTTTCTTTGAATTTTACTCCAATAGATACCAAAACTGGTCTACCAAGAGACTGTTGGTGGTTCCAAGGTTCACAACTCAGAAGCTGGCCAGTATTTAAGCAGCAAGTCAATTCAGAAGTTATTTAACATATTCTCACCAGAAAATATCTCCAGTTCTTCACTCCAAAAGGACTACAGTTCGGATCATAATTCTGGACGAAGTGGAGCATTTGAATTCTCCCGCTTTATTGATCTATCACCGGCAGAAGTGTCATTCTTGGCAACTGGTTCTTTCATGGAGATATTATTATTCTCTATTATGAGATCAGATCGCCAATATTTAGACACAATATTGGACCTGTTGATGGAAAGTGATGATGATGATGTCCACGATATCCAGCATGCCCATATTGGCACGGAAAAAGTGAGAGCTGTCACACGAATGTTGCTACTGCCTAGTAGGTCGGAGAAAAATGTTCTTAGAAGAAAGCTTGCAACAGGTCCTACGGATGCTCCATTTGAGGCTCTTATCATGACTTACCAGGATAGGCTTCTATCTGATATCAAGCTTGTGCATTCAGTATACTCGTTCATCCCTAGAACTAGGGCACCTCCAGTAAGTAGTAATCTATACTTTTCCTATATCATAGACACACACACACACATACACATGTATATGTGGATTTGATTACTTGTTTCTCAACTGAGATCTTCTGGGATTGCTTTTGGCTCCAGATAAATGTCCGCTGTTCAGATAGAAACTTTGCATACAAGATGGCTGAAGAATGGCATCACCCCTGGTTAAAGAGGTTGTTGACTGGATTTGCACGAACATCTGATTGTAATGGCCCAAGGAAACCAACTGGCACTCACCCTTTAATACAAGAGATTGACGCTGAATTACCAATCATACAACCTGCCCTTCAGCTTACATACAAGATCTTCGGGTCTTGTCCTCCCATGCAACCATTTGATCCTGCAAAAATGTTGACAGTACGCTCTTCCTCTCCTCACCCCCTTTACTGCTTACTGGCCCGACGCATCAAGTGGAATTTTGTTATGATATCTTGTACTTATTCCAGGATTCTGGGAAGCTTCAAACACTTGATATACTTCTGAAGCGTCTACGGGCACAAAATCATCGTGTTCTTCTTTTTGCACAAATGACAAAAATGCTGAATATCCTCGAGGTAAATCTAACTCATTGTCGGTGATTATGATATTTCCTCTTGACCATAGATCATTGGCACATAGTCAATAATCCTTTGCGGTTTGCTATAACTATCGTGACTGGCAACTTCTTTCGTCCTAAAAAGAGTAGATCCTACTGTAACGCTTTTCTAAGTTCTCAATACAGTATCTTTGTCTTGCCTATCTAAACTGACCATTGTAGAGGGCTTACAGCACCATTTGTCCTTACTGAAACTAGCTCCACTTGAAATATGGGTCCTTTGTATTCAGATGTTGAAGGGACTAGAGTTTGTTTCATGTGAGAACTATTAACTGAGGTCCTGCATGTTTTGATTTAACATGCCTGTTTTATGAGGAGATATAAATATGGTCGAGAGGGTAGATGTTCCATGTACTGCTATAATTTGCCTATAGAATTATTTAGACTGTGCGCAAGATTGTTGGAGAGTGGTTTCTCAGGTTGAACAATCGCTTTGCAGGATTATATGAACTACAGGAAATACCGGTATTTGAGGCTTGATGGGTCATCCACAATAATGGATCGCCGTGACATGGTGAAAGATTTCCAGCACCGGTATATGCTTTGTTGACTCACTCTCTCTCTCTCTCTCCCTCTCTCTGTTATGGATCCTTTCTGAGCTTCCTGCCAATTATTTTTAGGAGTGATATCTTTGTGTTCTTGCTGAGCACAAGAGCTGGTGGGCTTGGAATCAACTTGACAGCTGCTGACACAGTCATATTTTATGAAAGTGACTGGAATCCAACTTTGGATTTACAGGCAATGGATCGGGCCCATCGTCTGGGTCAAACTAAGGATGTTAGTATCTCTCTCTTTATCGACTATTGCCTAAAGCCTTTGCTTAATGGTTCTGGCATTGTGCTAGTCACTTTATGTCTTTTCTCTGCCCTCTAAATTGAAAATATTGCACCAAAATTTGGAAACTTCTAAACAAGTCTTTTAGCATTTGGAGTTGAGATAAGTGCTTTCGGCTTACAAATTTTCAATTTTCATTCTCGTGTTCTTTCCTAAGCAGTGTATGTAGTGCATTTTAGTTTAATAATGTGCAGCTTATGTTGATTATCATGGATGCACTTGAACTTGAAATTGTTTTTCTGCATTCCTACTGCAACGGAGCCCTATATAAGTTCAATGTAGTCATGTGATTGATTTCTCTATTCGATATTACATATGGCTTACTTTCTACAACGTAAGAACGTCTGCATGTGGTTTTTCTGTCAACAATATATCTATGCATCTTTGGTCTTGATATTTAAGCGGCTTTGAGTTCTGATCTTCGTAATCCTCTCACTGAATCACGTCCCTTTCATCGCTTAGGTAACTGTGTATCGCTTAATCTGTAAAGAGACGGTAGAGGAAAAAATTCTGCAGAGAGCGAGTCAGAAAAACACCGTCCAGCAGCTTGTGATGACGGGTGGTCATGTCCAAGGTGACCTTTTGGCTCCTGAGGACGTTGTATCATTATTGATCGATGATGCTCAACTGGAGCAAAAACTAAAAGAAGTCTCACAACAGGTGTGCTTTTCTTTCATATGCTGAACTCATCACTGTGAACCTTGTTCAAGATATTGAAACAAATTGGGTTCTGCTCCGGAAACAGGCAAAAGATAGACAAAAGAAGAAGAGTGGTGCTAAGGGCATCAGAATCGATGCAGAAGGAGCTGCGTCTTTGGAGGATTTTGCTAATGCTGAATTACAGGACAATGACTTTGAACCTCAAGATCCTGAAAAAAACAAAATCCAGCAGCAAAAAGGTGATAATCTCTCTTCTGGCTCCTTTGAACTTGATATGACTACAGAATTTAGGAGCCATTTATAATTAATTTTCCAGCATTCATATGGTGATGACTGGATTTTAAAATCGATTTTCGGAGTTCATATTTTAGTAATGCATAAGTTGCCTTTGCAGAGGAAACCCGGTGGTGACAAGCAAACACAGCCGAAAGCAAGGGCTCAGAAGGGCTCAAAGCAGGTTGATTCATCATCACCAAATCGAACAATAGCGGACTACGAACACGAGGATCCCTCACAGCACGCCGAATCGATACAGCAAAGACCAAAGAGGTTGAAAAGGCCAACAAAGAGTGTGAATGAGAACATCGAACCTGCATTTACAGCTATTCAACACCAGAGCTCAGAACTGTAGCTGCTGAAGAAACGATGAGGCATAACAAACTGCAAGCGAGATGATGACATTGTTTTGCGAGGCATTCAAGCATTGTTGGATATGCTGATCTTCCCTAGGGCGCAAGTGGCAGCCGCCTCGTTGCTGAGGAGTCGTGTTGTTTGCACCATTGGAGGTAGGGACGAACTCGTGGGAACGAGTGAGGTAGGAAAATTTGTATAGCAGCATTGTACAGATTATTTTGTTAGGAGATGGAGCCTGCCAGCTTCTATGGTGTTATTGTACGAGAAATATAGTTGTTAATGTATAGTCAAGGGTTATAGTTCCAATTTACCGGTTTTTTTTTTTCCTGAATTCTTATAACCAGTTAAAAGATCTGCAATCGGGTTATGTGAACGGAAACTCTTGAATAAACACTAGTAAAATTACATATATTTGATATGTCTTTTTTCGATGTTGAAAAACACACATGCACAATCAGACTTTTATTAATGGTAAGGAACTAGAGGGAGAATACTTGTATAGACAAAAGCACAGATGAGAGAGATAACAGAGAGTATAGATATATACATTGCTTAGGTTAGAAAGATGTTAGCCCATTTTGCTGGGGATCTTCAAACACTCCTACATTAGCACGCAAAATGGAACCCCAAAAATAGCAAACAATTCATACTACTTGCTGCTGGCTCATCCAAATACTTGCTTCAAGCGAGCCCAGGGCCGCTCGGGAGCCTCTCATAACCATCGCTTCGTGCACCATTGCGTTTCCCTGTAACCGGAATGCACTTCAATAAAACGGCAATGGGCATGCTCAGCGCGCCCAGCAGCGCACTGAGCACCCATAGCTGCCATTTTAATGGTACGGTGCTCGCGAATGTACCTAAGAACTCTACTATTATTACTTGGAATACAACTGTGGAGACTATTATTCCTGAGAATATCCAGTTCCCAAATATGCCTCTAAAGATGTTTATCTTGTCGATGTCGCGGCTGTTTATCTCATTGAAGACCTGGATCAAGATAGGGAGAGAAGAAGTTTTCAAGAAATTGTTGTGGATTTGATGAAGATATAGTTAGTTAGTTAGTTAGTTAGTTAGTTACCTGGCAAAACACAAATATGTTGAATATCAAAGTGTTGAGTACTACAGTTGCATCAGGGCCATTGAGTCCCAAGATCTGCTTCCCAGAAAAATTGAGGACTAGCAAGAGAGTGAGCTGGTATATGCTCTGACCAATGATGTTCCTCCACATGGCCATGGTGATGAGACTCTCCGACCTCCCGACGGGCGGCCGCTTCATCAGACCCTCGTGTGGTGGTTCGGTGGCGAGTGCAAGTGCTCCGAGGGTGTCCATTATTAGGTTCACCCACAGCAACTGCACGGCAGTGAGGGGCGTAGATCCTAGAGTTTCAGCAAACAAATTAAACAAGTTATGTTTCTTGCCGGAAACTTCTATTAGATGTCAACATGTATATACACTACACCAATTCATTGATTTTGCAAAAATGATGAGAAACAGAAACATTTAAGTACCTGAGGCACAAGCTGATATGAAGCTGATCATGAGAGCAACAATGTTAACGGTCAGCTGAAATTGCACAAATTTCTGTATGTTGATGTACACTGCACGCCCCCACTTTGCGACAGTGACAATTGTTGAGAAATTGTCATCCAGCACAATCACATCAGCACTTTCTTTTGCAACCTGAATTTATTTCGACTGTTTTTTAGAACACCTCATACAATACTAATGAGCAACATTTGTTTCCATAAAAGAAGTCTGCAAACCAACCTCTGTTCCAGCAATGCCCATAGCTAGTCCAATATCTGCCTCATGCATTGCCGGAGCATCATTAGTCCCATCCCCGGTAACTGCAGCTACCTCTCGAAGCAAACTTCTGCAGGTCTTCACCAAGACATGTTTGTCGGAGGGCGACGCCCGAGCCATGACCTGCATTCAAGACCTTAACACTGTAAATAGACAATGGAAATCATTATGTGTGTGTGTGTGTGTGCGCGCATACATATATATTGATCACCTTAATTCTTGGTATTTCTAGGCCCATCTCATGAGGCGTCTTGTGACGAAAAGCTGGACCTTCAACTGCAAGATCATCATTTTTGAGAATCCCACATTCTCTAGCTATTGCCTTAGCTGTATTGATGTTATCACCAGTGACCATGCGCACAGTGATGCTTGCTTCTAAACAAGTTTGAACTGCTTCCTTCACCCCTGGTCGAATGGGGTCCTTGATTCCGACTACAGCAATCAGCGTATAGCCATCATCAGGGATGCTATTCCCATGAAAACCATCATCAATTTCCTTGAAAGCTAAGCAGAGAGTACGTAGAGCTTCGTTGGCAAAGCCATTGATCACATCCAACACATTTCTCCCTTGTTCTTCCATCAATGGAACAGGTTCCCCATCTGCATTGATGCTCTTGTCGCACATCTTGAGTATAATCTCAGACGCGCCTTTGCAGAAAGCTCGGAGCTTGCCATCTGGTAGAATGACGAGTGCAGACATCTTCTTCTTCTCCGAGTTGAAAGGCTCGAGTTTCAGCAACTTGCACATGCGGCGTTGCTCATCAAGATCACCACCAAGGTGCAGTCCCAACTCTAGTATTGCTGCTTCTGTAGGTGTGCCTAAAATGGAAATTTCTCCGTCTTTGTTCTTCACTACCTCAGACCCTGTATTGTTGAATATTGCCTGCAACAGAATTTTCAACACAGCTCCTGATATACTAGAATCCAATGCACCAACGCTACTACTGGCATCTACTTCTTTGATTTTTCCACAGATCCATGTCTTACTCACTACCATGTGGTTCGTTGTCAACGTCCCCGTTTTATCAGTGCAAATGCACGTAGCAGATCCCATCGTCTCACAGGCGGCAAGATGCCTAACCAGTGCATTCTCACTCATCAGCTTCTTCATTGCAAAAGCAAAGCTCAGTGTCACTGCAAGAGGCAGCCCTTCCGGCACTGCAACCACAATTATAGTCACTGCAGTTGCGAAGTAGTTCAAAAGCGTCACAGCATCACTCGAGTTCCATTTACTAAGCTTATGATTTAGCCATTTGTCCATAAGAAACCTTGCTGTCAAGACAAGGAAGGTCAGGGCAGCAAAAGCCAGTCCGATCTTCCCAATGATTGTAGCTACACCGTTCAGCTTCACCTGTAGTGGAGTCTCATCGTCTCCTCCCTCGCTGAGTGTTTCCATCAGCTTCCCCCATTCAGTTCTCATGCCAACAGTAGTCACCAGCATCTTCGCTGTTCCATCTTGTACCTTGGTTCCTGCTAAAAGAAAAGGCCGTTTCTCATATATATTTACTGGAACACTTTCACCTGTGAGACTTGACTGATCAATGAGCAAATTGTATCCTTTTACAAAAATTCCATCTGCTGGAACTTGGTCTCCGATTGAGAGATGAACGATATCTCCAACCACCAAGTCATATATAGAGATCTTCTGTCTAGTTCCATCTCTAGTGACTTGGATAAAAATCTTCTTCTTCTCCTTGTCCAACTCCTTGAACTGCAATGACTGCTTGTAGTCACTAACTGCAGTAACCATAACGACCAAAAATATGCTTAGTATGATCCCTACCCCATCATACATACCCTTCGGCCACCCTTCTGTGGCGAGGCCAACCCCAATGGAAACCACGGCACAGACTATAAGTATCATGAGTGTCACATCCTGAAAAGCCTCCCATAGAAACATCCAGAAGCTCTTGGATGGTTTCTCAGTGTACAGATTGGGACCAAACACATTTTTTCTGGTGGCCACATCCTCGGACTTAACTCCTTCATCTAGAGATACATTCAATCTCGCAGCAAGCCCTTCAATTCCCTTGAGTTTAGTTAATGTCTTGATATCATAGGAAGATACTATAGTTGCAAGTTTATCTGGATCAATCCGAAATCCTGCAAGTCTAGCATCCTCTTTGAGCCCAGTCCCCAACTCCGATGCAATATCTTGTTCGTTGGATCTGCTCGCGCCACTCCCAACTGCTGAGGGAGGTTTCATTGCTTGTCCAGCTATTAGACAAGGATCAACAAATACGCAAGATGGATCAAACAGGGACTCTTACATATAACTGAAATATAGGCATGACCAGAAATATACCTTCTATAAACCTGAGTGCTGCAGTGTAAGCAACAAAAGATACACGTATGTTTTCCTGGTAAACAGAAGGAATATAATCAAATTCAGAAAAATAAATTGGGCAAAGCCACATAATGCCTGAAAGAACCTGGAAGCTGTGATCAAGTAAGCACATTTTGAACAGTAAGAACTGGAAAATGCAGAGGATCCCATCTGAAGATCAACTGATCAATACTAAAACATAAAACCAAAATCAAGAGAGGCAGACACTTCTCTCTTGATGAACCAAACCGACTACATACGTATATAAAGGGAATTGCAGTCATGTCCTATTTCACCATTGCAAGAGTGTTATTGTGGGGAATAACTAGCAGCCAGTGTCAATGCAATCAGAGATTAGACCATGGAGCAAGTTGGACTAGCAAAAGCTATGTTTCTAGCAAGATAGCATTGCAAAAAAAAATCCATCTAGAGATACTTCTTCTGGCATGAAATTGCTTCATACTATGAGTGCACCAAGCCACCAACAGTTATTACTTTTACGGTTTTACCAATCAAATTAGCCGACGAATATATTTTATGCAGGAAATTTAGCAAATTCATTACCGTGTTCCACAAAAATCAGATGGTTCATTAGATAGTTAATTACAAATACAATCTGTTGGAAATGCTACTTCTGGTTTCCCCAGTTTGGCTGCTAAAGTAAACACTCCATTCGATCACTTCACCAGGTATATTGGTTTTATCATTGAAATGAAAGATTTTACAGGTAGATAGTGATTGAAAACAAGTGATAGTTCACATTCCATGCTGACTCAAAACTACATCAGCAAAGTAATTGACTGGAATAAATGTTCATTTTGTGGCTTACTTAATCAACATGGACTTGTATATGCCAGTCATAATCATCTCGGAACTCTTGACTATTTCCATTTCCTGGACTATCAGTATATTCACACGAACATCATTGCTAGGTTTATACTCCAAATTTTATTCAAATATGTCGGAGGAGCATCCTTTGAAGATAAAGTTAAGAATGCGCGCAGCAGAGTCAATCTGAAGATATGGCAACTAGTACCGAGCCTAATAGTGACAAAATAAGATGATAATCTGTCAAATGTTTCATAGTACTACGGTATGATCATAACTGTATTTTCAAGGATAACTGCATATATAGCCAAAAAAAGAGCCGCCATGCTCACTAAAAACATTATTCTGCGCGCTTCAATAAAAAAAAATATTAATCAATTTTCAACTTCAATTTTATGTTAAAATTTTAAAATATTTTTGCAATTCTCTGATTCAAAATAAAGAATATACCATTATTAGGAGCCGTCTCGCTTCTTCATTTAAATAACTTATTTATTAGTAGGATTACCTGATCAGCTAACTTGTTTGGAAAACTGCAACCACTTTACCTAAACACCCCCCCGTCCCCTCCCCCTCCCCTTCCCCCTCCCCCAATTCAAATTAACATATTTATAACTTCGCCTAAATTTTGGGATATTAATATTTTTCAGTGTTAAGATTTATTCAACTTATGTACATCCAACGCCCAAATCCAACCCTTGTGATCCGTCCGACCCAACCAGCAATTAATAATAATAAAAACAAAAACACATTTCCTCTATAATTAATATTTTAAGTAATGAAATTCATTTGTGTAAATAAAATTTCATTTATATTTATACAAAGTCTCATTTAAGAATAATATTAGTTTAGATTCTTTAAATAAAATTTGTTTGCTTCTAAGCAAGGTCTTATTTATATAATAACTAACAGAACTAATATACAAAGTAATGGTCGGACATGCAGGTCGAGTTTAAGCGTTGGAGATCGATCCACAAGGTCTTATTTAAAAATGTCTTTTCGCACTATCATTTATGTGTTTGTATTATAGATCGAGATGGTCGTAAGTTTCTAGGAAATTTCCTTATTTGCCTTTACTATGAAGCTACAACTACAAGTCAAGAAAGTACTGTAGCAATATTTAATTATAGATCAATGACGCGAGTGACTTCTGCAATTCTGATTAAGCTCCATCGAGACAAGATTCCGTATTTCTTTGTTTTAAAAGTTCAACCTTTTTATCAAGATAAGAAGAAAAATAAGAAAACTAATAACAAAGAGGTACTACAATAGATGAAATTTACTAGTGTGTGTAACCATACTTGTATTACTAAACGAGTCCATTCTAGATTTGACTTTGCAAATGACTAATTATGCTGGTAAGTTTACCTACAAAGATTTTGAACCGACAAATGAGAAGAATCACCCACAATTCCATGTAATTACCAAACAAATCTTGAATAATTTTATTATGCAGACTGGGTAAAGGTATGACCTTGTCCCCTCTCATAACATATACTATTTCGGTTGATTTTTTGGAATTCGCTCAAAATTAAATCGATATACTTCAACTTGGCAATTTCTTTTTATTTTGGTTCAGGTCTTACTCACCTTTCTGTGGACAGTGTGAGTACTGCACGACCACACCATTAAATAGTAATGTTCGCTACTAACCACAATTAAAGCATTTATTAGGTTAGAAAAAGAATACTCACCACTAGGATAGGGACTATACTATTTCAATTTTACATATCTATATCACAATCCAACGACACTGATCAAATTGACGGTACGATGTGCAAGATATATTGATCACAATTCATGAATTCCATTTAATATGTAGTTCGTTCTAAGACCTCCATCTACAAACACTATACTTCTATAATAAATGTAGTGTTTTTATTTGGGTACACATAAACTTATATTTTCAACTACATTCACGCTCAATATTTATATCTAAAAAAAAAAAAAAAACTTATCTCACAAACCATTTATTAATTATTTAACAAATTCATCAATTTTACTGTATATTTTTCTCCACTACATGTCTCCCAACAATTTATTAAAACTCGTGGCCTTCAAAGCACACGGCATTTTGATGGACGGTGTGAGTGTATTATATTTGATGGACTTAAAGAGCATATGATATATTATATCGTTTCATAAGAAACAATATGAACTTGGTCACAGTCCAGCATAGCACTCATTTGGGAATTTCTGTAACATAATATGAACTTATTAAAAGGTCCTACTTATGAAGAAAAAGAAAGCATTAACTAAAACCTTTATAATATAAAGTAGAAGATCGATCAATAATATTATATCTGAAGAAAGTTATGGCTTGGTTTTTCCAATCAACAGATATGCAGAAGCAACTGAAAGTAACCACGAGAAAGAAGCATGTTTTCTCTATTTCTGTAATTCTTTTTTTTTTTTTTTATACTACTTCCTCTGTCCATGAAAGAACTTTCTAGGAGGGAGTGACACCGGTATTAAGAAAAATATTATTAAGAGTTGATAAAATGTAGTTGAGTGTATTGGGAGTGGTGAAAAGGTGTTATAATTAATATTGAGAGTTGTGAAAAGTGAAAAATAAAAAGATTATAAGTGGTGGGGTATAGTCCAAAAATAGGTAGGAAGTTCTTTTGTAAACGTCCCAAAAAGGAAAGATAGGAAGTTCTTTCGTGGACGGAGGGAGTATTATATTAGGGAATAGTTATTATACAAGCATGATTTATAGTATAAAATAAATCTATTATGAATTTGTTATCGAATAATATGAATCGAATATAAACATAATAAATTCAAAATAATAAAAATTTTATCACCTATAATATTCGAAGTTTCGAACTTAGACCATAAAGTTATAGTAAAACTTCATAATCTAAAGATTGAAAATAATTACTATTCCTTCCGTTTATCTTGGCACATTTGCTTTTGGCACGAAAATTAAGAATAAAGGGATAAGATCATCTCCGGTGGGCTGTGACTTAGGTGGTGGTCCACACCTAAGACACAGCCTCCACAGCCCTTGCGTCTTAACTTGTGTCTTAAATCTTCATTTCCACAAAATCCCTATTTCTACACTTCTATGTTAAAATATTAAATTTTCATTAAAAATAAAATTTAATACACATTAAAAATAAAAATTACAAAAAAAATTACTACATAATTTAAATTTTATTTTAAATTTTTAAATTAAATATTCAGCATTACATTAATTAAAATAAAATATAAAATTTTAAAATTAAAAACATTACAATAATTTTTTAGATGAAAAACCTAAAATAATTAAAAACCAAAAAAAAAAGTTAAATAACGAATCAATCCCACCGCCGGCCACTAATTTCTCTTTCTTCCCCAAATTGCTTCATCCCTATCTCCGGAATGAGATTCAGTGTACCACACTTTATGTCCCACTATGTGTCCCACTTTCAATTTTATTTATTTTCTTATATATTTTTTCTTCAATTTCAACTTTATATGCTTTAGTTTAATTTTGTGATTATTAACTAGGATTTATTCCATCAATTTAGGGTATATAATTATTTTTTTATCATTTAATTTCACTTTTATTAGCTAATAATAGGTTGATAAATTCAAAGTCATGGTATATACTTTTTAAAAAATCTATTTTTTTAAAATATAAATTAAATATAATTCATAGTATCATAATAAATTTTATTTTTATAAAAAATATTTTTAAAATAATAGATATAAGCATGGGACACAATGACACACATAAAATTGTAGGACACTGGATCTCATCCCCCTATCTCCTCTCTTTCTCTGCAACTACTATATTTATTTTACAAATTTCTACAGCTTGTTACCCCAAATTCTTAAATTCATGAAATCAATTTTTTTTAATGAACGCGCGTTCCATGGACGCGCCTCACCCTTCTCCCCCATCGACCCGATTCTCCCCTTCGTCCTGGCTTTGAACCACGCCGCATCCCCAGCGACCCGGATCGACGCGGGCTTCGCCTCGCCCGCTGGAGATGCTCTAACAGTTTATAATGGATAGCACCCACTTATTTTATGTGCGTAGAGAAGATAGGGACCATATATTTTTTTTTGGAAAGTGTCATTATAAATGAGACAAATTAAAAAGAAAAGTGTGCCAAGATAAGTGGGATGGAGAAAATATATTTTATACAATATATGCGTGGACTCAATGTGAATTTATTTGAACCACTCCGTGTTATGGAGTATTAATCTAACTTTACCACCTTAATCTAACAAGATAAATCAGGTCAGATAGTTTAACAGACTACTCAACACATTTTTTTTTTTTTAACTCGGGTTAGATTCCATGCGTTTTAATCTATGGCTTTTTCTTGGTCTCAAAATGAGAAGGAGAATGAGATGAAAGGAAGTTATCTCTACTCTAATGATTTTAATTTTCAAGTAAGATTCACACTATAATTGCAAAACACAAGTCACAATCTACGTTACCATCGTAATTAGGATTTAGTCTCAAAATGAATGAACATAATAAGATTGAGAGAAAAATGAAGAAATATTTAATAATTTTGATTTCTTAAGTAAGATTCACTATTACTGCAAAATAAAAGTGACAAATACAATCATTTTAACAAAGGAAAACTGAATTCGGATTTAACGGCACGATGAAATCGAAGATGACGTGCTCCGAAACTCATACGATCTTCACGGTATTTAAATGACAATCCAGGAAAAAAAAAAAAAAAGGTTAATCGGAGACGAAACTAGCATACTTACCCTTAGTCTTCTCATCTGCTCCTTCGCTTCTGACCGCTTCTCAAGATCAGCGGCATACCGGAAGCGGCGGCGGCGATTCTTCACTAGTTTCCCCACGGCGTCGCGCCACCTCTTCTGCGCCTCCTCCGAGCTGCCTTTGTGATTCAAATCGAACTCCGCCGGAATGAAGCTTTCCATTTTGGCAACCGTATCGGAATATATAGAGTACGGCCGTACGGCACTACGCATTCATTTTACGGTACGAAAATGGAAACTGAGCTGCAGCAGCTGAGGAGCAGAGCAAACGAGCGCCATTTTTATAGTTGTTGTACGGTTATAGCGTGCACAGTACGACAGCGGAACGCGGCTCCACGCGGTTCTCATTTATGCCCCTCGCATTTCTTCGTTCCTTCCCTGCCAACATATATTCGAATGTTTACTTTTTTTAATAGTACTGCTATTTTCACGGGCATAGTTAGTTATTACTCCATTCGTCCGCCAAAAATACGACACAATTATTATATTTGGCGTCCGTAAAAAGTATTCCACTTTCCTTTTAAAGTCATGTCCCATCATCCACCTTTATATTTTATCCTTACAAATACTCATTATTTACAAAAAAATCCACCTTAAATTCAATCTCAACCATACATCTCACTACATCAACATCATCGTCATTTTTATTAAATCTCGTGGCCAGCCAAAGTGCTATACTTTTGACGGACAGAGGAAGTATAAAATACTAATAAAAATTAAATTTATATATCATATATAATTAATTAATTGTAATGATTCATTTATAAGTGTCAGATCTTAATTTTCGAATTTTTATAACTTATTAATGTTATTCATTGTTCACGTGATGTATATCCATAGTCTATAATATATATATATACACACACAACAGTATTAAAAAGACAATTTTCAATTGAAAATCAATTTCAAGTCAATTTTAAAATTGAGTGGCAAATTTGTAATTATAATAAAATTGAAGATTTATTTATAAACTATATATATATATATATATATATATATATATATATATTATTTTCTTTTACTTTAACTTCTTATTTTTCTATTTTATTTCTTTTCTAACATTGTAAAATTCGACTAATTATAAAATATTTTATATGAAAATCAAATTAAAGACCATGAGCTTTATTTGATATATGTTATTAAATATTAAATTTATAATCTAACAATTATATTTATTTAAAGATCAAAACTTAAAAAAAATTATGTTTCCCTTTTTCTTTTTTTGAATAAATCTATTTTTTAATTCTTTATTATTATTATTATTATTATTATTATTATTATTATTATTATTATTATTATTATTATTATTATTTTATTTTAACTTTTTTTTTTCTTTTTTGCAGTGTCAATTTTTATTATTCTATATTATTCCTTTTTTATATACTATTAAACTCAAATATATAGTATTTTTTTTATTATATTTATAATTTGTTATCTAATAATTGAAATTGGTACTCCCTCCGTCCACGAATTAAAGCCCTATTTGAGGGTGGGCACGGAGACTAAGAAAGCTGAAAAAGGTGTTTTGGATTAAATATAAGGGTAGTTGACTAAAGTGATAAAGTAGTTGACTAAAGTGTTAAAGGTGTTGTGTGGTGGGTCCACTAGTGATAAAGTGTAATAAATATAGAATATAAAAATAATAAAGTTGTTGTAAGATGGGTCCATTAATGGCAAAGGGTAGTAAATATAGAAAAAGAAGAAGAGTAAAAATGTACATAAAGCACAATAGGGCTTTAATTGGTGGACAAAAATTTAAGTGCAAGTAGGGCTTTAATTCGTGGACGGAGGGAGTATCAATTTTTTATATATAGGTAGAAAATCTAAACAAAGGTCCCCATGTACCAACTTTTTTTTTTTGAAACCAGAAAGAAGATTTTATAAAAACTTAACAAAGGTCCTCCCCAATTACATCAGATAACTAGGGCTGTATACGAATCGAGCCGAGCCAAATACCTTCAGGCTCGGGCTCGGTTCGTGAAGATTTGGTTTGGCTCGAATTCGGCTCAAGCTCGAATTTGAGCATAAAAATGAGCCCGAGTTCGACTCGCTTATAAAATACCAAGCTCGAGTTTGGTTCGAATTCGGCTCGTTAATTATTCATTTATCTCGAGCTCGAGCTCGGCTCGAATTCGAGCTCGGTTCGAATTATTTATATATTAAGGTTTCATTAAAATAAAAAAAATTATATTTGTTCATATATTACTAGACTATTTATGAATCATAATTTATAATTTATTTTTAACAAATAGATAATTTATCAAGTTAATAGTAATTTTTTAATTATGAGTATTATTTTTATTATTTAAAAAAGATTTAAAAAATAAAATATATAAAATTATTATTTAATGAACCTATTCGCGAACGTATTCGTGAACCTATTCATGAGCCTATTCGCAAATATATTCGCGAGCTCACGAGCCGAACATGCACAGGCTCGAGTTCGGCTCGATAATTTTATCGAGCTCGGATTTGGGCTCGAGTTCGGCTCGTTTAGAAAACGAACGAATTTCGAATGAGCTTTTTTCGAGCCGAGCTCCAAATAGTTCGCGAGCGGCTTGGTTCGTTTACACCCCTACAGATAACCACTCCGTCATCTCACGTTCACAGCACTTCAAATGGCCATTATTGCCTGCAAACTGAGTGAGCAAATGCGCTGCGCTATTAGCCGAACGAAAAATATGAAAAACACCAACCAACATGCACTTCCTAGCCTCTTGAATCATCTCCAAAATGTCAGCCGGAAGAAAAACGTGATCATCATCCGGTGATGCCATCACTCTTGCCGCGAGAAGAGAGTCGATGTGGATTTCAATGGGGTAGATCTCACTCTTGATACTCGTCACCAAACTTTGAATTACAGCCATAACTTCTGATATCATAGCATTAGACGACGACCCATAGGTTTTGCCATCGTTTTCGTTACTCTCCCCTTATCATCACGGATAATAATTCTCACCCCGAAAGCAAGCGGCTCTGGATTGAACATGGAGTCCACATCGACTCTATAACAACCTTTCCTCGGCACCCTCCATCTTCGGTCTCCTATCTTCACCCCCAACATATTCTCCGACAATGACAGCTATCTAGTCGCCTGGAAAGCCTCCCAAAATGCCATGCAATCATTCTCTATGGGTTGTGCCATTCTAGCTGCTCTGGAGTCATGTCGGAAGTCTTCATGAACATGATCCGATCGTCATGAATCTTCCTCTTGAGGGCATTCTTTTGGTTGTACATCTCCATGATTCGGGTTATCTTGTTGTTGGACTTCTCAAACATCTCCTTGATTTCGGGTGGAGCCTCTGAGGCTTGTGATGCCGACGACTTCCCCTTTCCCTTAGCCACCCTCGCCGGCGCCTTCGCCACTTTGTTTCCAATCGGCCGGAAAGACGTGATTTCCTCGCCAGACGCCGAGGTGGTGAAGTCGCCCGTCTCCGAAGTCTTTGTCCTCTTGGAGGCATGACGTCTCCTTCGAAGTACATAGACTTGAACCTCTGGTTGATTCGGAGCATCTTCCATGCATTCCAGTAGGTGAAGGGGCCGGAAGTGCTCCTAGCGGCAACGATAGTTTGGGCCTTCTTTTGAAGCATGTCGTTAGAATGACCAGAAGACCACTTGGCACACGTCTTCACCCAGATATTTTCTCATAACTTCACCTCCGCACTCACTCGATCCCAGTGTTTAAGGAGGAAGGAGTATATAAAAAAGAGAGAAAAAAAATATAAAAAAAATAAATAAAAGGCAACGGTCGAATGACCGATTTTTTTTTTAGTCGGCAAAGAGCCGTTGCTTGTTTAAAATTCGATTTTTCTTAATAGCAACGGCAAAGAGCCGTTGCTTGTATGACACGCGCTCCCTTTTAAGAGCATCAAGTCATACCCGATAAATCAGGTCTCCCTCGAGTACGCCGTTGTTGCAGTGAGTACTGAGTCCCCACTTTACTCGAGTAGGTGAGATCAAGTACCCCACTGTGGGTGCTCTTATAGAATTTGTATTAGCTTGAAGTGGATTTGTATCTGGTTTTGTTCGCTTTTAGTTTAGTAGCGGTTATTGTTATGTGTTTAGTTAAGAGATTGCTATTTTTATGTTATTGAGATTTTGTTCTTCTCTTTATTGTGGATGTAGTAGTAGAACCAGATGAATTTGGGGTGGAGGTGGTCTTTGTAGCCGTAGAGGGGGAAGGGGAGGGTTGGAGTGAAGGGGGTTATTCCATTATTGGTGGAGTGGTTATATCACAGACATCCCACTACAAATTAGTGAAGGGGATTATTTCATCGTTAATCGGTTTCCGTTTCGGTTAATCAGAAAGCTGGTTTTATTATAATCGAATCGGACCAAATACCACCCTAGTTTAAACGGTTTCAAAAAACCTTTTCAAATTAGGGCTTTTAAAACCCAAAACCCCTCCATTTTTCCACACATACACTGTAAGCATAGAACTGCTTTCACTGCACAGCAACCCAGTGTGTGTAGTGCCTGTTTTTGTCCGTCCACAATGGCGAGCGACGCCGACATGAGTGGTTGGACCGGTCTTCTGCATTCCTCTTCGAAGCTAATCGAACAAGCCGCTCCTTCGGCTCAGTTTCCGCCGCTTCAGGTCTCACTTTCGATTCCTTGAAATTCTGAAGCCCAATTGTTTGCTGATATGTTTTTTCATTTTGAGATTTGGTTAATTGAACTGGTTCTTTGTTGTGTTATTGGTGGAAACAGAGGAATTTGGATCAGTTGGAGGCTCTGTCGAAGAAGCTGAAGGCGAAAACCCTACGAGCCGAAGCTCCTTCTCAGTCTATTGCAGCTACTAGGTATTTTATTGTTTTTTTTTGTCTCAATGGGTTTGTAAGTCTTTTAGAATTGTCTGAACTGATTTTGTTTCTTTGCCAGTTAGTTGCAAATTATGTGTGTTGTCCAATGGGAATGTTTTGTCAGTACGTGGAGTTTGATTTGATCAAGTTGTAGATCAGAAATATGAAACAAGTGACAGCAAACTCGATGGAGATCGGAGTTCCAAAATGCATATCATTTTTAGAAATTTTGAAACTAGTGGTGTTTGCTTTAAAGGCTAACAAAAAAAAATGGTTATCCTTGGGCATTAGCATTATGAAATCTGAGTATAGAAATAGCACTAGCTTTATGAGATTTCATTACTGTCTCAGCGTCCTGTTGATAGTATTTCATAACTTTTTTTAGTTATTTTGTCTTATTCTATAGAAATTCTTTCCGTTGGTAGGCTATTAGCCCGGGAGGGGTTAAATGCAGAGCAGCTAGCTCGTGATCTCAAGTCCTTTGAATTGAAGGTAGAAAAATTCATTCCTGCCGAGCCATTTCTCCAGATTGCTGTGAATTAATGTATCGTCATTCTGACAAGTAATTCTTGAACTTATAAAATTTCCAGTGTCCATATCATCTGAAAATATTATGCAGAATAGAATGTTAATTATTAGAGTTATTATAAAGTACAATCTGTATACTCTTTTAGGCATGCTGGCTTCTTATATTACATGTAGCTTGGATGTTGTGCCGAATAGTTTCTTTTGGAGTTTTTCATTTTGAAAATCAATACATCATATCTTTCATGTATTACAGATTCCAGCTTCTCTCTCCCCTCTCTTCTTTTGCAACATATATGATGTTTAATTTATTATGTTCTTCTCTTTGCATTTTTAACTTCTCCCTGGTAAAGACCACATTTGAAGATGTATTTCCTGCTGAGGCAACAACAGTCGAAGAGTATCTCCAACAGGTAGTTTCATTATTTTTAAACACATAAGTACAATTTATGCTATAAACGACATATAAGAATGGAAGTGGCAAGATATTACTATATTAGTGGACTTTCCTTATCAGTGAGCATGATATTTGTTGAAATTCAGGTCCATGAAATGGCAATGCTCTCCGCTGTTCAGGAAGCTCAGAAGGATAATCTTAGAAGTTTCAATGATTATATGATGTCTGTATTGCAGGTATCTCAATCAGTTTTGACTTTAAATTTGAGCATTCTTGGTGAATTCCTCTTGTTGAATAGCTTGAAATCATTCTGCCGTGCAAAACTTGTCTTTTCAGGAGGACTGGCGAAAGGAAAAAAGAGATTTCCTTCAGAGCCTAAGTCGTATTTCAATACTACCTAGAACAAATATCCGTGATTCGAGCAGTGGGATTAGTCGCCAGGGTCAAATAGTACCTATGGCTTCAAGTCCTGAGCTTTCATCGGGACAATCTGGTGCTGAGCTGGCACTATTGGCTGATAAACCCGTAGTTGAAAAAAAGGCTGCCGCATATGCAGAAGTTGTGAAGAATCTTAACAGTGCTAGACAGCATGGCTTACCCTTCAAAGTAAGACATGAAATCATACACTAAATCTTTCAAGTTACCTGTGTAATTCTGGATAATGGCAGTGGCTTGACTCACGTAAAATCAACATATTATATCGTTTCCTCTGAGTTCTTAATTCAGGATAATGAGACAGGAAATTACTCTCATACTTCTATATAGCCACTTTAAATGAGTGTAAAGTTAACCATACCAAACTAACAATTTCTTTCCTCAGCCTGCTGCAGCTTTCAAAAATGCATATGAAAGTCTGAAAATGGACTCATCTGGCTCAAAATCTGTCAGCATGCTGAAGATTTGGCACCTAATTATGGTTTGTTTGCAAGTTTAAATAATCATTACTTTCAAAGTTCGTGTTTCACAGATTTTTTATTGATGTACAATATTACTGGCAGACATTAATGGGTGAGGATCCAAGTGTAAAACGGGGTGTTTCTAAGAGAATGTCCTTAGTGATTGGAGCTCGGCACCATCTGGAGTGGGGACATGAGAAGTATGTAATGGATATGATTCATAGTCATCCTGCACAGGTAAATTATTTCAATGTTTTTATTGCATGTTTTAGTGGACAAAATGGTTGCCTTCTCCTCAGTTAGCACATAATGATACCTCTTATTAGGATTCTTCAATTACTCAATGTAAAATAATTGCTTGATTGTACCTTTTTGGCCTGCAGGTGTTTGCTTAGGTTGTGCATGTCTTCCTGTCTATTAAATTGTTTTATAATTTGAAGTTACATTACAGTTGATATTCAAATTTTGATATGACTATTATAGGCTGCACTTGGTGGGGCTGTTGGAAATCTGCAAAGAATCCGTGCCTTCCTTCGGGTTTGATGTTTGAGTCAGCTTACATCATTATAATTAAACACATGCCAATGTACAAATGGATGTATGCGGCTTAGTCTACTTGTTTGTTAATTGATACATCTTTTTGTTCTGCAGATGCGTTTGAGGGAATATGGAGTTCTTGACTTTGATGCAGGTGATGCCCGTCGACAACCTCCTATAGACACCACGTGGCAGCAGGTTTAGTACTCTTCTTAGTAGTATGAATATCTCATGAGAATCTGTTTATGTATGACCATCCGGGCATGGCATTTCATATTTTAACATATCAAAGTAATAATTCAAGAAATGAAGATATTAAAAGGGGGATCTACTTGGCCTCTAATTTTAGTAGTTCCAATTGTGGTTGGGAAAAATAGCAAAAAACATAGCTATTTCCTTCAGAGTTGAAGTTAGCTGATCTTTATGTTTTTTAAGATATTTGAATTGTTCGGGGAGTAAACTTGAATACTGCTGGGTTATGTGGTGCATTAAGTTACTGCCCAACTTATTCTCCCAAACTGGTAAATTTGTCTATTTTTGTTAACAGATATACTTTTGCCTGAGAACTGGATACTATGACGATGCTCTGGGAGTTGCTCGAACATCACGCGTCTCCCAGCAATTCACTCCTCTGGTACGAGTAGTAGAAATGCTCCTTCATTAATCATCTATTCATTTTTTCAAGTTTATTTGCTTCTTGTTTTGCTAGCTTGCTGAGTGGATTTCTACTGGAGGTATGGTATCAGCAGAGACTGCAGCTTCTGCTTCAGAAGAATGCGAGAAAATATTACGGATGGTTGACCGAGTTGGTCGGCCTTCATATGACAAGAAAAAGTTACTCTTGCATGCTATTATATCTGGTTCCAGGAGGCTGATTGACAGGTTGCTTAGAGAGCTACCTACTATCTTTAATACAATTGAGGATTTCTTATGGTTCATGTTATCTGCTGTACGTGAAAGCTCTGGTGGTTCCTCCTCTTCAGTTGTCCTCAATGGCGGAGTATCATCTTACAGTTTGGACGATTTACAAGCATATCTGAATAAATTTGAGCCATCATATTATACAAAGAATGGAAAGGACCCTTTGGTGTATCCATATGTATTACTTTTAAGCATCCAGCTGCTTCCAGGCGTTCTTCATTTGTCGAAAGATATTGGAGATAATGGATTTAGTGTTGATTCAGTGCATATATCAATTGTGCTAGCTGACTATGGCGTCCTTTCTGAAGGTTCTGGGTCAGGACAAAAACTTGGAGTGATGGATGCCTTGGCTGAGGCATCCAGCATTATTAGGCAATATGGGGCAGCGTATTTGCGCCATGGTGACCATTTAATGGCATTGGAGTATTATGCTCAAGCAGCTGCCGCTGTGGGTGGTGGGCAATTGTCATGGATTGGAAGAGCTAGTGTGGATCAGCAAAGGCAGAAGACCTTGATGTTAAAGCAACTCCTGACAGAGATTCTTTTACGTGATGGCGGTATATCTCTTTTACTTGGCTCAAGAGGTGCTGGAGAAGAAGGTCAGTTGGGAAGATTTTTGACTGATGGGAAGACACGACAACAGTTTTTGTTCGAAGCTGCTCGACAGTGTCAGGATGCTGGTTTATATGATAAAGTAAACTCTCTTTAAGTTTCCTTTTCTTTTTTACTGAATATCCATGTCTGAGTTGATAGCCTGCCCTTCAATTCTCCTCTGATACTTAATATTATCGGTTGATATCTCCTTGGTAATTCCCAACATTGTAATTATTTTTTGCAATTTTCTGATTAATGCTTTTTGAATCCCTTGATTTATTTGACTAACTTTACCTTCACATTTCAGTCCATAGAGATCCAAAAAAGAATCGGCGCATTTTCTGCTGCATTGGATACGATAAACAAGTGTCTATCTGAAGCTCTTTGTGCCTTATCTCGTGGTAGACTGGATGGTGAAAGCAGGATCACTGGACTTATACATTCTGGAAATGAGATCTTGGAAACATTCAAATACTACCCTGAAATCAGGTTTCTAGTTCTTGCCTTGTTTGTATTTCTAGTTCTAGACGGTTTAAAGGCAATCATTGAAGTCTGTCAACTTTGATTTGATATTTTACTTTCATTTTACTTCTCCATATAATTGCACTTCCCCAACCTAGTTTCTGCTATTGAATTTGGTGATTGAGTTGGTTGCAGTTGTAAGTGGATTTATTGATAAGTTTCCATATGTTAAATTTTCTGAGTTTCATTCCATTCTGCAGTCCTCAAGAGAGAGCCACTGTAATTGAGCAACAAAATGTGCTGAGGCAGCTCGAAGCAATCTTAGCTATCCATAAACTCGCTAGGTCTGGGAATCAGCTAGATGCATTGAGGGAGATTGCAAGACTTCCGTTTCTTCCACTGGACCCGAGGTCTGCAGATTTCGCATCTGATGTCTTCCAAAACGTGTCACCTCATGTTGAAGCCTGCGTACCGGGCCTTCTCAAAGACGCTCTCAATTGTTTGGACAACGTCAGTGATACAGACGGATCGCTTCGTGCTATGAGAGCAAAGGTAACAAACTGTGGTTTATGTTTCGTGTCGACTGTGTTTGCTTCTGCAAATTATGATCGTTATTTCAATGACAAAACTTGCTGATATTTGCAGATCGCCAACTTTCTTGCCAACAACCTTAATCGGAACTGGCCTCGTGATTTGTATGAAAAGATTGCTCGAAGCTTGTGAATTGTGTAGGATCTTTTTTGTTACTTGTCCATGAGGACTAATGTGTATTTTTTTAGTATCCCTTGAGGTTACTATGTGAGGTTAACAGCGATTCCCTTTTTGTTTTTATTTTATTATATCTTTGGGATACCGAAAATCTTTTTTGTAGTGTACTTAAATCATAAACTTGTGATCCAATTTCTAAAGAATTATATTTAAACCAAACATGATATTGGAATGAGCTTATTTTCATTCATTATATAGAACTAGAAGAGCCCATTCTCAGTAATTTTACATCAATAAAATAATTCATTAACACAAAAATTTGTGGCAGGCTGCTTGACATGCTAAAATTACTGAAGATGGTAGTATCCGTATGTGGATATGAATTTATATGTAAAACAAATTGGCATTTTAATTTGGATATGATTAATTACATTTTTTTTTAAGATTAAAAGTGGTGGGGTCCCTCAATGACATATGTGTAAATAAGTGTAAAATATAAAGATAGTAATTAAGAAACACAAAAACTCATGTGAAACGGTTTTATGGAGAAACCGGCTTCACAATGACACTACTTCAACATGCAAATGACACTTTTAAAGTGTCATTTGCATGTTGAAGTAGTGTCATTGTGAAGTTGATTTCACTATAAAATCGATTTTACAGGAGACCACATGATTAAGAAAATGGTTACTAAAAATAAGTAGGTTCCGAACGGACCAAAATGATAAATTATGACACAAAGTAGCATGTGTAAATAAGTGTAAAATATAAGGATAATAATTGAGAAAATGATTACTAAAAATAAGTAGGACACGAATGGACCAAAATGATAAATTAGGATACGACTTGATGGATAGAGGGAGTATAATGTAATAAAGATGTTTTGATTTTTTTAAAATATATATGTTGGGACACAAATTGGTGGACGGAGGAAGTATAATGTACTCCCTCCGTCCTACTCCAATAGGCTCACTTCTTTTGGGCACGGAGATTAAAAAAACTTACTTTTTAGTAGGAAAGTGATAGTAAAGTGGTGTAGTCCACACCAATTAAGTACAATTTTTTTACCCAAAAAGGAAAATGAGCCTATTGGAGTGGGACATCCCAAAAAGAAAAATGAGCATATTGGAGTGGGACGGAGGGAATAATAAAGTTGTTGTAATTTTTTTTTAAAAATATATATACTCAATCCGTCTCACAAAAATGTGAACATTTGTAAGTGACACAAGTTTTAAGAAATATTAGATAAAAGTGTATTGCGAGTGGAAAATGAGTTTCATTTTATGAAAAGTAGAGATGAAAAGTAAATGGATTGTGGTAGGGTAGTGTATCAAATATAAATGTTCATGTTTCTTTGAGAAGCCCCAAAATGACAAAATGTTCATGTTTTTATGAGAACGGATGGAGTATATGTTGGACAGGATCTGGCTCGGAACCAAATTGGGTCGCGCCCTGGATCTGCGCTCATCGCTCACAAAAGAGACTCCCTATTCAATATATCGAGTATCGCCGCCGTCTCTGAAACAACTCTTTCCTTTCTCTCTCCGTCTCTCGCCTCGCCGCCTCTCACTTGCTTCCGATTTCGCCTACTGTCTCACGTCGCGCCTCTCCGCTCTCTCAACTCTCTCTCTCGGCGCCGCCTCCGGTCAAGCCAGCACACAGCGGCAATTAGGTAACTTAGGTTCATCTGTATCAATGTTTGTTCATCTATTTTGCTTGTTGATTTTCGGAATTGATTCAGTTGACGAGCTTTTAGCTATGTGTGTTGATGAGCTTTTGAATCGAAGGGTTTTTTTTATAATTTCTTTGTGAAATTGGGTAATTCAGGTACTCTTATACCCGATTCGGACCGAATAGAATATCATAAATTCCACGGTATCACACTCACTCACTCAGTCCCTCTGAACCCGTTACCCGCCCCCACCCCCACCCCGACGCCTTGACACCCACTTGCCCCGCGCCCTCTGCCGTGTCGTGCGTCGCTGCAGGTTCCCAGTTGTCTTTGCCATCTACAAATTAAAAGCTTTTATTTGTGACTTTGTGTAGCCTAGCCCTAAAAGTTAGTTTTATTGTCTAGGCCCAACGCCCTCCACCGTGTCGTGCGCTGCCGTCGGACCCTGCGTCCCTCACCGCCACCGGCCTGACTTCGCTACAAGCTCGGTAAGCTTTCTAAGTTCTAACTTTCTTGGCTCTTTGATGGTATTTGTGGTTGATTCTTGGGAATCCGATCCGATTCTGAATTATAAATTTGGTGTCTTGGTGAAGAAACTTTTGGTGTTTGAATTATAAATTTGGTCTTGGTTTCATATAATGGTGGGCATTTTTTTTTAATTAATATGTTGGGCAGATTGTACATTTTTGTACTCGTTCTTCATTGTCGTGGTGAGCAAAATACAATACTTCCTCCGTCCCATTATTCATGACACGTTTTCCTTTTTGGGTTGTCCCAACCTACATGACACGTTTCTATTTTTGGAAACAATTAGGGTTCACTTAGCCTTAATTTAATCACTAATTACCTACCTAAAAATTATGATAACCCTAATTAAAACTCATTTCTCTCTCTCTCTCTCTCTCTCTCTCTCTCTCTCTCTCTCTCCCCTACCAGCCGTCGCCTCCCTTCTCTTAAAAAATTCTCGGCCACCACCATCCGTCGATCTGCCGCCTCCACCGCCCTCTTGCCCCCCACCACCCGGTCGCACCCGCGTCGCTGTCTTTGCCGCTGCATTTTATCACGGCTGCTCTACTCGCCTTTGCCACTCTCTTCTCCGCCGCCTCCCTCACCTTCCGCCTCTCCACCCCTCTGGGTGAATCCTAGTAAAAGCGCGGCGACGGAGTACGGAAGAATTGTTTCAATTTTTGTCTTCAATACTTGGGTTTCGATGTTTGTGGGTAGACCTGGTTTTGATTTTTGTTTCAATTTTGTCTTCAATACTTGTGGATTTGTGGATTTTTGTTTGTGGGTTTCGATTTTGGTTTCAATTTTGTTTTGATTTTTGGTTTCGATTTTGGTTTCAATTTTGTTTTGATTTTTGGTTTCAATTTTGTAGATCTAGTTTTGATTTTTTGGTTTCGATTTCTGTTTGCTGGTGAATTGAGCTGGCCGACGACGGCGGCGGCGGCGGTGGCGACTCTTCACCGCGAGCCTGGCGGCGCTGGAAGACGAAGGAGGCGGCGACCGTTCTCTGTCTCCAGCACAAGGGGCGTATGCCCTGTTCCGAACAAGATGCGGAGAGAGAGAGATGGAGAGAGGGAGAGAGGGAAGATGTAAGGGAGAGAGGGGACAGGGGGAGGACGGAGAGGGGCCGACGACGGAGGCGCTCACCAGCGGCGGCGGCGCCATGTACCGATCCGGCGAGAGAGAGAGAGAGGCCGAGAGAGGAGTGTACGTGAGTGTGTGACTGTGTGTGTGTGTGTGTGTGTTAATTAAAATAACACTAAACATCTAGTTCCCTTAATTCTACTATTCTTAATCTCCGTGCCGAACAGTAACGTCCCATAAATAATGGGATGAAGGGAGTACTTTTTTTCTTTTGGGGTATTAATCATATCTATAGATCATTTTGTAAATTTGAAACTAAGAAAATTAGAATACGAGTACCGACAAATAATCTATTTTGTAAATTTGAAACTAAGAAAATTAGAATACGAGTACTGACAAATAATCTATATCAATCCAACAATTTTCTTATGCATGCAAACTAATGGTTGATTTGATTACATTTTCATAAATGTCAGTAAGAAAGAAGTTTTCCTTGACTTCTGCAATTGAACAGTCGGCTCAAAAAATTGAACGGTATTTAAATTTGCTTATTTAATATCGGGCCTAAGAAAAATAGTACTCTCTTCGTCCCATGGAAAGTGGTGCATATTCTTTTTTGGGTTGTCTGATCGAAAATGATGCATTTCTTTTTTTGATAATAATTTTACACTACAAACAATATGACCCCACATACATTTACACACATTTACACTACAATCTTATTCTCCTTAAATCCCGTGCTCAAAAGAAATGCGCCACTTTGACCGGGACGGGGGAGTACTTCATTAATATTTATATTAATTTTTTAAATAATATAATGAGAAAAATATCAAGTGTAATGATTTAAACTATTTACTTAGTTATTTAATATTTATAGATTTATTTATTTTTCTATTTTTTTGTGGAAATTATTAATAGATTTATAGACACCCAAATTTAATTATGAGAGGCCCAAACCCATCTTTTAAATTAAGCAAGGCTCAATTCTTTTCTCTTACCCTCTCACGCGCGCTCCGTCTGCAGCCAAACTCCCCCCTTCTATTGCTTCTTCCATTTCCGGCGAAAACTCCTCCTCCTAATTTTTCTCCTCATCAATCCTTCTCGTAGCTGCCGCTGTTAACGAGAAAAATTGGTTTAAGATATAATTTCATTAAGGCTACGCAAGTAGCTAGCAAATCTTCAACGATCGCAAGCTGCCGTTGCACCAAATGATTTTCTGATTCGGCAATTTGAGAGGTCGGCGGCGGCGAGTTCATTCAAACTTCTGAGGTAGAAGTTTTAATATTTGTTTTATAAGACGGATTATGCATTTGACAAGAAATCATATTTTCTGTGGAAATGCAAGTTAATTTACGCAATGCTTGTGTTAAAAGTTCCAGATAGTTTAAGAAATGGAAATTGATGCCTCACAGAGCTTGAGTTCTGATGATGGAGCGTATGATTGCGATAGTGATTCTGAGGGTTTTGTCGGCGACTCAATTGATGATGAACTTTGCTTTGCCACCGGTGACATACCCAAGCTGCAATTTAGGTATACTGTTGGAAAGCAAATCATATGGAGTTTATGGACATTTTTTTTGTGTCTGTGAGAAGGAAATTGTTATTAGGAATTTACGAGAAATATGGTTAATGTTCATGCACGCTGCAGGAAAGAGAGGTCAAAGGCGCGGTGGATGGAAGAGTTGGGAATGGCTGAGGTGCTGGAGAAAAAGGGTAAACTTTGGATTACAACCGGGATAATTCGTAATGGGAAGACATATTGCTCAATAGAAGAAACTTTGTATGTGATGCAAACTCTTCATCATTAATTCCAGCATTGTTATCTTTAGGTGCATTATGTACTCAGTTAATCTTGGGGTAATTTATTTATGTATTGTCTGTGCTCTGTTTGAGTAGTTACTTTTTTGAATTAGAATTGTTAAATCATGCTGTTGCCTCAGTTAATAATGGATAATTATGCTGAATGAAATAATTAATGGTGCTGCATGGTTTGTACATCTTACATAGTTAATTTGGAGTGAATAACTATTGATTTTATGTTATTCTGAATTGAAGAGGAAAAGAATTATATAATATGTTTACTCTGTTCATTCTTGTTAATCGGTTTCGGAACAGAAGATTTGGATTATTTTTTGTTCATTTCAAACTTTTAACTGAAACTTGACTTTTTCTGCCTTAACTTTCTTGCCCCCCTCAATGGTTGCAATTCTCTTTTGCGGCAAAAATGTATGTTTTCTATGCATTAAAACTGTTGATGTTGCCTGAGCTGTTGATAGCAGTATGTAGTGCTTATTTACTGTGATTGTGAGTGATATTGTTGAAATCTTTGTAGGTATTTGGCTGAGATTGGTGCCTTGGATATCTTGAATGTTGACGATACTCCCCTTCCCTTGAGTGATATGTACACAAAGCTAGCAGAAGACAAGGAAAAGTATGGATGCTCTTGGGAGTCTTTTGAGGTTTACCGGCACCTGAAGTTTCTCGGGTATATTGTTGGCCGACATGGTGTGCCTTGGTCCATGAAGAGTGTGAAAAATAAAGCCAATGCTGACGGTATGGGAGAATCATGCAATGTTGACGACAGTTTCATCACAGATATGTTTGGTTTCATGCATCTTGGTGGAACCAGACCAATATTCGATGCTTTTCCTCCTAATAGCAAGTTCAGAAAGTCTTCCTCAGGCAATCCATCTTTTATTCTTTGCCTAGCCAGGTAACTAACTTCAGCAACACATTCTTAATGAGTTAATTTTCCTTTAAATTCAGAATGGGTTTTGAACAAACAATAATGAATACTAGTGCTGTAGTAATCTTGTTCACTTTGCTTATCCTATGCCTTTTAAGGCAAGATAATGAAAATATTTTCTCCTATAAATTTATTAATAGTTGCGACTCTGTTCATAGTATATTACTGATGACTTGGTTTCTTTGAAGATGATCACTTTGTTGTGTTAAATTTATCTATTCAGTTGATCAGGTTTAGGATCCTTGCTAACATACTACTGCTATAAGAATACCCTATATTTATTTTTCTTTCTTTTGTATAAAGTTTACCATGGATGTGACATGTGTCTTTACACAAGGATACCATCTTCTGTGCAGTGGCCACCCTCCATCTAGACAAGAGATCAAGCACCTTGAAACATGTTGTGGTCAAATTCCTCTCAAGCTCTATTTGGTCGAGAATGGGAGAGTGAGTTTCTTGTCGTTCACCAAAGCTGAGCTGCCCGCCCTTCCGTGACCTACTTGCAGCCACATAACGCTATATATATCAATAGATGCGGATCAAATAAGTTACAGTCACCATGTATGCGAGTCATTGGAGAAAACACCGACTAACTTTTCTCATTAATGCTTAAGAGGGTGTTTGGTTAAGCTTATTTTAGAGAGCTTATGAGCGTCAATAGCATGTTTGAAGAGCTTATAAGATGTAGTGTCTCAAGATCTTATAAGTTGTCAAATTGTTTGGATTGGTATAAAGAATTTATTTTAATAGCTTGTAAGCTATATAGGAGTTTATTTTACAAAACACTTATGTAGAAGTAACCTTTTTTTGTCACACTTCTCAAGTGCTTATAAGCTTTAGCCTCCAAACACAAGTTTTTCCCAATTTGAAGAAGTGTAGCAGTGCATGGGATGGTGTTTCTTGTTGGGAATGCTTAAATTCTGATTTCTATAATTTCTTATGGTCACAAACCACTATTTTGAATTATTTTGGAATTCTGTATAGGAACTTGACTGTTAATGCTGAAAATTATATAGAATAGAACTATACACAGGTTGTGCTACGTATTTGATTAAGAGTATAGGACAACTCTAATTAATACTTCCTTCGTCCCAACTTTTAGTATGAGTGTTAAAATAATTAAAGTGGAGCAAAGGTCCCACTTACTTTTAGGGCTGGTAAACCGGTCGGTTCGGTTATAACCGAACCGGTTTACCGGTTAACCGGAACCGGTTAAGAGGAATTCCTCTAACCGAAAACCGAACCGGTTTTTCAACCGGTTAACCGATTAACCGGTTCGGTTAACCGAACCGGTTAATCGGTTAACCGGTAGAAACCGATTAATGTACTGCTTCTGCGCATTCAACTTTGATCAGTAAACAATATTTAGTTATTTACGTCCAACTTTGATCATTTTTAGCAATAATAATTTGCAAGAGAAAAGTAAATAACTACCACAAAGATTGGCTGATTTCTGCGCATTCAACTGATTATAAAGAAACTATTTTTATGATGAATCTAGTATATCATATACCACCTATAGTTAACACCTAAATTCTACAAATGATGATTGATGAATCTATCTCTAATCTCTTCTTCCAGCAGCGAGCAAAGTGACATGAATAGAATGAATACACTTACTTACATCAAAGACTATCTCTTCACTCTTCTATCTCTAATCTCTGCTGCTGCCTGCTGCTATTGCCGGAGGGAAAAACCGGCGGAGGAGGCGAGCCTGGCGGAGTGAGCGACGCCGGCAAAGTGACGAGCTGCTGCTGCTGCCGGAGGGAAAACCGGCGGAGAAGGCGCCGGTCCAAGGGATGAGCGCCGCTGCTGCCGAAGGGAAAAATCGGCGGGGGACGACGCCTGCAGATTGAGCGACGCCGGCAGAGCGACGCTGGCGGAGGGAAAAATCGAAGGGAGAGGCGGTGTCGTGTTGCACTGCTGCTGCTGCGCTGCACTGCTGGCAGAGAAAGGGAGGGAGGCGCCGGTGCCGGTGGGAGAGGCTGCGGCGCCGGTGGGAGGCGGGGAGAGGAGGCCGAAAAGGGGAGGGGTGGAGAAACGGCTGGGAAAGTGGATGGAACAGGAACCGAAAGTGGAATGGATGATGGAACGACAGCTGAAACAGAAAGCCCTAATGTTAATGTGGGTGGGCCGAGTTTTTAATTTTAATAAATTAATTAAATTAAAAAAAAAACCGGTTAATCGGTTTAACCGGTTAACCGACCGGTTAAACCGATTAACCGGTTAACATTGAGAGTACTAACCGATAACCGAACCGAACCGGGAAAAACCGGTTTTCGGTTAACCGAAAACCGGTTTTTCCGGTTCGGTTACGGTTTTAACCGAAAAACCGGCACCGATTTACCAGCCCTACTTACTTTTACTAAAAATATAAATGAATACTAAAAGTTGGGACGAACAGAGTAATACAAATCTAAGGTTTTAAAATTAAAGATGGAATTATCAAAAAACAATACTACTAACATAAAATGCGACAATTATTGCAACTAGCAAAGGCAAATAGAAAACATGAAATGATCTTTGTGGAATGTTGGCCCAATTCTCATTAAACCTTTAAGCCCAAACCCGAGCCCAAAATCCCTACCCATTGATATACCCCGAGCCCCACTCAGTCTTACCCTAATTCCCTCTCTCTCATCCTCCGCCGCTTTCACCTCTCTCTCCCGAAACCCTAGCTCTCTCCCCCCGATCTCTGGTCTCCTGATCCCTCGAGCTTCTCCTCCATTAATGGTCTCCTCCTTCTTCCCGATGATATTAACTCCCATTTCCCTCTATTTAATCCGGCCAAAATGCTTACCTTCAGTAGGAAGTTCTACCATTCAAATACTTGAAGAAGACTCTGCTATTCCTTCTGTGTTCTTTGTGAAACTGACTCGGTGTTTGAGAGTGAGGGCTTCCTCCTGTTGGTAGTGTTATCACCGGATTCCTGACCATCAGATTCCTGTTTTGGTGATAAGTTGTGAGTGTGTGAGCCGCCAGAATCCTGACCATCGGATTCCTGACCTTGGTGGCTGTGCATACGAGAACTGAGCGCCTATCTGCATTTCCACCTCCCTTTGTCGTGATTCTTTGAGCTGCCGGAAGAGCCTTGCCTACTGTGGGAAAAATTCTGAGCCAAAAGTGTCCCAATGACACATTTTTCCTATTTTTCAGCCCTGCTCTTTGATTACTTCTGTTCTCCTTTCTTCTTCCTTTTGTTTTCCCTTTTTCTTCCTTTACTTGTTTTTCTTCTGGTATTGCAGGAACAAGTTCGAAGAAGGAGGAAGAAGAAGAAGGACAGAGCTAAGGATTCTGAGTTGCTTGAGCAACTGTGGAGGCGGCAGGACGGTCAGAAATCAAGCGGTGAACCTCCGGCTAGGTGAAGATACCCAACAATGGTATCAGAGCCACGGTGACCTAGTCGGGGCACCCTCCGACCGCACCTCCTCCATCCCACCGCCCTCTGGGCTGTGACGAGTCGCTCCCGACGAGCAAGGAGTTGGTAAGTCCGATTTCTCCCCTACCTGGGAGAATTGGCTTTGGTAAATTGGCTGGAACCCGAGCTCCTAGTTTTAGGATTGGTTCTCTATGCTGCTTTTCGGTGTTTTGTTCTTTTGGTATCTTGCGATCCTGTTGTTAACTGTGCTTCCGCATTATTGTTTGTCACCTCTCAATAAACCCTTGACATTCAAGGCCTGTGATAGGTCTCTCTTGTGACGGTCCAGTTCGTCTGGATTCCCTTTAAAGGGTCTCCTCGTGCGAGTATTCTGGAAAACAAGAGAGAAAATGGGTTATTTAGAGTGGCTGTGTGGTCTCTTGTGTTTTCTTCGGAAATTTTTTGCCGTGATATATTCTGAAATTCTGCTGATTCTGTTAAACTCTCTTGGATTGAGAGTTTTCTCTATATTTTCTTGACTGGGTCAGTCATTTGGAACATCTAGGGTGACCTGTGTGAATCTTGCTCCACATATCAATCTGTGCTGAGAATTGGGCAATCCACAGCTCTTTAACCTTAGAGTGATTCTGCTTTGAGGTCAGTTCTAACCTACTTCTGTTGTTTTGTGTGCTTGTTGGGTTTCCTCTGTGTGGAGGGGTGTTTGCTTGTCTGCTGCATCTGTGTCCATCATGAACAACATGCATATGGTGCCATTTAATGGCAGAGATGATTTTGAGGACTGGAAAACCAAAATAGAATGCATTTTGGTTAAGGAAAAGGTTAATAAAGCTTTATTGACTAAAATTGATAAAACTGTGACTGATGAGAAGCTGCATGACATGAATGATAATGCTAGGGCCACAATTTTGTTAAATTTGAGTAGTACAGTGGTTAGAAAGGTGTCTCACCATTTATGTGCTAAGGACTTGTGGGATGACCTAAATTCCATTTACTCTGCATCATCTAAAGTGTCTGCATGGTCTTCACAAAATCAATTCATGACTTTTCAAATGGATCCTTCAAAAGATGTTGACTCCAACTTGGATGATTTTCACAAATTATTACATGATTTAAAACTTGCTGGGGATGATTCAATTGAAAAGTATGCACCTCAAATCTTGTTGGGATCAATCCCTGAGTCTTTTTCAGAAGTAAAATCAGCTTTGAAGTATGGTGGGTCTAAAGTTACATGTGACATGATTGTCAATGGTCTTAAGACCAAAGAAAGTGAACTGAAATTGCTAAAACCCAAGCCACTGCATGGTGAGGTCATGTTTGTGAATAAAGGATAATCAGAAAACCCACACCACAATTTTAATAAGGGTCAGAAAACTGATAATCATAAAAATGTTGTTTCAGATGGACAGAGGGAAGGAAATAGGTTTGATAATGGACAGAGGGAAGGAAATAGGTTTAAGGTGGTCGCCACCTTATAGCGCATCCCTTCTCCAGTGCATTGGCTATATTACTTTTAATTTTATCTTATTTAACTTTTTAATTTTAAAATTCAACATTACATTAAAATTAAATTTCAATATTACATAAATAAAAATAAAAATTATAATAATTAAAATAAAAAAATTATTTTAAAAATTAGGTAACAAAATCGGTGAAATAATTCGAAATTATATTTAGCCCATTCAAAATTAAAAAACCCAAAATGAAATAGGGCAAAAAGCCCAACAAAAATTGAACAAAAATAGGGCAAATCTCCTTCTTCTTCTCTGTGTCTGTGCGTCTGCGTTTGTTCTCCTCCAGCGACTCTCTCTCCTCTTTCTCTGTTTTTTTAATCGCGCTTGGTTCACACGCGTTCCACTTTTCTCCACTCCGTGCTCAGCACCAACAATCGTGTCCACCACAAGTCCGGGGGTTCCCCAGCGCAACACATATGCCGCATGTCGACTCGGTCCGGCATGCCATATGTGAAATCACATAAATATAGGATGTAGAATACAACACATGTGAATATTACTCTTCTTTTTTGTTAAGTTAAATGTAACTCTAATTACAGTGTATTATCCCTTAGTCTGCGTCTGCGTTTATGCTGTCAAGGGTGCTTTTTTATTTTCTTTTCTTTTCTTTAATAAAATTGCATAATAATAATAATAATAATAATAATAATAATAATAATAATAATAATAATAATAATAATAATAATACTCTTGATATTAACTACTATAAAATATTTAAATTATTTAATAATTATAATATCATTACACTTTATAATTAGTTCAAGTAAATATTGGAGCATTCGTATATAGTAGGATTAATTGTGGTGGAAAGAAGATCTTCTATCTTGTGACATGGGCAATGAACGAATCCAACTCAATCCGCGAAGCGCGACCCGCCTCCGTCGCCCCCCTCACGGTGGTGCCCAGCTCTTCTGCCGTCTTCCTAATCTGATCCCCTTCTTCTGACGCACGCCATTAATATTCTTACAACATTCTCAATTCTCGACGCTACTACTTCCAATCTGTCCTTCCACTCTCTCACTACAATCCTCAACGTCATTAATATATATATTGCTTAAATCATCGTGAGTTCCAATAAGAGACATCATTTCAAATACTTACACGTCCTATACTAACAACATTCACAATAATTTTTATTTGAAAGAACAAGTAATTAATAATTGTTTCTACCCATATAATTAATAACATCCATATTATATTAATAACTAATTAAATTTTAAATATAAAAAATACTTTGAAACAATTAATATTTATTGTTAAAAATTAAACTCTCTCGTGCATTGCATCGTGAGTAAAACTAGTTAATTATATTAAAATGGTAATTAACTCAATAATCAAAATGTGTAGAATTATAAGGGATTTATAGATGGAGAAATAGTAGGTGATGGAGAAATATTCGATGATACAAGTTCTGGATCGTCCTTTATGTCTGTCCCACCCGACATAGTATAATCCAATTGACCAATGCTTCTGCATGATTTCCAACCTAACATCAATATATCTACATAAAAATATAGTGAAATTAATAGTTTTTGTTTAGCAATTACCTCAAGGAAAATCCGAGCTTGGTTCCTTCCATTTTAGCACTTGTAATATCTACATCTCCAATTTTCACATCGTCGCATGGCTTAGCTGAACTGCAAGAAAGCTTCACCGCGTGTGAACTACTTGTTGTCCCCTTCACATTCTTGATTCTCACTTGCCTAATTTCGATAAGTGATGGGCTCTGCCAATTATATTGTCTTTTATTCGATTATAATTATGGTTTGTTTGTAATAGTTAGCTAGACAATTGTGTAACTTCTGAGAAAAAATGATAATGGAATCACTATATATGTTTTATAAAGTGTTAATTATCTACATAAATGACTGAATTTTTGTCCAATTTTAGCTTTGCATATCAACTTTAAAGTTTAGCGTGATAATAATTTAACTATTAATTTAGTCTGATTTTGCTACTTCCCAACTTAGTAGTGACATGGTATACAAAATCAGAATTTGATAAAAGTCGAGTAGTATTTTGAAATGGTTGGAAGAAATGAAACTTACAGTTAAATTGCACAAATTCCAAGGGCAGTATTGTTGATCGATGATAATAGGATTACTAGCATTTTGCATGATCAAATTTTCGAAGTGAAGGTTAGACAATATGATGGTGGCTGGGGCAGATGGCCATGTCTTGATCCTCACACCATTCTGAGTTTGGATGAAGCTGCAATTCTTGACGTATATGCCAGAAATGTTCCTCTCATTGAGGTTCCTTCCAAGGCTTCCAATGCTGATGCCGTGGCCCGGCCCGCAAGTTACATTGTGGATGTAGACTTGTGTGAGATCGTCGCCCATCGACACGCAGTCGTCTCCCGTTGCGATCACGGAATCGGCGATGTTGACCATCGTGGACCGGGCCACGTGGATTCCGTCGGTGTTCGGACTGTCGCCCGGGGCAACAACCGTCAGCCGGATGAAGCTCACGTTCATGCATGCTAGACAGTTTATATGAAAATTCTTGCTGTCTTTGCTAGTAACATCTTGAATCACGGAGTTGTTCATAAAATTGAAGCTCAAGTTCTGCACACATTACAAATCAATTTATGCATCTTACATTAATTTATGTCATATTAACATTTCAATATATATATTGTGTCCATTTTAAATATCATATCATAATATAATGATGCGGCATAAAAAAATATACAACATCATTATATATGAAACATGCATGATCTTATATATTATATTAACGGATGATGTGAAATTTTAAAACTTGCCTAATTCTGACATATAAAATTCACGAAATTTATTACAATATGTATGTGTACATGTATAACAATCAAGAACTTAATTTCATTAGCAAATATCATCAGATCTGAAATTCTCTCAACAAGTAACAATAATATATATAAGGTGGCATTTACTTTGCGTGATTGATAAAATGCATGCTTGAGTATTTTTATCTTCAAGAGTAGGATTGTTTGCAATCCCATGCACCCTTTAAATGAGATAAAAATCAAGCAAATTAAACTAGCTTGAATGATAAAAATATATAATCAAGAATATCCCAAAGTTTCAATCCATCAAAGTAAACAAAGAATTAACCTTACTATTTTTATCTATCAAGACTAATCCTACAAAGTAGACGTCTCCTAATAGATAATCCGACACATAAATGAGTAAAGAGAAACACGATATATATACGTACAATTGGAAGCTTGGAGCAATTCCTATTGACGTTGCAGTCGTTGGTTGCCCAGGCTTGCAGGGCGCCCTGACCGTCGAAAACGCCGTGGCCGGAGAGGGTGAAGGAATTGACGTAATTAACCGCGATCCATTGGGCTTTGGGGTTGGGCATGGAATTAGGATCTGCATTTGCTAAAACAGTGCCTTGATTTTCAATCTCAATAGGACCCAAACCCGGACCGGCTAATTCCGCTTGGCTTAGCATCCATGTTCCTTGTGGAATCACTATTTTGCTTTCATTTGCTGATACAATTGCATCCTCCCATGCATTCAATAAAGCCTTTAATTCATGTAAGTTTGTATATAATTAACTTACGTTTTATTTAACTGTGTATCAGTTTAATTAATTTTTATATCACCCACTAATTATGAGACGAAATTTTCGACATAGGAAAGGTGATCGAGCTGGACCATTTTATCATATGGCATAAAAAAGAAAATCCGATCCGGCAGTCCACCTCAAGATTGAAAATTTTGTTTTGTACCAACTTTTTTGAAAGGTTAGACAATTTTGCAATTCTACTCAAATGTCGATAAATATAATTATAATAGGAGTAAAATTACCTCACTGATATCTGTATCCGGTGTAGCACCATAAGTTGTAATATCAAAGATTTGGGGCTGCGCAAAGGTATGATATGCCAAGATTAATGGCAAAACTAGTAGAATTAATGAGGAAATGCACTTAATTGTCATCATCTCTTATCGTTATTACTTTTTTAGTGCATGCACTTATATTATTATTAGTTTAAATTGTCAACAAGAGTGACAGAAACTGAAACTCGACAGATAGAGAGAACCAAAAAAATGAAGAATTATTTATTTGAAAGATACAAGCTGTTTCTTTTCTTCTACTATTAATTAGCAAGTAATTAATTATATAGACGGTTTCTATTTCCTGTTAATTAATTACAATGTTATTAGTTGTTTGTTTATATATATACATATATATGATAAAGTTTATATTTTCTTCTTTAATTATTTAAATTTTCTATGCATCCGTTGAACTTTATATTAATAGGGCTCAGGGCAGATAATACAACCACGACATTGTGGAAAAAAAATCAAACAAACAGCCAACTCTGGGTTTTTCTTTTTATTTCTAAAATATATCATTATTAAAAAAACTCAAAATTAAGTTTCTCATAAAAATAAAAAGAAAAATTAAAGACGGACATTAACCATGGAAAGAGATCCGTCGTTAATTTCAGCAGCCTACCCATCCTCCAGCTCGATGAAAAACTGTATATAATTATAAAATTAAAACAAAGGGTTAGTAGTGTTTTATGTCTCGAACTTTCAACGTTTTTCACAAAATGTCCCGAACTTTTATTTTCTTCTAAAACGCCGGACTTTTAGTTTTTTTCATAAAATATCCCGCTATACAAAATTCGTTGACAAAAAGATGAAATATCTCGCCGAAAGAAATATTTTGGGAATCGTCATTGTTGGAAAACCATATTAGGAACCACCATTCTTGAAAAACGCTTAAAGTTCGGGGTTTTTGTCATCTTTCCGTCATCGAATTTTGTATAGCGGGGCATTTTATGAAAAAAAAAACTAAAAGTTCAGGGTTTTTGGGAGAAAATGAAAGTACGGGATATTTTCTGGAAAATGCTGAAAGTGATCGGGACATAAAATACTATTAATTCTAAAACAAATAATAAAACCCCGCAATTGAAAATAATAAATAAATTTAAAATAAAGTAATAAAAACTAGTGATAGATCAACGACGAAAATACGTTTGTCAAATCTTAGTTAACGACCAAAAGTTTTCGTAGTTAATTCTATAAGAAAATTTTGGGCAAAATGAGACGTCGAATTAATGACGAAAATTTGCGTCTCATCAATGTGTCGTTAATTTTAATGACGAAAATTTTCGTTATTTGAGATTGCAACTAAAGGAATAATGACTGATCTGTTCCATCGCTAACTATTTTTAACGATGAAAAATGGAGTTTTAACGATACTTTTTTTCCTCTAACAATATTTTTTTTGTAGTGTATTCTTGCCAGATAAAGTTATACTCCTTCATTCTTAAAATTATGTCCTTCTTTTTTTTTTTTTTTTCTTCCTTTTTGGTATGTTTCCAAATTATATGCGCCCTTCTATTTTTTGACACTACATAAGACATAATTTTTCTCTTAGCATGGGATACTTTTTCCATTTTCAATACTCTCAACATGGGATTCTCTATCAACATTTTATTTAGAGATATTTGCCGTAAAATACACGAACTTTCAACAAATTCTGATTTTTCCCATGACCTTTAAACTTTGAAGAAAAATACACCACTTTTCGATTTATTCTAATTTTTTCCATGGGTATATATGAAATACCCCCATATAGTAGCTAATTTTAGGACTTTTGACTTAGATTTTTTGATACCTAAGCATGAAGGATAATAAAGGTGACATAATAAAGTCGATGTATCTGTGAATTGAAAACCTCTCATGGTTAAGTATCAAAAAATCCAAGTCAAAAGCCCTATAATCAACTTGTATTTGGGGATATTTCATACCCGTTGGAAAAAACATAAACAATTGAAAGGTGTTGAATTTTTTTTCAAATTTTAAAGGTTATGGGAAAAATCGGAATTTGTTGAACGTTCATGTATTTTACGGCAAATATCCCTTTTGTTTATTATTAATACATTCAACAACTTTCTCATCCACTTTTTTTTATTAAAAACATGTGTCGAAAGATTCTAGGTATAAATATGGGGGACGAATGAAGTAAGACATTGGATTACATCCAATAAAAAATTTATAACCTGCAAAAGTTTCAAAACCCATAATCGGATAGCCCGACATCTTGGTAGAGTTGGCCCGAAAATAGCCCGAGTCTCATAGGATTGGCCCAAAAAATTTTGAGTTGCTTGTGTAATTTAATTTTTTTTTTCGTTATTTAATTTCACAGCTTCATTACTTTATTTTTGAAAATTAATTTTATTAAATTTTTTAAATATTTTGATTCAATATGCAAAAGTTCTCATCATTTTACTTATTTTTATTTTTAGTTTAATGGTTTACGTACAATGTTTTGATGTAAATTTATAAAATGATACTAATTATTCAGAAAAAATGTTTGTGTCTCTGTCACTCTAATAGTTGCATACTACTATTAATACTTATTATGTAAATTGATGTTGAAATGACAATCATTTATGTGTGTATTAATTTATTATAAATATAAAATTATTAAGATAAATATATATTAATTTATTTTTTTTCTTAAATTTTGAGTCAGACGGGCCGAATAGAATTAACACAAAACTCGAAAATTTAGTGTTACGTTAGAGTTAAAAGATTTAACCTGAAAAACTTTCAGTCTAAATGACCTCATAAAAAATTGCCCGCAACCTAACATGGTTGACTCGAAATTGAATAAATTAACCCGATTGTCATCCTTAATTAATAATTAATAGATGTGATGCACCGGTTCTGAACTACTAAAAAATACTGAGTTAAAACAAAATCAATGTCTGTTTTAATTTTGAAAGAGAAAAAAAAAATCCGCCGAGTCAATGATAGCAAATCTAAAACACAATAGAATCCCATAATAAAAGCATAACAAAGTTTGCAACTATTCCCAAAAGTACATCCAAACTGTTGTAAATATATCTATAAGATATATCTTATGTGTGTTGACCAAGAAATCTCCCTAAAACCCTAGCTTTCTACTTGTATAAATAGAGGTCTTTGGTCCTCATATTGAATACACTTAATTCGTATTCTCTTCTATATTCTCTCGTTTCTCTCTAGTTTATAACATGTTATCAGCACGATCGTTCTACTTTTATTGTTGGTGTTATGGTTTATCCTTAAACTATTTTCATTAAAAAAAAAAGTCGCATGATTTGTATTTTGTGAATCTGATGGAGTCAACACTCTAGCAATTATTTTTGTGTTTTGATTCAATTGTTTTTTTTCTTCCGACTTACTCCATCAAAAATGGCATGGAAAGCAATGGCCGTTGTACGTATCAATGGAAGATGTTTGAAGCAGAATTCTACATCAATCTCAAATCAAGGTAAATAGAATTAATTAATTAATTGAATTTCAATTCGTACCATTGCTTCGACATAATAATTGCGTAATTCATAATATGATAGGAGTATTAGTATTCATGATCGAATTCGACTATTTCTAGGTACTATCCTATATTCTAATAAATTTATGTTCGTTGATTTCTAATATTGTTAGAGCTTTTGGATTCGATTGATACATATTCAAATGAATATTTTGATAGTTCAACTTTTGGATTCAATTGTTTGATCATTTTAATCGTTGCCACTACTACAAAATTTCACATACATAACACTTCATACATAACGGTTTTTTAAAAAAACCGTTATGTATGAGCGCATTTTCTAGAAAAGACAACGGTTTTGAAGAAATCCGTTATCTATGTAGTGTTATCCATAACAATAGATAACAGTATGATGTAATCCGTTATCTTTTAGCGTTATCTATTAGTTACATACATAACGGTTTATCAAACCGTTAAGCCAACCGTTATCTATTAACACTTTTTTACAACAGTTTTTTTACCGTTAAGAAATGCGCCTCTCAATACTGTTATGTATTAACATTATTTTTTTTTCTTTTTTTTAATAAAGTTTTTTTTAATTGTTATACTTTAGGTAAAATTCAAAACCTAACTCCAAATCTGATTTTCAAGCTTGCTCCAATACTCCTAACACACCCGCCGCCTCCCCCCGGTGACGCCGCGCCGGACGACGCTGCACGAGCAACCGGACGCCGGTGCTAGTGAGTCAGTGACCGCCCCTGCCCCCACCCACCCTGCATCGCGTCGCCTCTGACGCCGCTCTTCTCGCAGCAGCAGATCGAGCGGCGGAGCACCCTTCTCCCCTCCACCGAGCACGAGCAGACCACCCCTCTCCTCCGCCGACGCCGCTCTTCTCGCAGCAGCAGCAGCAGATCGGGTTTTTTGCTTCTCCGTCTGCCACCTACCGCACCCGTCTCTCTCTCTCCGTCCGTTAGGCCTAGCAGCTGTCGCCGGTCGAGCTCTCAATCGCAGACCCTAGGAGCCGCCGCTGTCGCCGCCGCCTTCTACAATAGCCACCACCAAGGTAGAATCCCTAATTATTCATCCCTTACGCAAATCTCATTCCAAATCCCTAATTTTTGAACTTTGTTGGTAACAATATGATTTAGATTAGGGCTTTTGCTCGAATTTTTTAAATTATCTGAAGCTATTTTGCTCAAATTTTTTAATTTGTCAAGCTATTTTGCTTAAGTTTTTGAATTATCTCTTTGTTATTCGATTATCCTCAATTGTATATTTGGTTGGAACCGCCCACGTTTCTACGGTAATTTTGGTGTTTTTTTTATGTGTATTTGTTTTGAGATTTCCATGATTATACAGTTTAATTTCTAGATCTGAATCAGCTCTTTTTACCATTTTCCAACTGTTTTTCTCCTTCTGATTACTGCTGGGAATTTTGTTGCATTGTTCGGATAGAAATTGGTTATTAAATCAGAATAGCTTAATGGAATTGCTCTGTCATTTTCTGGAATCTTGCCAAGAAGTTCAGGCTGTGATAGAATTCTTGAAACCCCAGGTGCTTTTCTTTTGATTGATTTAACTACTATGTACTAATACTCTTTTCTCTTAGTGGTAGTATATGATAATTCATTGTTTGCGTCATGGATTGGAAATTTGGATATCCCAAGACCCTTGATAATTTCTATAACTTGAGCTAATTTTGTTTAATTCATATCCTATTGAAATGATAGGATTGGAAAAATCCTAGTAACAAGGATAAAAATACACAATCATGAAAAGTAAACCCCTTCTTAATGTACTTTGAGGTCTTCTGCTATTATTATTATGCCCCATTTTCCTTGTCACTACCCAAAATAGCAATGTTATGTGTCTATTGCAGGTTGTCATTTTGGAGCTGTGCTCTAGTCGTGTTGCGATTCTTACGCCGCAAAACTTGAAGGTTGGTCTGTATTTGTATTTCTATTCTCTCTGTAGAATTAATTGAGTTCAGTGTTTGTGATTAGTCAATAAATATTATGAAATGATAGCTTTAGAGCCATGTAGTCTGCTTTTGCTCGGTTTCTTGAAGATGTAATAGGACCCAAGCTTCGTCTGAGGTGAGAGAAGTTAGAACTGCTTGCAATGACCCTTTACTCTCTATGAATTTAATGCCATATGGCTGAATGATTGATTTGAGAAGATAATTAGCACAATGAATTCTTGTGAACTTTGTTTCAAGTCCTATAAGGCCAGGGGATACTGAAATAGATACTCGGTGATACTGAAATAGATACTCGGTGAGATCGGCATCTAGACTTGAATAGAAAGCTTCTTGTATTCTTGTTGCTCAATAGACTTTGAGAATTAACTTAATCACAAGAGGTCACCTTTGACTTTCAGAACAGAAACTAATGATCTCGACTTGTATGAACGCTTCCGTAATCTGACTTTCTCATACCTTATTCAATACATGATGATGGTTCTTTTATATGCTCATGGTTAACTCAAATTCACAAATAAGCCATGTTTTTGCAGGTGCCAACCATGTTATTCGATTATCCTCAATTGCTCAAGTATATGATTTTTAATTAATCTTTGTATCTTAATCTATTACCATTTTTTGTAGCGAAAAGCACTAGATGACAAGTTAAAGGAAAAGGAGGAACGAGAAGCATTTCAGGTACCAATATCTCCATGATATGATAGTCTGTTAGACTCCTCCTGTTGTCTGCATGATATGATTTTCGTGCCCAATCTTTTTTTTGTTGTCTGCTTTTTAGATTAAATGTGCCTTATACTTCATGTATCCATCTATGTCTTGCATGCTGCCATATGTTTCCATATGTGAATACATTTTTTCTTCTATATTTCATCATTTGGTTCTGCATTGTGGTATAATTTTTTTTGGTATTTCGGTGCTTTGAGCTGCTGTTCTGTGCAGTGTAATTTTAGATCTGGTTTGAGGTTTTATTTCAAACTTGTTTACTAGAAATTGGGAATTGAGTTTCTACACATATTCTCTTGCATTTGTTTGTTTGATAAGCAACTGCTAGTTAGGTAGTATAAAATGATTGTGGTTTGGCAGGTGATGGTGTTTATTCGCTTATAATCTCATTTCCATCTCCTATTTGCTGCAACCCCTTCTTCTCCACACGCCACTCTCATCACAACTGCATCAACCTCTTTCTCTCTCTCTAGCTGGGGCTAACTTTCTTCGACTCTGACATTGCTTGCAACTAACATTTGATTGGATTTATGAAGTTATAGGTTTGAAATTGTGGGGATGTGGTTATGATTATCTTCATCTAATTGGATCATGTAGGTTAATATTGGTGACTTCGGCTTGGCAGTTATGAAGTGTGTGATGCTTGATTTGAAACTCCAAGTATGTTTTGCCTCCTTTCTCCCTTGACCTACCATCTGCATTAGCATAAAAATAAATGTTTGATTTGAAGCATCCTTAGCAATATAATCAAATGCATTTTCATGCATAAGTGTAAAATCCTATAATCTATACTTCAGTTTAGTTTCTTCTTTAAAGTGCTTGTGTTCATCTCAAATTGTGCATTCGAAAGGTTTGATTTGTGTGGCTGATTCAAAGAGGTTCTGTCAGTTTAATCCTCTTTTCATTTTGTTGATTCGAATGATTTGTGTGGCTGATTCTCAACTGATTCGAATGTTTGCTAGGGGATTAGAGCAGGTGGGAACTCAGATTTCAGTGATGAAATGGGCAAGGAACTTAGCCAAATGAGTGTGGCAGCTGGGCTAAGGTGATTTTCGTGCCCAATCTCTTTTTTTTTGTCTGCTTTTTAGATTAAATGTGCCTTATACTTCATGTATCCATCTATGTCTTGCATGCTGCCATATGTTTGAGACAATTGGCTTTCAAAAAATGTTGAGGCCCGAACTCCTAACAACTAGATTGCCACTAATATCTGGAAAAGGCATTAACATATGAATGGCAGTATGACTTGTGAAATAGGTGTAGGTGTTCATGGCTAGCTTGAGCATTATGTAGTTAATTGCTCAGTGCATGTTTCTGTTTCAATTACCAGGTGAACCTCTTACGCATGTTTATATTTCAATGGAAGCATCACTTTCATCCCCATCATTGCAGCTATCATCCCAGATTTATTTGCTGGCTGCTTCTCTGTCATGTGTTTTTCCTCTCATCTCTTTGCTGGAAGATTTTATACTCTTGTGAAAAAAGAAAGGAAAGAAATAATTAATGCAGGGAGTAGTGCTACTTCTACTAAGTGCAGCAGTGAGCCATTTGTAACAAAAGTGTTTTGGTGTAACTGTAGGTTCTTGAACCGGGCAGCTCTGAAGAGTCTAGAAGAGTTTGGAATAGAAGGTTCCATGAAAAGTCCATGGAAAAGATGCTGCTATTCTTGTCCCTGGTGATGTAGTTTGTATAAAATTGGGCGATATTAAGAAGCTGGTGCTTGTATGGTGGGAGAATTGTTAGACAAAAATGTATGTGATGTTTACTACATGCGCATGTAGTAAAACATGTATTAACAGGCAACTTGTGTAGCTCGAATTGTTGGATGCTATGTTATATATGCTAATATTATCTTGTCAATGTTATTTTATTATTTGACTTTTTTTTATTGATTTTTAGATATAAATAAAAGGAAAAATTAAGAATATATAAAAAAATATGCGGAAAACTGTTATCTAATACATGCAAAACCGTTGTCTATGTCTTACAAAGATAACGGTTTAAACTGTTATAAAAAGTATAAAAAACTGTTAACTATAATATGGGAAAAAAGAAATATTATATAATACATAACGGATAAATTCTAATACATAACAGTGGAAAACCGTTATCTTTTTCTTACAAAGATAACGGTTTAAACCGTTATAAAATGTATAAAAAACTGTTAACTATAATATGAAAAAAATATATATTATGGAATAGATAACGGATAAATTCTAATACATAACAGTGGAAAACCGTTATCTTTTTCTTACAAAGATAACGGTTTAAACCGTTATAAAAAGTATAAAAAACTGTTAACTATAATATGAAAAAAATATATATTATGGAATAGATAACGGATAAATTATAATACATAACAGTCGAAAACCGTTATGTATAATCAATATAGATAACGGTTTTATAACCGTTATGTATGTGTGGTTGTACCGTTATCTTTTCCCTTCATAGATAACGGTTTTTAAACCGTTGTGTATGACACCTATAATAGATAACACCACTATACACAACGGTTTTTTTGCTCATAGATAACGGATAAAATCCGTTATCTATGAGCGTTTTTCTAGTAGTGTTGTTTTCCATGCTTTAAAATGGAGATATTGAAGGCCCCTTTTTCGGATTCAATTTATTCACATGCTTTGGTGATGAGATCAATAATTTTTTTTTTTTTTTTTGTCGAGAATTGATAGGATTTTATCAAATTCCTACTTTTATAATTTCCTCTAATATGACGAATTGATATTCATTAAAATAAATCAAATCAATTTGTTTACTGTCAAGTTTATTGTTTTTTTTTTCATGCCAAATTCCATGATTTTTGTATTATTTTGAGATTTAACATGTTATATTCTGAAATAGACTATATATTAAAAAAAATGATCTTGAAAATTAATTGATGCTATTTAAATAGCACAAGTAGTATTCCTGAAGAATATTACATTCAGGATCTTAAATTGGTGCTATTAAAGTAGCACAAGTAATATTCCTAAGTAATATTCCTAAAGAATATTACATGCTTTTGAAGAGCAATTCATATTACATGCTCTCGAAAATTAGACCTTGAGCACAAGTAGTGTTCCTGAATAATTAAGATCTTAAATTGATGCTATTAAAGTAGCACAGGTAATATTACTGAAGAATATTACATGTTCTTGAAGAGAAATATATATTACATGATCTTGAAAATTAGACCGTGAATGTCAAATGGCACTAAAGGCCGAATGGTTGTACTCTTTTTCCCTTACTAAGTTTTTTCCTACGAGGTTTTCTTAGTTAAGGTTTTTAACGAGGCAACTAGTGTAATATATGAGTAAATATATATGTCTTGTACTCTTTTCCTCTACCGAATTTTTCCCATAGGGTTTTTGCGGAGAGGTTTTTAACAAGGCATGAATATATATACATTAACATCATATGAAATCTTGTGATATTTGTCTTGGCGATAGTGCCACTACACATATTATTTCCTTAAGTTTGACATTAGCTGAGGATAATGTTAACACAATATCAGGTGCATCAAACATCATTGAAGGCTCCGGAAGAGCTTGTATCATTTTGCCAAATGATACTAAATTAGATATTGAAAATGCCCTGCACTTTAGTAAGTTTAAAAGAAACTTACTAAGTTTCAATAATGTCCGTAATAATGGATACCACATCGAGACAATTGTGTGAAAGGTAGAAATGAATATCTTTGCATAAATTCTTTTGTTTCAGGCTATAAGCTGACAAAAGAAAAATTAGCAACACTACCTTCTGGAATGTATTACACATTCATAAAAGCAATTGAGACAAACCACGTCATGAACGTAAAGTTCAATGATACAAAAAGCTTTAAGCTTTGGCATGATAGGTTTGGACATCCTGGAGCGACTATGATGCGCCGAATAATCAATAATTCATATGGGCACAACATAAAGAATCAAAAGATTCTTTCTACAAATGAATTCCCATGTGATGCTTGTGCGCAAGGCAAGTTAGTCATTAGACCTTCATATACGAAGGTTAATACCGAATCTCCATCTTTCTTAGAAAAAAATTCAAGGAGACATTTGTGGACATATACATCCACCTTGTGGACCTTTTCGATACTTTATAGTATTGGTATTGATTGATGTTTTTTTTTTTTTTTTATTGATGGTCACATGTATGCTTGCTTTCTACTAGAAATGCAACATTTGCTAGACTACTTGCTCAAATCATAAAATTAAGAGCTCAATTCACAGACAATTCAATTAAAAGAATTCGTCTTGATAATGCTAGTGAGTTTATGTCTAAAGCCTTTGAAAACTATTGTATGGCTATTGGAATTGAGATTGAACATTCAGTCGCTCCCATACTCAAAATGGTTTAGCGGAATCGTTTATTAAACGCCTTCAAATTATTGCTAGACCAGTACTTATGAAATCAAAACCCCCAACTACTGCTTGGGGTCATGCCATATTACATGTTGCAACATTAGTTCGACTAAGGCCATAAGCCAATCATGAATACTCCCCAAATGTAAATTATTTTTTGTCGAGAACCTGATGTTTCTCACTTACGAACTTTTGGTTGCACGGTTTAAATCCCAATTTCACTCCCCACAATGAACAAAAATGGGTCCTCAACAAAGACTTGGGATATATGTTGGATTTGATTCACTCTTGGATCTGAAGATCATGAGATCTCAATAAATTATTTACATTCAAATCAGATACTAGAGAGAGAAAATATCATCGTTGATGATATATTTGCCTTTCATATAGCTCTTCAAGTTTTAAATGAGGATCCTGAACCAAAATCTGTTGCACAATGCAAACAGAGACTTGATTGGCTAAAGTGGAAAGAAGCTATAGAAAGAGAATTAAATTCCTGTGATAACCGGAAAGTATTTGGGCCTATAGCCTTAACTCCGGAATCTAAAATCCCTGTTGGATATAGATGGATTTTTGTTAGAAAGATAAACGAGAAAAATGAAGTTACGAGATATAGAGCAAGACTCGTAGCACAAGGTTTCTCACAAAAACCAGGAATTGATTATGAGGAAACATACTCTCCAGTAATGGACGATATTACTTTTGGATTTTTGATTAGGCTGGCTGTGTCACAAAGGCTTGATATGCGTCTTATGGATATAGTGACTGCTTATCTATATGGGTCATTAGATAATGACATATATATGAAAATTCCCGAAGGATTTAAAATGCCTGAAGGATTGCAGTCAAAACCCAAAAGCATGTATTCAATTAAACTGCAAAAATCGTTGTATGGGTTGAAACAGTTTGGTCGTATGTGGTACAATAGACTGAGCGAGCATATTTTAAAAGAAAGATACAAGAATAATGATATATGCCCTTGTGTTTTCATTAAGAAAACCGAAAGTGGATTTGCAATCAAAGCAGTTTATGTTGATGATTTAAATTTAATTGAGACTCCTGAAGAGCTCAATAAAACTGCTAAATATTTGAAGAAAGAATTGAGATGAAAGATTTGGGAAAGACAAAATTTTGTCTTTGTTTGCAAATGGAACGTATCCGTGGAGGAACGTTTATCCATCAATCCACATATACAGAAAATGTGTTAAAACGCTTTTTACATGGATAATGCACATTTATTAGCATCACCAATGGTCCTTAGATCTATTGATACTAAGAAATATTCATTTCGACCAATTGAAGAGGGTGAAACAATACTTGGTCCAGAAGTACCATATTTAAGTGCAATTGGAGCGTTGACTTGTCTGGTTAATAATACTAGACTGGATATAGCTTTTTCTGTTAATCTTCTAGCAAGATTTAGTTCTGCACCCACTTTGAGACATTGGAATGGTGTTAAACACATTCTACGTTATCTAAAGGGTACCATTGACCTTGGATTATATTATCAAGAAAATTATGATAATACTCTAGTGGGGTATTCGGATGCAGGAGTTTTATCCGATCCACATGAAGCTAAGTCACAAACTGGATATGTTTTCACATGTGGTGGAACTACTATATCATGGAAATATGTGAAGCAAACCTTGACTGCAATATTCTCAAATCATTATGAAATCATTGCAATCCACGAAACAAGTCGAGAATGTGTATGGTTGAGAAATGTGACGAGTCATATCCAAGAGTCGTGCGGGTTAGCTTCATCAAAAGCCAAACCAACTATTTTATATGAAGACAATGCTGCTTGCATCGCGCAACTCAAGGAATGATACATCAAAGGCGATAGGACAAAACATATTTCTCCCAAGCTCTTCTACACACACGACCTTCAAAAGGATGGCGATATCGACGTGCAACGAATTCGCTCAAGTGATAATCTGGCGGACTTATTCACCAAGACATTACCAACATCAACATTCAGAAAGTTGGTACACGAGATCGGCATGCGTCGACTCAAAGATATTCAATTATCTCAAGTACAGGGGAAGCAGTTGTACTCTTTTTCCTTCGACTAGGTTTTGTCCCATTGGATTTTCCTAACAAGGTTTTAATGAGGCAACATTTTTTTGTTTTAGGGATTGGTCAATCAAGGGGAAGTGTTGTAAATATATCTATAAGATATATCTTATGTGTGTTGACCAAGAAATCTCCCTAAAACCCTAGCTTCCTACTTGTATAAATAGAGGTCTTTGGTCCTCATATTGAATACACTTAATTCGTATTCTCTTCTATATTCTCTCGTTTCTCTCTAGTTTATAACACAAACATCACAGACTTTAATATGTAATTTAGGAGATTTAGGGTTAAATTCGTTCTCCTTTCCTCAAGTTAAAAAAAGAAAAAAGAAAAGAAAAGAACCAACGGTTCCAACTAATGAAAATTACAAGCCTGACCTAATTATTTAGTTACATTCGTACATTTTTAAAAGTAAAAATATCAAATTAATTAGTCTTAACCACTAATCCTAAAATCGTAAATTTTAAAATATCAAATATTCATTTAATCACAAATATTAAAATATAAATATGAATCTATTTTATATATATAAGGGTGAATTGCCTATAAAGATACAAACAACACATACCCAAATTTTGGTTTTTAATCAGATCTATTTTTTGATAAAAAAAAAATAAAGGCTTGGACACATATATTAAGAAATGATTAATTTATAACAAAATAAGATAGAGAAAATAACTTTTTTGTAGGTAAATTTGTGAAAAAAAATAGAAGGAAATGGAGATATTATGTTTCAAGTGAAGGAAGAGATAATTTTGTGAGCGCCACAATGACGTTTGATGTAAATAACAAGTTGTGTGGGCATGTTTGTTATGTATGATTTCCATTTTAGGAAGTGGCCTATTGAATTTGGGACTTCCAAATAAAGAAACATAACCTATTAAATTAGGACAGAGGGAGTATAGACTTAATTTTAATTTTTTGAAATATGACTTGACTCCAAAAGTTCATTGACCAATAACTAGATTATCTGGAATTCAATCAACAATTCAAAGGTATGGTTGGAAACATCTTAATAATAAGCTTTCTAATGATATCCATATTGTTGGGTTTTCACTACCAAAAAAAAAATCATGATTACCGGCGGCGTTTGCCATCGGTAATTTCGAGGCGGCTGCCGGAAAACGAACTACCGGCGGCGATACGCCGCCGGTAAATTTCTCGTCGGTAACAAAATTACCGGCGGCAAGACACACCGCCGGTAATTACCGGCGGCGGTACCGCCGTTATAATTCGTCGATGAACGGCGGAGAACTGCCGGCATATTACCAGCGGCGATTTTGCCGCCGGCAACCTTCACCGGAGGGCGTGGCCGTTACCGGCGGCAGCGTGCCGCCGATAATTGATTTTGAAATTTATTTATTTATTTATTTATTTCATAAGTTAGACGAACTTCTCAGTCGGTCACCACCCATCTTAGTTGTGCTCTAAGTCAAGCACGCTTAACTTTGAAGTTCCTTTCTAATGGTCACCAGTACAGAACACTCGTATTATTGATATATATAGTACCTATTAATTCATTTAAAGTCTAGTTCAATATACAAAATTATATATTCATAACCTTATAATATGTCGAGATGGTATCCATGAGATGCTGTTAATTACGGATCGAGCTCGTTTTTGTCTTTATTTTTATGTCGCAAAAGTATTTATTTATTAATTTATTATTATTATTTTAAAATATTTTTTTTATCAATCTAGTTTATACACCATACGTATTTTAATTTGATAATTGTAATGTATTTTGAATTTATTTCCATACGTCCTTATATTTATAAAAAACAAGTATTTTAATTTGTTATAAGATAAGTAATTTGAATTTATTTCCATACGTCGTTATTTTGAATTTATTACTTTGTTACGAAGTAAGTGTAATATTGTTTGGAAACATGAAATTAATAGTTGCTCAACATAACATAAATGTAAAAAGAAAGTGCAAGTGTAATTTAGTTCTAAAACATGAATTAAATAGTCCAAAACATGAAATTAATAGTTCCAAAACATGAAGTGCTGCTCAAGGTAGCTGACCTGACCGCCTCATGAACTCCTCGAATTGAGCCATACGCTGCTCGAGGGCCTCACGTGCTGCTTGTTCGGCTTGAAGGCGCTCTTCCAGCGTGGAGATCCGTGTCTCATACAGCTGCTGAGACATCGCGGAAGTGTCTGTGCTTTGAGTAGACCCCCTACTGACCTGGCTCCGACTGGCACTTTCAGTGCCGTAGAGCCGGGACCTGTCGGGCTGTACGACCTCCAAGTAGATCTCAGGCAGCCGGTCCTCTCGCCCAGTCTCAACAGCAATGCGACGAATCTCCGCCTAATTCAAACATAACAATGCAAAATTGTATTAAAATAAATACATTTCACTATATATTACTAATATTTGATTAAACTTAAACGCTTACATCTAGTCTCTCATCCCTCGCTGACAGAAAAGTTCCATCCTCGCGCATGTGGAGGCGGAGGAAGGTGCTATAGTTCTGTGCAACCGGGGGGAGTCCAGTCTCCAAGCTCTGTCCATGCATGCATATAAGATAAATAAGTTATTATTTGCGATATTATATATATATATTACTTATGAATTTATTTGATAATTACTAACCAGACCTGTTGCAGGATACGAGTGGACTGAGACCCTCCCACGTGTCTGCTGATCCCTGTACCGTGTCCATCGGGCTCAGACATCCGGTTCGCACGTGCTCGCTAGGAAACGGCCTGAACAGCCTCCTGACTCCAGTATGCCTGGAGTCCTGTCCAGAATTCGGCAGACATCCAGAGGTCTTACACGGGCACCTAATGTTACATACTCCATCTGTATACGCCGTTTGATTTATCGCATAATCAAGGAAACTCTCAAGCCCCGTTTCAAATACAGAACAATCATTGTATCTCGCGTACATCCACATGCGATTATCACTCATTCTTGCAAATTCTAATTGAAAAAAATAAATAAAAGATCATAAATTACTTGAATCAAACGAAATTTCAACAGCATAACCCCACTATCCTAACTACCAAGTGCTCGACTCTACCAGCAGCTATAGTGACCATAGTGGTCCTAATTTACTAAGCCTATACTAGGTCTACCCGGCCCCCCAATGTCGAAGCAATAATACAATACATATAAAGCAATAAAAAAGAAAGTAATTAAATTTAAAACAATCATTTGTTGGGAGAAGATCCTTAAGAAATAATCAATTTATATCCCAAAGGGAGAAGATCCTTAAGAAATTGATTAAATCTATCCCACAATATATAATATCATATCATTTCATGATAAACACATACTAGCATACTTAAAATTCAATTAATCATACTTCATTTAACAAAATTATCTAACATAAATAAATCTCTAACAAATTCATACTTAAAATTAATCATATTTTATAATTAATCAAACTCCAACAATTATTAATTAGATTCTAATTAACAAAATAATAGTAAAAATAAATTTAAAATTAATCTAACTAATTAAAATTAATCATACTTCGCATATTACAAATTAATTAAAATTAATCAAATTAACATTAATTAGATTCTAACAAAATAATAGTAAAAACAAATTTAAAATTAATCATACTTCAAATATTATAAATTAATTAAAATTAATCTAATTAATATTAATTTTAATCTAACAAAATAATTAATAAATAAATAAAATAGCGAGAACGAAAGCGTACGGTAGTGGTCGGCGGCGGAGCGGTGGCGATGGCGGTGGCGGCAGCGGCGTCGTTGAACTGAAATGTTAAAGAAAGAAAATGAGATGTGAAAGTGAAAGATAAAGAGAAAGTGAGAGAAATAAGACCTGCAGGGGTGGCTGGCCGGCGGCGGTGGACTGACGGCGGCGGCGGCTGGGGGTGGGGCGAGGCGGCGACTGGGGGTGGGAGGCACGGCAGGGAGGGGGGGAGGGGTGAGGGGAAAGGGTTGTGCATGAAAAGGGGATCTGGGTTTATTTAATTGCACATTTACCGGCGGCAAAATGCCGCCGCTAATTACCAACGACAATGCCGTTGCTAATGTGTATATTTAGTTAAATTTAAACTTAAATTAAAGTATTTCATAAATAGCCGCCGGTAATTAGCGGCGGCGAAAATGCCGCCGGTAATGTCGACGGTAAATGTCTAAAAACGACCCACCTTGTTTGCCGTTGTTGGGCCGCCAGTAATTGCCGGCGGTAGCTTCGCTGCCGGTAATTCCGTCGGTATTTCGGCATTTTTTTGTAGTGTTTGGTCACTGAAAGTGATCGAAAAAATATATATAGAGTTTCATAATATCAACTTTCATGCTATTTTTTGACCACTTTCAGTGATCAAAACTCAACAATATAAATATCATTAGAAAAATAATGTCAAGAGCTTTTCAATGGTACATTCCAATTGCCCATTGAAATTTAGACAAATTAAATTATTAGCCAATGAACTTTAAGTTCATGTCAAATTAAAAAAAAAAATTTATGTAATTATTGACCAAAAATATATATTTGATTAAAAACTAAAATTCAAGTATAATTCTTATTTTGTAGACAATTAACTCTATATATAACTATTAAAAGCATGCTTAATGGAAGGAAGTTACAAGGAAATTGATGAGGCGAAAAAGTTAAAATAGCTAGAGGAAAGGGATGAAGCAATTTTGCTTGCGGAAAAACTAGCCACACGTGTGGGTTCCATTTAAGAAAAAAACAATGATTTTGTATAAAATGGAAAAACACCACTGCAAATGCTCTAATGTATTTGCATTAATCAAGTCCTCAATAGAATACCAAGCGGTGTGAATTTCTATCTACGAACAATGAGGTTAAGGGTTCAAACCACATCGCCTCCCCAAATCAAAAAGAAAAATGCACTTGCATTGATCTATGTTTTCCACATGACGTGGCCGCTGCGTGACTCAATCAACACAAACTTTTCTAGTACATGAGAAAGATCAACTAATATTCTTGTAAACCAAGTTTTAAACATCTTTGGTGGAAAGGAGTTTGGGTCCTCTTCGGCGCCTACAACAAAACAAGCACCCAAAAAGACTAATTGAACTTTCCTAGATGTTGCACCACTAATCTAATAAGCTTACTTTGATAGTTAATTTTAAAAACCATATAAAATTCTCTCTCTCTATATATATATATATATAAACTTATTTATCATCTCATGCTTAAGTCTATCGCTCAATCAAGACACAAATTTATCAAAACACACATACGTGATCATGAGCAATCACCACCGCCAGCCCACCGCCACCAAACTAGCTCCGGTCGCCGTCGTGGCGGTGCCATTTCCGGCACAAGGCCACCTCAACCAAATGCTGCAGCTCTCCTCCCTCATCTCTTCCTACGGCCTCCCCGTCTACTACGCGGGCTCCGCCCTCCACAACCGCCAAGCCCAAGTCCGCATCAACGCCCTACACGACGTCGTCGCGAAGATCCACTTCCACGACTTCCCCACCCCATCCTTTCTCTCTCCTCCGCCCAACCCCAACTCCACCGACAAATTCCCTACACAGCTCCTGCCAGCCGCGGAGGCGACGCTTGACCTCCGCCGCCCCTTTGCCGCCTACTTGAGGGAAATGGCGGGAAAATTCGCAAGGGTCGTGGTCGTTCACGACGCTTGGATGTCTTTCGTGGTTCAAGACGTGGCTCAAATCCACAACGCGGAATCCTACGAATTCGTGTGCATCTCTGCTTTCTCTTCCGTCTCCTTCATCTCCGGATTCTTAGGGTTACCTTTCCCTGTCCCGCATCCAAAAGAGTTGCCCCCTTTTCAAGATTGGATGTCGGATGCGGCGAACAAATTCTCTTTTCTACAATCAGAGCCGTCCAATCTTAGGTCTGGGACAATCTACAACACCTCCAGATTGATCGAAGCCCCGTATTTGGAAACCCTAGAGAGAGCTGAGGTAAACAAGAGCAGGCCCATTTGGGCAATAGGGCCAGTCCTTCCTACATCGTCATCACCGAATCAAAAATGCTTAGAATGGCTCGATAAGCAGGACCCAAAATCAGTAATCTACGTTTCTTTCGGCACCACAGTCTCGTTATCAGACCAGCAGATCAACGAGCTTGCTCACGGGCTAGCGCGGAGCAGAGTGAAGTTCCTATGGGTGCTGAGAGATGCCGATAAAGGAGACGTGTTCGATGGAGATGTGAGACGAGCTGAGCTGCCGGAAGGGTTTGGAGAGAGAGACGGGATGGTAGTGAGAGAATGGGCGCCGCAGCCGCAGATCTTGGCCCATCCCTCCGTCGGCGGGTTCATGAGTCACTGCGGGTGGAATTCTTGCATCGAGAGCATGACGGCAGGAGTGGCGATCGCAGCTTGGCCTATGCATTCCGACCAGCCCAGAAACGCTGCATTGATTGCAGATGTATTGAAAACGGGGATTGTAGTGAGAGAGTGGAAGGACAGATTGAAAGTAGTGAAAGCGTCGAGGATTGAGAATGTTGTAAGAATATTAATGGCGTCGGAAGAAGGGGATCAGATTAGGAAGACGGCAGAAGAGCTGGGCGCCACCATGAGGAGGGCGACGGAGACGGGTGGCGCTTCGCGGATTGAGTTGGATTCGTTCATTGCCCATATCACAAGATAGAAGAACTTCTTTCCACCACAATTAATCCTACTATATACGAATGCTCCAGTATTTGAACTAATGTATCGACCCGTGCCTTGCATTCTTAAATTTTTTATAAGGGTAAATATCATGAAAACCCTTGAACTATACTTACTTTATTAAAAATACCCTTAAATTTTTGAAATGTTTTCTAAACCCTCAAACTATCAGGTTTTTATCAAATATATCATGCATCTATTTTTCGGTTACCAGAAACGTGATGTGGCTCGCCGGATGCCACAATGTAATTTATATTCTATTTTTTTAAAATGACATGGAAAAAATAACTTCGTTTCGTACCATATTCTACCGTGTTTATCCCTAATTCTAGGTTAATAGCGTGAATTTCAAACACGATAGGAGTGAACTTTGAATTTCAGAGTGGATTTTTTTTAAATGATATGGTACGAAACGACGTCGTTTTTACAATTGCATTTAAAAAAATATATATATAAATTACATTTTGGCATCCAGCGAGCCACATCACATATTTGGTGACTGAAAAATAGATGCGGGATATATTTGATAAAAATCTGATAGTTTGAGGGTTTAGAAAACATTTTGAAAGTTTTAGGGTATTTTGATAAAGCGGGTATACTTCAGGGGTTTTCATGATATTTACCATTTTTATAATTATAAAGTGTAGTGATATTATAATTATTAAATAATTTAAATATTTTTTAGATATTATTATTATTATTATTATTATTATTATTATTATTATTATTATTATTATTATTATTATTATTATTATTATTATTTGTTGGAATAAATGGCTTAATTAGTCCATAATTACTTTGTAATTAATGGAATTAAATGGCATATTTGGAATCTACGTTTTGAGTAGATTAATTTGGTATATTTAATTGTTCAAATCTATCAAATTTGGTATATTAAATGCCAAAAGATAACCATTGAAAATGGAAATGTGGAGTGTCATCCCACATTGGAAAAATAAGGAAGTTGAAAGCTATTTATAAAGTGCTCTCCACCATTGGTGTTTCATGAAACCAACACCTAAACTACGAAGTGAAAAGCGTAAACTATACCTAGTAAAGTTGATCGGAAAGAGTGAAATGAAGCGATCGGAAAACAGGAGCTCAAAGGAAAACTAGCTGTTGTATTTGAAAGTATGAGATAGCGTAAATACAATGCACGAGTGCGAGATCTATTTATAGAGTACAGGGAAGGGTAAAATGGTAAAACTGGTGTAAGCGCATGCATTTGGCGTGGTCGGAGGGTATATCAGGAATTTCATCTTCACGCGGGAAGTCTTCCGCGTTTCTGGCGATCCCTCTGATGGAGGTGATCTCTCTGGCGTGGATGACTTCTCTGGCATGGAGGACTTCTCTGGCGTGGATGACTTCTCTGGCGTGGAGGACTTCTCTGGCATGGAGGACTTCTCTGGCATGGAGGACTTCTCTGGCGTGGATGACTTCTCTGGCGATGATGATTTCTCTGACGAGGGTGACTTCTCTGACGAGGGTGACTTTTCTGGCAAGAGCCATTCTTCTAGTGTATGAGTTGTCTCTGATGGATGAAACCCCTCTGGTAAGAATGATTCTTCTGACCAGTATGATTCCTCTGGTGAGGATGACTCCTCTGATTTGTATCCTTTCTCTACTCTGCACATATTACTCCTCATCAACCACTCCCCCCTCTGGTCTGGTTGAACCGGGTATTCTTCGTGTTCAACCATTGAAGTATTGTTAAAGCTGGTGCTGTGATGTTTTCCCTGATCCCTGCAAATCCTGAAAACACGAGAATCTTAATACTATAAGAAAGCAAGGATAAACCCTATAAATTATTCTCCAGTGTTTTTATTACTCCCACCCCCTGGTCTGGCTAGTTTACTCTGGATTAGTGCAACTAGTCAGAGGACTCGCCCGCGTGGATGACGTCACCCGCATTAAATGCCTGTTCGAGCTACAGTGCTTTTCCCGTACCCCGAGGTTATCTTTTAACCTTTGCGTCTTTTCGTCTCTCCGTAGGGATTTTTAGCCGTCGATTTATTTCCGTATGCCACGTGTCGTTCATCCCGCATGTTGGCAGTTGCCCGCGTACATTTTTACTTAGTCGATTCGAACTCCCGTTTTTCACTATTCTTCTTCTCCAAGTTTTCCAAACTCCTTTATCTGCGTTTTCCGGCGATTTTCTCCCTGTTCCGGCGTATTTCCCGCGATCCCTCCGCTCCGGTTTTTACCGTCAATTTTTTTTTTCTGCCCTAGGTAATTCGCGTATCCTTTTTTTTTCCATTATTTGTGATCAGTGTAAGTAGTTTTGAGGTTTGTTGGTGCTCTGATTGAGCGTGCTAGAAAACCCTAGGATTGACATTTCCGATGATGGCCTCCACTTCCGCTCCTCAACCCTCGCGTTCGCCCTCTCCTTCTTCCCGAACTTCTTCATCTTCCTCTCCCCAACTCCAGGATCTTGATAACTTCCCTTCTCCCTCTGCCTCTTATGACTCTCAAACCGTCCCCAGTTCTTCTCAGCCTAAGAAAAGGGGTAAGAAGACCCCCCAACCCCCAAAGAAAATTCCTGAATCCCGCCTTGGCGTCGCGGCGGTGGAAAAATTAAAGAGCAAGTGTCGACACCCCAAAGGTTTAAAATTCGAGGCCTTTTCTAAAGATTCAACACCTCCCGAGAGCCTTCGCCACCCCAGGGTAATAGTCATCTGGCAAGCCCAAATAGACGCTGGCCTAAGACTTCCTCCTCCTACCCTTTTGGTTGATGTCTGCAACCATTTTCGTATCCCTTTTTTTCAAGTCGCTCCCTCTGCCATCCGAAGACTATACGCCTTCCATATCCTTTGCCGAGCCCACGGTGTTAAGGACACTGCCAGACTGTTCTGTCAGACCCAATCTCTTCGCATGCAGGGCAATCCCTTGTATAGCTTTGCGGGTCTTCGAAGATATCCTACTTCTTTTCTTTCCTCTCTAAATTCTTCTGATGGCGGTTTTTTGAGCTATTATTGTTACGTGCGCACCCTTTTCGGCACCTGGCGTGATTATCATGTTCGGGAACTAGAATGGCATAACCCTCGGACTACTTATAGACCAGCCTCCCTAGAAGCTCCCTTGATCTCTGACTTGGAGGTCATAGCCCGTCTGAATGCTATGAACAAAGCCCAGCCCTTAGACTGTAAATACCTTGCTGAGAACAATTCGGCTCTGGCATACAATGGCCTGTTTCCCCTGTATCCCACGAAATCGATAGGTAAAAAATATAAATTAGAAAATACATTAACTTTTGTTACCCTGATTTTAAAGATGTGGAATTTTGATTTGCAGACATGTCTTGGAGAAAGAAATGCGGGGACAAATTGCCTATCGCTGCTTCTCCTGTTCCCAGTGGGGAGCATGGCTCGGGGGATTCTGCTTCCCGAACCGCTCCCTCAGAACAACCAGCTGGGGCCGAGCTGGTCGTCACTCCCCCTGTGATAGAGGTCCCAGAGGGAAATACGGAAGTCTCCCGCGCGTTTGATGCCGAGGAGGTTGATGCGGGTAACCTTGTTCACAGGCGCGGACGCCCCAGTACTGGTGATATATCTGGTGCCGGTGAGGAAGATGTCCAGATTGTGGATATTACCGATGAAATTCCCTCGCCTGATTCGGTCCCGGGTGTCACCCTCACCGAGCTTTCAAAGAAGAGGAAGAGAGGTTCTCTGATTTCCATTGGCGAGAAGGAGAAGCAAGAGAGCCTGAAGAAGGCCGGCAAGTCTCAAGAACCATCGAGGAAGTCTGCTGGTGGTTCGAAGGCCCTCTCGTCTGCAGTGGAAAAGGGCAAGGGGCCAGCGAAGAAGTCTGCTGGTGGCTCTAAGGTTCCCCCTTCTGCCGGGGGAAAGGGCAAGGGCAAAGCTGTGATGCCCCCTGCTGATGAACCAGAGGATGTTGTTCCTGGGCCGATTTCGACTTTGTCGGGGCAGGAGTTGATTGATGCCTTGATAGCTCGTGTCCACTCAAAGGACCAGGAGAAAGTGGAGAAGCTGACCCGGGGGGCTTTAGCTACTCAGCTGTGCCAGTTGGCTCTTCAGGTACCCTGTTTCTTATACTTTTATTATAGAAAAACGAAGTTACTAACCTCTTTATTGTTCTGTCGGAACCCATTTTGTTTTCTTGCAGGTGGAGGCTCGGATGTGGGGGGGCTGTTAAGTGCATCCATGACTATGACATGTCGGAAAAAGAGAGAGAGAAGGAACAGGCGGATATCGCCAAGCGTGATGACGACGTGGCCGGGGTGGTGGCGCGTTTGAGTAAGGCTGAAGCGGAGATTGCTGAGTTGAAGGCTCAGCTGTCCCAAGCAGAGGTGGAGAAGTCCTCCCTGGTTTCTGAACTGACAAGGACGACCAAGGAAAGCCATGAAAGCCTGGCCAGGTTCAAGGCGGGATATGAAGAAGCCTACAAGGAGACCCGGCGTGGTTGGAAGAAGATGCTCGTGGAAGCGCAGAACCGTGCCTATGTCTTGGGAGCGCGAGATCAACGCCTGGAGTATTTCTTGTCTCCGCAGGGTCAACACTTTCTGGGGTTGATGCTGGAGGGCACCTTGGCGGCCTTCAAGCAGACTTAAGAGTACCTGGAGGACTTCGGACCCCTCTTTGCCTATGTGATACAACAGTCCGCCTCCAAGGCGTTAGAGATGGCGGGGGCGACCTCGGAACAGCTCGCTACCCTGGATTTGCATGCCTTAATGGATAACCTCAATGATGAGGAAATAAATTAGCTGATGGGGATCCCTGCAAATTCTCCGGGGAAACCAGAATGGTGGTATCCAGTGCTGGAGAGGGCCATTCCCTATTTCGCCTTTGGGGTTGGGTCTGCTTCGTTGCCCTCCGCTCCAATGTATATGCCTGCTTTCTCTGCTTCCCTGGTGGGCTTTGTGAACCGGCTGCGGGATCCCACTAACAAAAGCACCCGAAAATTTTCTCAGTACGGCGTGGTGCCTCCTCTGCCCTCTGATTTGGCGGCCTCTGTTTCTGAAGATTCCGCTCCCTCCTCTTCTGCAATGGATCAGCTTTTTACCCTGTATCGAGATGAGAAAACGTATGTACAAGAAGCTGTGAAATTGCTGGACTTGGGAGTCCGTCTCCCCGAGGTGAAGGAAGCTGGCATGCTGCCAGTGTTTACAGAGGGAACCTCTGCTAGCCAGATCCCTGCCAGTGATGTTCCTCCTCTGGTTTCCTCTGCCTCTGCTCCTGCTTCCTCTACTCCCGCCGAAGATTCCTCTGCTCCCCTCTCTTGATGTCTCCCATTTCTCCCCTGAATTTATCAAAGGAAATTTTTGTAACTCTTAAATTTGTACAAACTTAGTACTTACTTCTCGTTCTTGGATGTACAGCTGTGCCTCCTTGGCATGTTTTTTTTTTATGAAATTTCTTCCCTACTTGCGTTGCTTTTCTCTCTTTGTTCTTTGTGTTGTTTTGTTGCTCGTTCATGTTGGATTTATATTCCCGCATCTCCTCTGCTGGTTTGGTTTGATTTTGATGACTCTTCTAGCGAGGGTTCTGATGACTCCTCTGGCGAGGATTCTGATGACTCCTCTGGCGAGGATTCTGATGACTCCTCTGGCGAGGATCTTGATGACTCCTCTGGCGAGGATTTGGTTGACTTCTCTGCTAGAGATTTCGCCGCCTCCTCTTACGAGGATTTGGTTGACTTCTTTGCCAGAGATTTCGCCGCCTCTTCTTACGAGGATTTGGTTGACTTCTTTGCCAGAGATTTCGCCGCCTCCTCTTACGAGGATTTGGTTGACTTCTCTGATAGGGATCTCACCGCTTCCTCTTACGAGGATTTGGTTAACTTCTCTGCCAGAGATTTCGTGATTACTTTCCATCCAAGCGCTCCTTTGCTGTTTCCCATCCAAGCACTCCTTTGCTGCTTCCCATCCAAGCTTGAGCACTCTGCGCGGAGCATGGAAGACCCGGGGGGTACAACCAACTTTCGCGGCTTACGATTAAATAGTAACCCTCTGCGCGGAGCATGGAGGACCCGAGGGGTGCAACCAACTTTCGCGGCTTACGATTAAATAGTAACCCTCTGCGCGGAGCATGGAGGACCCGGGGGGTGCAACCAACTATCGCGGCTTACGATTAAATAGTAACCCTCTGCGCGGAGCATGGAAGGCCCGGATGGCACGACCAACTTTCGCGGCTTACGATTAAATAGTAACCTTCTGCGCGGAGCATGGAAGGCCCGGATGGCACGACCAACTTTCGCGGCTTACGATTAAATAGTAACCCTCTGCGCGGAGCATGGAAGGCCCGGCTGGCACGACCAACTTTCGCGGCTTACGATTAAATAGTAACCCCCTGCACGGAGCATGGAAAACCCGGGGGGTGCGACCAACTTTCGTGGCTTACGGTTAAGTGCAACCTCTGCACGGAGCATGGAGGACCCGGGGGGGTGCAACCAACTTTCGTGGCTTACGATTATGTGCAACCTCTGCGCGGAGCATGGAAGGCCCGGATGGCACGACCAACTTTCGCGGCTTACGATTAAGTAGTAATCCCCTGCACGGAGCATGGAAAACCCGGGGGGTGCGACCAACTTCCGTGGCTTACGGTTAAGTGCAACCTCTGCACGGAGCATGGAGGACCCGGGGGGTGCAACCAACTTTCGTGGCTTACGATTATGTGCAACCACTGCGCGGAGCATGGAAGGCCCGGATGGCACGACCAACTTTCGCGGCTTACGATTAAGTGGTAACCCTCCCTCTGCGCTGCTGGAGCGTGATTCCTCTGCTCTGCTGGAGCGTGATTCCTCTGTTTTCCTTGAGAAGAAATTTTAGAATTTAAAAATTGGGACCTACGGGTATACACCCTACTCCCCCCTCTGGTGACATGTGCAATACTCTGTTATGAACATGTTGGCCCAATTACTTCTTGTTCCATCACCGACCCATAAACTCGCGTGAGCCCATTATCCCTTGGCCCCTTTTTTAGGCCCAATACCGTCTCTATATATACCCCTCCATCCTTCATGACCTAGCTCAGAATCCCTTATTTCCTTTCCGCCGCCCCAAACTGCTCTCCTCTCAAACCCTAGATCTCCCGTCTTTTTGGCTCAAGATGCCTTCTTATCTTGGTTGTAACGCCCTCAGTCGGGGGAGTGAGTCCTGCTAATAAAGTACTCAGTGTTGGAGGCTGAAAAGGCAGGACTCTCCCCCGCCTGAGGGTTTTATCTCCAGGGTTCCTGAAGAAAGCTCCTTCCCTGTATCGTCCCTAACTTGGTTATAAGGCACTCAAGTAAAGGAAGTTCCCCTCAGAACATTCACATCCTTGAAGGCTTTGCTTTTCCCTCTGTGCTTCCAGTGCAGATCTCTAGCTTTGTGGTTGTAAGGAGCGGACTTCCCGTACTTGAGAGCATTATTACCGGTTTCCCGAGATCTGGACGTTGGTTGGTCTTTTCCTCCGTATTCTTTCCTTTTGGCATTTTGACTTGTTGTTTTTCTTGGTATTCTGCAGGCATGGGGTAGATCTGGAGTAGATCTGAGAAGTGGGGATGTTCCAACGGAGCGGAAGAACCTGGAGTGTTGGCGCATGGAAGAAAAATCGCCGATCCCTGATGTTTGCTTTTCCCTTTTGACCTACTGAAAAGTGGTTTTGTGTTTGTTGTTTCCTTTTACCTGCTAAGAAGCAGTTTGTATTTGTTTCTCCCTTGACCTGCTAAAAAGCAGTTTTGTATTTTGAATTTGAAAATTGGGAACTACGGGTATACACCCTACTCCCCCCTCTGGTGACATGTGCAATGCTCTGCATGAACATGTTAAATAGCATATGTAATGTAAGAAAGCAATAATTGAAATAAATGAACACAACACCAGGGAATTCCCTAGAACCACATATCTGTTTTATTGATATTATGGCCCCGGACCTCGTTAAAACCCCTGTGGGGAAAAAGAGTATCCGGTCTACAGGTGATTACTCCTGCTAAGTAGCAGTTATACATAGAACTTTTTAAGTGTATTTATATTCCATGGCCTGGGGAGAGCTCTGCCGTCTGAATCCGACAATGTGTTCGCTCCGCCACCCAAGACCTCTGTAATGATGAATGGTCCTTCCCAATTTGCTTCAAACTTGCCCACTGCCTTTAATGCGTCTGCTCTTTTCAATACTAGATCGCCCTTGACCAGCTTCCTTGCTCTGACCCTTTTGTCGTACCCTGCTTTGATGACACTTTTATATTTTGCTGCTCTGATTTGCGCTTCTTCCCGCTGTGCTTCCACAAGGTCGAGCTCAGTTCTTCGAAGGTCGGCGTTATGCTCTGTATCATAGGTGATGATGCGGTATGATTCCAGTCTGGCCTCCGCTGGTATCACTGCATTGGATCCGTATACCAGCGTGAAAGGTGCCTCGCCCGTTGCTGTCTTCGGGCTAGTTCGGTAGGCCCAGAGAACGGTGTCTAACTCTTTCACCCATTTCCCTCTGCTCTGATTCAACCTCTTTTTAATCCCTTCACAGATTGTTCTGTTGGCTAACTCTACTTGGCCATTTGCTTGTGGATGAGCCACTGAGACGAAGCGCTGAGTGATGTCCATTCGATCACAAAAATCTGCTATCCTCTGCCCTGTAAACTGAGTCCCATTGTCAGACACAATGATTCTCGGTACCCCGAATCTGCAACAGATGTTCCTCCAAATGAAACGTTCCACTGTCACTTCATCTATCTTGCCCACAGCCTCAGCCTCAACCCATTTAGAAAAATAATCTACTGCCACGATAAGAAAGCATTTCCCTCCCGGTGCTGTAGGTAACTTCCCGACTATATCAATGCCCCATTTGTCAAACGGACATGCCGCGTACATGACACCCATAGGCTCCCCTGGTATATTGATTCGCCCAGCATGTCTCTGGCAAGCTTCGCACTTGCGGACGAACTCTCTGGCTTCCTTGTTGATGTGAGGCCAGTAGAACCCAGCCCGAATAATTTTGCGTACAAGATCCCGAAATCCCGTATGCCCACCACAGCAACCTGCATGAATTTCTTTCAAAGCAAAGTTAGCCTCTTCTGGAGATAAGCATTTTAGCAAGGGCTGAGTAAAGGATTGTTTGAAGAGTTGATCGTTGATTAAGCAGTAATTCTCATAGCGAGCCCTCTGATTGGATTCTCTGCTCAGCCGTTCCCCTGTCTTCAGAAAGTGTATAATCGGAGCCCGCCAATCGTCCTTGATTTCTACCGAGAAAACCTGCGAAGCCTCCATCTCTCTGGTATCACAAAGTAAAATAATTTCATCATTCCAAGTTTGCTCCACCGCACTAGCCATGCGCACCAATAAGTCCGCTTTCGTATTTTCCTCTCTGGCAATTTGCTCGATCCTGAATTCCATAAACTTTTCTTTCATTTCATTGATTTTGGAATGGTACGCTCTCATCCGCTGATCCTTGATGCTATAAGTCCCTGAAAACTGTTGGGCAACCAATTGGGAGTCTGTCTTTATGATGACACACTCGGCTTTAAGTTCTGACAGGATATGAGCCCCTCTGACCACGGCCTCATACTCCGCTTCATTGTTGGACAAGCGGCAAGTGAATTTGATGGCGAACTGGTATGTTCCATAACCCGGTGAAGTGATATAAACCCCGATCCCACATCCCTCTTTCGTTACGGATCCATCCACAAAGGCCACCCAAAACTCTGGTACAGGACGACGAGTTGTTTCTTGTATGAAGTCTGCCAACGCTTGTGCCTTGATCGCCGTTCTCGGTTCATACTCTACATCATACTCCCCTAACTCCACAGCCCATTTAACCATTCTTCCCGACAAATCCGGGCGCCCCAAAACTTGTTTGAAGGGTAGAGACGTGCGTACTACCACTCGGTGTGAAAGGAAATAGGGCCTCAACTTTCTGGCCGTAACCATGACTGTCAGAGCAGCCTTCTCAATCTCTGTGTAATTCTGCTCAGGCCCGTGTATGATTCTGCTAACAAAATAGATAGGCTTCTGGTGACTTCCCTCTTCTCTGATAAGCACAGAGCTGATCGCATCCTCCCCCACCGCTATATACAGATACAATGTTTCCCCCGGGACTGGCTTGGTCAGAGTCGGTAGCTTGGCTAGATACACTTTAAGATCCTCAAATGCCGCTCTGCATTCCTCTGTCCACAGAAACTTAGTTCCCTTCCTCAGTATTTTGAAAAACGGCATACTGCGTTCTGTCGAGCGTGATATAAATCTGCTCAGAGCAGTGATGCGCCCATTCAGAGTCTGCACTTCCTTTATTCCTCTGGGCGGTGTCATTTCCATAATAGCTTTGACCTTTTCTGCATTAACCTCAATCCCTGCAGGCGTGACCTTATATCCCAAAAACTTCCCTGTTGTGACTCCAAAGGTGCATTTCGCTGGATTCAGCATAAGCCGATGATCTCTGACCACCGTGAAGATTTCCTCCAGATCAGAAACATGATCCTCTGCCCTGACACTCCGTACAAGCATATCATCCACGTATACCGAAATGTTCTTGGCCAGTTGTTCTTTGAAAATTTTCTCCATCATCCGCTGATATGTAGCTCCCGCATTTTTTAAGCCGAAAGGCATACTTCTCCATCCATACACCCCGCAACAGACGGCAAATGCCGTTTTGGCAATGTCTCCCTTATTCATCCTGACTTGATGATATCCCTGGTATGCATCCATCATGGACAATAAAGCACACCCTGAAGTGGTATCCACCAGCTGATCGATCCTCGGCAGAGGATAATGGTCCTTTGGGCAAGCAGCATTTAGATCTCTGAAATCCACACACATCCTCCAGGTGTTTGTTTTCTTGGGTACCATCACCGCGTTTGAAATCCACTCTGGGTATTGTACTTCCACAATGTGCCCTGCTTCCAACAATCCGTAGACCTGTTCCCTTATTGCCGCGTCCTTCTCTGCCCCAAAATTTCTTGTTCTCTGCTTTACCGGCTTCACCTTAGGGTCCACGTTGAGGCAATGCTCTGCCAACTTTCTGTCAATCCCCTTTAAGTCTGTGGTATTGAATGCAAACACATCTGCATTTCTTCGAAGACAACCAATGAGTTCCTCTCTGACCTGATCACTCATGGCAGATCCAATCTTTGTCTGGAAACCCTCTTTTCCTGGAAACAATTCGATCATGTTGCAGACATCACTGGTGGACACCAGCGCGGTTTTTTCTGTGCTATATCTGTCTTTTAATAAATCCGCCAACTCTTGGCGTTCCTCTGCTAAGGCATGCACCTCGCCCACCTTTCCCCTCTTCCGTGTATCTGATCCCTCTGTCACTCTTTCCCTCTTCTGTCCCGATGAGTATGCAAGCATTTGGACGTGGCATGCTTTCGACGCTGTTTGATCCCCACAAACTTCTCCTACGCCCCCCCCTTCGACAGGGAATTTCATTTTCAAATGGAACATAGAGATTACCGCCCTGAATGCAGTCAGGGCAGGTCGTCCGAGTATGACATTGTACGCGGGTTTGGGCATGTCCACAACTAAAAATCGTACCATCCTTGCTCTACTGCTACTGGCTGCACTGCCGAGGATCAACGGCAGCTCCACATAACCTAACGGCATGACCATCTCTCCACCGAACCCAAACAAAGGAGCATTTGTGGGCTCAATGTGCACTTCTATTCCCATGTTCTGGAGGCATTCCTTGTATAAAATATTCACGGCGCTCCCTGAATCGACGAAGACACGGTGAACCATGCAACATGCTATGTCCGCCGTGATGACCAGCACATCATCATGCGGGTACATTAATGTACGTATATCCTCTGCTCCAAAAGTAATCACCGGCTCTTCTGCCGCACCCGTAATTTCCATGACCCTTTTATGATAATACCCTATTTTTACTGCTCTGACGACCTGCTTTTTAGCCCGATTTGATGTGGGCGTCCCGTTCTCTCCGCAAATCATATGCACTTCCCTTCTGTATGGTGGAGGAGGGGCTTGCCTCTCTGCCCCCTCCCTGCGATTATCCCGGTTGTCATCAGGCCTACGATCTCTGTTGTTCCCCGATTCTTGTCGCTGATCCCGGTTATTTCTCTGATCCCTCTGATCTCGCTGATCCCTCTGATCCCTCTGATCTCGCTGATCCCTCTGATCAGTCCGCCTCTGGCCCTCATTTCCTCTGTCAATGAACTGGTCGAGATATCCTGGCGCACCAACAACTCCAGTTGGTGCTTAAGATGTCCGCAATATTTTGTGTAATGTCCAAAAGAATTGTGATACTCACATAACTTGGTATTAGACCCTTCCTGGGGTGGCCCATTCCGATAGGTTCCCGGCGCCCGAAAGAACGGTTGGTCTTTTATCAGATGGAAGATTTCGTCTTGTGGTTTGTTCAAGGGCGTGTACTCAGTAAACCGCGTAACCTCATTCACAGTGCGTTGTTGATGGGATGGCATTCCTCCCTGGGGTGGCAATACCCTCGGAGGCGACCCTCTGAATGGGGCCCTATCTTGGTGTCTCTGTCTCTCAGGTGCTTCCTCGGCTTTCTTGACCCTATGTTTATCATTTTCCACCTTTCTCGCCATCTTGGCGTCCTCCAACTGCAGGTAACCTGGCAACCTTGCCATAATGTCATCAAAATCCCTTGCTGGTCGAATTTGCAATTCGTCAAAGAAGATCCCCGGCCTGAGTCCTCTGACATAAGCGCAATTTTTTATTTGTGATTCTGCCTCTGGCACTTCCAGAGCAGCAAGGTTAAATCTCGTTGTATACTCCCGCAACGTCTCACCTTGATCCTGCTTGATATCCATCAGCGAAAGAGCTGACTTTCCTACCCTCCGCGAACTCGCAAACTGACGTAGGAAGCGCGTCTGTAGATCTTCAAAAGAGTGAATAGAATTCGGGGGCAGCATCCCAAACCATAACTGAGCTGGTCCGGTAAGAGTAGTGGAGAAGATGCGGCACTTGATGCCCTCGGTATACATATGCAGCGTAACCAACCCTTCAAACCGATTGAGGTGCACCTCCGGATCGGTAGTGCCATCATAATCCAGTAGGATGGGCTTGTAGCTTCTAGGTAAGGTGTCTGCCAAAATATCGTCAGAGAAAGGACTACGGTTGTTGATAGGATGAAACCTTGAAGTCTTAGCCCTCTTGTCCTCCTTATATCTTCCCTGCTCCCTTCTGTCCCTTGGCATGTCCCGGTCATGACGTTTGTGAGCCCGATGCCCTGGCCTGCCAGAGGAAAACTCCAGCTCCCTTTCTTCTTCTCTTTCGGTGTACCGTGATTTTTCCAGGCGGTGAGACTTCTCTACTCTGTAGGACCGCTCAGATCTCTGTTTCTTATCTTTCCTCCGGGATTTCTCCCTCAGCGATTCTTCCAGATTCTCAAGTTGATGTTTCAATTGTGACACTTGTTTTTTCAGCCGTGCCTTCCCCTTCGGTCTCTCTTCCTCAAACACAAGGGAGACGGATTGACTGTCAGACTCATTCACCCGTTCTCTCCTGACAACACTGTTAAGCCTAACGCGGCTCCCCTCTGGCATAGCTAGTTCTCTATCAGCAGCATCCCCTTGCATTTCTCCAGGCATTACAGCCTGTTTGTTGATTGCTAGTATGTTTGCCTCTTGGGCAGCGGGAGGTGGGGCCTCAGTGCCCTGCGGATTGGTTGCTCCAACCGGGGTAGCCGCAGTAGGGATGACAGACATCATCGGAGTTCCCAATGCCTGCCGCATGTTAGCATAGCTGAGCAAGGCCATCATTTGCTCTGCCAGCCCAAAGTTAATCGATCCTCCTCCAGACGCGGGGGCCAGATTTGGCAGATCAGAACCCGGTGTGACCAAAGCAAACCTCTGTGCGCTGACATTCAACCCTGTTGTCGGCGTGGCTGAGATAGCCTGAAAACCCGGTGGCACAGTGAAAGTGGGATTACCCTGAAGGCCAGTGAACAACGAGGTAGGCACCTCAGTAGTGACAGCAGCAGAATCAAACTCCTTCTCCAAGTTCCGGTGAGCATCAGAGGATCCCATGGTACCTGCATATAAACAGAGTGAGAGAAAAATCCCAGCGACGAAAGCATAAATCATCCGTTTACGGATTGGAATCCCGATATAAGAGATCCAATAATAAATCCCGGATACCGGTACAGAGACCGTTAAAAAATTCCCCTCGAAGTAACGCTATGCACTGGGAAATAAACACAGGGCATAGATTGAGAAAACAGAACCCGCATAATGGAGTTTTCTCCGGTGAACCCGCATTAAGATCCGACAGAAAAAACAGAGCACCAAGAAAACCAAAACAACCATCAAAAGGCTTGTCAGCGCAATTCGTTAGAAATGATAGATAAATAGGAGCTATGTAAGGAAACAAAACATCATAACCCAAGATTAACACGATCATGTCCTATAATAACCACAAAACCTATAAACGACAGGATTACCATGGCAATCAGCCAGATTAGCAACATAAGGCAGTATTCAGCGCATAGAACGAAAGTTAGTCTAAGAAAGCATGAAGAACACCAGTAATTATTCCTCTTAAGTGGAAATTATCCGCCCATCAGCAATACAAACCCCATCATAACAATAACAGAGTATTAATCGACATATTAATCGGTGCAAAACCCATGGATTAACAGCAAAAAGGTCCATGAAGAAAGAGACAAAGTGTTAAACAACCTTTCATCAGTGCGAAGCCCCTAAATTAACAGCAAAACCCCACATCCTCCCAAAAAATAGAGCAATACTCAACAATCCACCAGCATAATTCTAAGATTATCGGAGAAAACATGAAGATCATCTACAACTATCACGTTTACACGTAAAACACCCGTACACTAACAGCAGAAACCCAGGATACTGGAGATAAAATGTCAATCCGCCGTTCATCGATGCAAAACACTAGATTCGTAAGGAAAAAACGCCCGACATAATCAAAACAGAGCCTCACACCACAATTGCCCCATACAAAACATTAGATCAGTGAAGAAAACGTCAATCGTACAAGGAAACCCTTCATCCGTAGACAACTTAACCCAAACAACGGTAAATAAACGTAAATTTCCCCGATCCATAACTTATGCCCGTCACCACCTTTCCCCATGCATCAGAAACACAGATCAACACAAATCGTAGAAGATTAACGACATATTAACCTAGAAAACGCAATTAACCAACCAAAAACGGCTGGGTGTCCGAATTATCGGCCCAGTCGGTGCCAACGCCCGCAAATCCGATTGGAATTTCAGATCTGCGTACGTCGGCGACCATGATCTCACGTCTTAACCCAGTAGCATTCCCACAGACGGCGCCAGTTGGTGTTTCATGAAACCAACACCTAAACTACGAAGTGAAAAGCGTAAACTATACCTAGTAAAGTTGATCGGAAAGAGTGAAATGAAGCGATCGGAAAACAGGAGCTCAAAGGAAAACTAGCTGTTGTATTTGAAAGTATGAGATAGCGTAAATACAATGCACGAGTGCGAGATCTATTTATAGAGTACAGGGAAGGGTAAAATGGTAAAACTGGTGTAAGCGCATGCATTTGGCGTGGTCGGAGGGTATATCAGGAATTTCATCTTCACGCGGGAAGTCTTCCGCGTTTCTGGCGATCCCTCTGATGGAGGTGATCTCTCTGGCGTGGATGACTTCTCTGGCATGGAGGACTTCTCTGGCGTGGATGACTTCTCTGGCGTGGAGGACTTCTCTGGCATGGAGGACTTCTCTGGCGTGGAGGACTTCTCTGGCATGGAGGACTTCTCTGGCGTGGATGACTTCTCTGGCGATGATGATTTCTCTGACGAGGGTGACTTCTCTGACGAGGGTGACTTTTCTGGCAAGAGCCATTCTTCTAGTGTATGAGTTGTCTCTAATGGATGAAACCCCTCTGGTAAGAATGATTCTTCTGACCAGTATGATTCCTCTGGTGAGGATGACTCCTCTGATTTGTATCCTTTCTCTACTCTGCACATATTACTCCTCATCAACCATAAAGGAACAATCAAGTGTGCTTCTCTATGGTGGACCATATGGTGCACCCAAGTGGGTTTTGACTTAGCCTTTTAAGGCTAAAACTCAAATTCCTACGAGGAAGGTGCGAAGCACCTTCCGAGCGCCCTTTGCACTTCGCGTCGTCGCGAGGAGCTTTGAGGAGCCTTTAGTTTTGACAAACTAAACGGTGGCTCGTGTGACGTGGCAGTGACGTGGAACATGTGGCTCGGTGATGTGGCACCGCGTGTCAGATAAGGAATCTGGGTGGATAAGGTTGCTGACGTGGCAGCGGTTGGATCAGACTGGTGAGGTGTGGGTGGTTGGCTCGCACCCCTTTGATCGAACCAGTGCGATGGTTCGAACCATTGGTTGGTTCGAACAGCCACCTCCTGGCAGACACCTCTTCATCGCACCCTTCCTTCTCCTATAAATACCTCCCTGCAGAATGAGATTAGACACACCAAAATTATTCAGATAATTAATTTAACTCATTCTCTCTTCTAGTTCATACTCAAGTCCCGAGTATTCTGTAGTTCGCTGGAAGTTCGAGTTCCTAGTACAAGGTCTCGTACTCATTCAAACTGTTGTATCTTGGGGACATTTGCCATCGAACCGTGTGTACTGTGCGGGGCAATTTTGTCTTACGGAGAAAGAGTCTAACTCTTGCCTCGGTTCCTACATTCACGTCGTTATTCTGTCCACATTTCTACACCCTTTAATAACAATCGTAAGACAAAATTCGTGTAGAAGATGACGACACCACCCAACAACAATGTTCCACCTAACAACAATGCTCCACCAGTTTCGACCAACGTTCCACATGCTCCAGCACCTGCTGCTGCCGAAAAGCCGGAAAAATTCGCAGGTTCTGAGTTTAAACGTTGGCAGTCTAAGATGCTTTTTTATCTTACTACCTTGAATATGGCTCGTTTTGTGAATGAATCTCCTCCAACTGTGGGGGAAGACGATACTGATTCGCAACTGCGGATCGCATATGATGCATGGCATCATAGTGACTTTCTATGTCGTAACTATATACTGAATGGGCTAGACAACACTTTCTATAATGTCTACTCTAGCGCCAAGACGTCCAAGGAACTATGGGACTCCTTGGAGACGAAGCACAAGGCAGAAGATGCCGACTTAAAGAAATTTATAGTCGGTCGTTTTCTAGACTTCAAGATGGTTGATAGCAAAACTGTTGTGGAGCAAGTGCAAGAATTTCAATTGATCTTGCACGACATTCTTGCCGAAGGTATGGAACTGTCTGAATCTTTTCAGGTGGCCGCGGTGATAGAGAAATTACCACCACATTGGAAGGACTTCAAGAACTATCTCAAGCACAAACGCAAGGAGATGGGACTTGAAGACTTGATCGTTCGCTTGAGAATCGAAGAGGACAATAGAATCTCCGAAAACAAGACGAACAAAACTTCCATGGAGGCAAAAGCAAATCTAGTCGAGTCTAGCAACAAGAAGAAACGCAAGTTCAAAGGCAAAAATCCAGACTCAAAAGGTCAGAAGAGGATCAAAGGAGACTGCTTCAACTGCGGCAAACCCGGTCACATGGCAAAAGATTGTCGCAAACCAAAGAAAGACAAGCACAATGGTCACCATCAAGCCCACGTGACGGAGACAAAGTCTGTGCCCCTCGACTTAGGCGAACTTGACTTGTATGCTGTCGTAGACGAGGTCAATATGGTCGGCATTCCAAAAGGATGGTGGATCGACACCGGTGCTACCCGGCATATCTGCGCCGACAAGACAATGTTCTCCTCGTATGAAGCTCTCTCCGGTGACAGAAAACTGTATATGGGCAATTCTACCGCATCCTCTATCATCGGAGTTGGAACCATTGTGCTCAAGATGACGTCGGAACTCAAGATAACCCTACAGAAGGTGTTGCATGTTCCCGACATTCGCAAGAACTTGATCTCAGGATCCGCTTTGTGCAACGCCGAATTTAGACTAGTGTTTGAAGCAGGCAAAGTTGTAATGACCAAGAATGGTCACTATATAGGAAAAGACTACCTAGATAATGGCCTTTTCAAGCTTAATGCTATCCCTGTACTTGTACGTGATAATGAAATAAAGAAAAAGGTTACTTACTTGGTTGAGTCTCCTAATTTATGGCATGATAGATTAGGACATGCAAATCTTAACACACTACGTCGTTTAGTAAATTTAGACTTATTGCCAAAGATGTCCTTCAATCAACATCAAAAATGTGAAATTTGTGTTGAAGCAAAAATGGTAAAATCTCCTTTTTCATTCAGTGGAAAGATCAACGAAACCTCTTGAATTAATTCACACCGATCTATGTGATTTAAAACTTGTGCAAACAAGAGGTGGGAAGAATTACTTTATAACATTTATAGATGATTGCACAAGATTTTGCTATGTGTATCTTTTGAGAAGCAAAGACGAAGCATTCGAAGCTTTCAAAACATACAAAAATGAAGTTGAGAATCAACTTAACACCAAGATCAAAATGATTCGAAGTGATCGAGGTGGCGAGTACGTTGCACCTTTTGAGGAATTTTGTCGTGAAAATGGCATTATTCATCAAACGACTGCACCTTATTCTCCACAATCAAATGGTGTTGCAGAACGAAAGAATAGAACATTGAAAGAAATGATGAATGCTATGTTGATAAGCTCAGGCCTATCACATAACATGTGGGGGGGAGCTATTCTTTCGGCTAATAAAATTTTGAATAAATTACCCCAAAAGAAACAAGAAAAAACCCCATATGAATTATGGAAAGGAAGGAAGCCATCCTATAAATATACAAAAGTGTGGGGGTGCTTAGCAAAAGTTGAAGTACCTAAACCCAAACAAATAAAAATAAGACCAAAAACTGTTGATTGCATCTTCATTGGATATGCAAATAATAGTAGTGCGTACCGATTCTTGGTACACAAATCGGAAGTACCCGATATGAATGAGGGAATGATTATAGAATCAAGAAATGCCATATTCTTTGAAAAAATATTCCCCAAGAAAGAGAAGAATGATATAAGTTCGAAAAAGAGAACTTATGATGAAATGCTTAAGGATAACGGACCAACACGTGAACTAACACCGCAACCAAGACGCGGAAAGCGAACAAAAACTGCGAAAACCTTTGGTCCGGATTTCGTAGTTTATACTTTAGAAGACGAACCAAAGACAATCAAGGAAGCATTGTCTGGTCCTGATGCCGATCTATGGCGTGAAGCTATCAATAGTGAAATCGAGTCAATCTTATCCAATCACACTTGGCTTATTGTTGATCTTCCTCCGGGAAATAAACCTTTGGGTTGCAAGTGGATTCTTAAGAAAAAATATAAAGCCGATGGATCTATTGATAAGTATAAAGCACGTTTGGTAGTTAAAGGCTACAAACAAAAGGAAGGGTATGATTACTTTGATACATACTCTCCAGTCACTAGAATTACATCCATTAGAATGCTACTTGCTATAGCAGCATTATATTATCTTGAGATACACCAAATGGATGTAAAAACAGCATTTCTAAATGGAGATTTAGAAGATGAGATATATATGGAACAACCCGAAGGGTTTGTGATTCCCGGTCAAGAAAAGAAAGTTTGTAAACTTGTAAAGTCTTTGTATGGACTCAAACAAGCTCCCAAACAGTGGCATGAGAAATTTGACCAAGCAATGATGGCAAACGGATTCAGAATCAATGAATGTGATAAATGTGTATACATTAAAGGAACATCCGACAATTTTGTCATTGTTTGTCTCTACGTTGATGATATGCTAATTATGGGCAGCAACAATAAAATAATCATAGAAACCAAGGAGATGTTAAAGAGAAACTTTGACATGAAAGATATGGGATTAGCTGACGTGATTCTAGGAATTAAAATCCTTAGAACACCCGAGGGAATAGTCTTATCACAAACTCACTATGTTGAGAATGTACTTAAGAAATTCAAAGCTTTTGATCTGCCTCCGGCTAAAACACCTGTTGACTTAAGTATACACTTAGCCAAAAATCGAGGAGAACCCGTATCACAATCGGACTATGCTAGAATTATTGTAAGCCTAATGTACTTATCAAATTGTACAAGGCCGGACATAGCATATTCTATTAGCAAATTGAGTCGGTTTACAAGTAATCCTGGAAAGGATCATTGGACCGCATTAATAAGAGTGTTGAGATACTTAAAACACACAATATCTCATAGTATACACTATTCGAGATATCCCGCTGTTTTGGAAGGGTATTGTGATGCCAATTGAATATCCGACACTAAAGACTCTAAATCCACAAGTGGGTTTGTATTTACCATTGGTGGATGAGCAATATCATGGAAATCTTCTAAGCAAACATGTATAGCCCGATCTACAATGGAATCGGAATTTATTGCTTTAGACAAAGCCGGCGAAGAAGCCGAATGGTTAAGAAACTTCTTAGAAGATATCCCATGTTGGGAAAAACCTTTGCCTCCTATTATGATACATTGCGATAGCATGGCTGCCATAGGGAGAGCAAAGAATAGTTTGTATAACGATAAATCTCGACACATTCGTCGAAGACATAATACCGTTAGACAATTGATCACTACAGGAATAATGTGCATTGACTATGTAAAGTCAAAAGACAATATTGCGGATCCGTTTACTAAAGGTATTAATCGTGATCAATTGTATAACGCAGTAAGGGGAATGGGATTAAAATCCACACGTTAAGAACTTTCATAGTGGTAACTCAACCATGATGACTGGAGATCCCAAGAACATGGTTCAATGAGACAACTAAATTATGGAAGTTCAAGTTGAGCACTTGAAACTTTCAAAATCCATTCTCATAGCTGCTCAAGTGCAAAGCCTGCAGCTTGTGGTAAAGGGTAAGCCATCAAAAGCTTTTAATGATTTCTATAGCCTTATTAGGTGGAGTATGCCAGGATACTCTTTATAGGAGATCACCTGTACAAGTGAAGAAGTGGGGCCGCTTCAAATTATCAATAACACTTGTGAATCCAAAAAATGGTCCAAGGCCGAAATGGACACAACGTGAGAACGAAAGATATTAGATCTATTATTGTGTGTATGTTGATGACTAGGTTTACACAAAAGTTGACCGGTTCAAGACATCATGTTCACCGAGCAACGAGTAAATCCGATGGCATTACACTAAGGAAGGTTCAAAGCTAACAACTACCTATCCTAATGCAATAATGGATCGTCGGGACTTAGTTTTTTGCATTTGCATTAATCATCATTCATGTGGGGGATTGTTGGAATAAATGGCTTAATTAGTCCATAATTACTTTGTAATTAATGAAATTAAATGGCATATTTGGAATCTACGTTTTGAGTAGATTAATTTGGTATATTTACTTGTTCAAATCTATTAAGAATTGAATGAGTAATTAAATGCCAAAAGATAACCATTGAAAATGGAAATGTGGAGTGTCATCCCACATTGGAAAAATAAGGAAGTTGAAAGCTATTTATAAAGTGCTCTCCACCATAAAGGAACAATCAAGTGTGCTTCTCTATGGTGGACCATATGGTGCACCCAAGTGGGTTTTGACTTAGCCTTTTAAGGCTAAAACTCAAATTCCTACGAGGAAGGTGCGAAGCACCTTCCGAGCGCCCTTTGCACTTCGCGTCGTCGCGAGGAGCTTTGAGGAGCCTTTAGTTTTGACAAACTAAACGGTGGCTCGTGTGACGTGGCAGTGACGTGGAACATGTGGCTCGGTGACGTGGCACCGCGTGTCAGATAAGGAATCTGGGTGGATAAGGTTGCTGACGTGGCAGCGGTTGGATCAGACTGGTGAGGTGTGGGTGGTTGGCTCGCACCCCTTTGATCGAACCAGTGCGATGGTTCGGACCATTGGTTGGTTCGAACAGCCACCTCCTGGCAGACACCTCTTCATCGCACCCTTCCTTCTCCTATAAATACCTCACTGCAGAATGAGATTAGACACACCAAAATTATTCAGATAATTAATTTTACTCATTCTCTCTTCTAGTTCATACTCAAGTCCCGAGTATTCTGTAGTTCGCTGGAAGTTCGAGTTCCTAGTACAAGGTCTCGTACTCATTCAAACCGTTGTATCTTGGGGACATTTGCCATCGAACCGTGTGTACTGTGCGGGGCAATTTTGTCTTACGGAGAAAGAGTCTAACTCTTGCCTCGGTTCCTACATTCACGTCGTTATTCTGTCCATATTTCTACACCCTTTAATAACATTATTATTATTAAAATGCAGTTTTATTAAACAAAAAAAAAGAAAAAAAATCAAAGAGCACCCATGAAAGCATAGACGACGCATACGCAGACTAAGGGATAAATACAATGTAATTAGAGTTACATTTAACTTTTTTAAAAAAAAGAAGTAATATGTACATGTGTTGTATTCTACATCCTACATTTATGTGATTTCACATTTGGCGTGCCGAACCGAGCCGACACGCAGCGTGTGTGTTGCTCTGGGGAAACCCCCGGGCTCGTCGTGGAGGAGTGGAGAAAAGCGGAATGTGTGTGAACCATGCGCGATTAAAAAAAAGAGAGAAAGAGGAAAAAGAGTCGTTGGAGGAGAACAAACGCAGACGCAGAGAAGAAGAACGAGATTTGCCCTATTATTTTTGTTCAATTTTTGTTAAGCTTTTTGCCCTATTTCATTTTGGATTTTTTAATTTTGAATGGGCTATAATATTTAATTCCAATTATTCACCAATTTCGTTACCTAATTTTTAATACAATTTTTTATTTTAGCTATATAATTTTGATTTTAATTAATGTAATATTAAAATTTAATTTTAATGAAATATTAAATTTTAAAATTTAAAAGTAAAAATAGGATAAAATGAAAATGAGGATTACTATGCCTTTTATAGAGCCAATACACTAGAGAAGGGATGCGCCCCTCCCCTTAGCACCTCCTATTGGAGATACTCTAAAAGCATCCATAACGGTTATGTATAAGCGCTGGGTCAATGCAGTTTCCGGGGCGCACCGAGCGCTGGAGTGCTGCGGTGGTGCGTCCCTAGGTCTTGGCTTAGCACCGGTGTTTGGAGGGGGTTTGGGCAAATTCGTGAAAGTCACACGCGACAAAAAAAAAAAAAAAAAAAAAAAAAAAAAAAAAACTTGCAGTCGAGAAAAGGGGAAAGAAAATGAGAAATGGGAAGTGGGTGGGTCGGGGAAGAAAGAGGGGATGTTTTGTTTTGTGGGGTGGTAAATCATAAATGAACGGTGATCGTTTGTTTGGTGAATTATCGATGAATTATGGATTTTACCTAGAGATTGATCGGAAAAGTGAAAGGAGCTTGCTAAATTGCTGAGAGCACGAGAGAATATAATTGCAGTAGTAAAAGTATTGAAAGCGTAAGGTTACAGAGTGTGTATGTGTGACTATTTATAGATTACATGCTAGGGGTAAAATAGTAATTTCGCCTTCGAAGCATGTTCCCGGCGTGGTCAAGGGCATAGTGGTAATTTTGCCCCCCAGGCGGGCGATTCCTCCGCTCTTCAGCGACTTATCTGGCATACGTGACTTTTCTGGCATAAACGGCTTCTCTGGCGTAGGTGACTTCTCTGGCAAGGGCCATTTCTCTGGCAAGAGCCATTTCTCTGATCGGGAATGATTTCCCTGACATATCCGCTCCTCTGGTGAGGTCCGTTCCTCTCATAAAGACGATTCCTCTGCTTTGCATATATTACTCCTCATCAGCTACTCCCCCCTCTGGTCTGACTAGTTCGCTCTGGAGCAGAGTAACCTAGTCAGAGTAATCACCCGCGTGGCTGACGTCATTCGCATTAACTGCCCGTCCCTTCACAGTGTACTTTCCCGTATTTCGAGGTTACTTTTTACCCTTCGCGTCCTTTCGTCTCTCCGCAGAAATTCTCGGCCGTTGATTATTTCCCTGAGGCCACGTGTCATTCATCCCGTGTGTTGGTAGTTGCCCGCGTATGTTATACTTAGGCGATTCAAATCCTCACTATTCATCTTCTTCCATTTCACTTCTTCGCGATTCTCTCTCAATTTTCAGCGATCCTCTCCCTGTTCCAGCGTATTTCCTGTGACCTTTCCGTTCCAATCTTTACCGTCGATCCTTCTTTGACTTAGGTAACTCGCGTATCCTCCTCTCCCGATATTTGTGTTTAGTGTGGAGTGATTTTGAGATTTGTTGGTGCTCTGATTGAGCGTGTAAACCCTAGAATTCTTAAGTTTTTTTTTTTTCGATCATGGCCTCTACCTCCGTTGCCCAGCCTGACTTTTCCCCCTCCCCTTCTCCCTCTCCTGTAGCTTCTCCGGTTAACTCTCCCCCTCCTTCCAACCCTAATTCTCCCCCGGGTTTCCTAGCATCGTCTGAGCCTCCTGCTTCCGCTCCCAAATCACCCAAGACCATTCCTCCATCCCGCCCGGGTGTGGCGGTGATGCAGAAAATGTTTGATAGATGTATAAGCGCTGGGTCAATGCAGTTTCCGGGGCGCACCGAGCGCTGGAGTGCTGCGGCGGTGCGTCCCTAGGTCTTGGCTTAGCACCGGTGTTTGGAGGGGGTTTGGGCAAATTCGTGAAAGTCACACGCGACAAAAAAAAAAAAAAAAACTTGTAGTCGAGAAAAGGGGACAGAAGAGGAGAAATGGGAAGTGGGTGGGTCGGGGAAGAAAGAGGGGATGTTTTGTTTTGTGGGGTGGTAAAGCATAAATGAACGGTGATCGTTTGTTTGGTGAATTATCGATGAATTATGGATTTCACCTAGATTGATCGGAAAAGTGAAAGGAGCTTGCTAAATTGCTGAGAGCACGAGAGAATATAATTGCAGTAGTAAAAGTATTGAAAGCGTAAGGTTACAGAGTGTGTATGTGTGACTATTTATAGATTACATGCTAGGGGTAAAATAGTAATTTCGCCTTCGAAGCATGCTCCCCGCGTGGTCAAGGGCATAGTGGTAATTTTGCCCCCCAGGCGGGCGATTTCTCCGCTCTTCAGCGACTTCTCTGGCATACATGACTTCTCTGGCATAAACGGCTTCTCTGGCGTAGGTGACTTCTCTGGCAAGGGTCATTTCTCTGGCAAGAGCCATTTCTCTGATCGGGAATGATTTCCCTGACATATCCGCTCCTCTGGTGAGGTCCGTTCCTCTGATAAAGACGATTCCTCTGCTTTGCATATATTACTCCTCATCATGGGGGTTTGACTTTTATTTAATATTTTTAATATCTTTTATTTTATTTATTGTTTTTTATTTTTTGAATTTTTAAAATTTAGCATTTTTCAATTCCTTTTAATTTTTTACCTAATTTTTAGCTATTGTATTATATTTAAATTAATGTAATGTTTATTGTTAATTTTAATAAAATATTAATTTTTAAAATTGAAATAGTAATTTTTAGGATTCTTAATTTTTCGTAATTTTTTAGTTATTTAAATTATGTAATTTTTTTATTATTTAAATTATGTAATATTTATTTTTAATGCAATGTTTAATTTTATTTTTAATGAAAATTTCAAATTTTAAAATAGAAGTGTAGAAATGAGGATTAAATGGAAATTGGGATTTAAGCACCCCTTAAGCACCTCTGCATTGGAGAGGGGGGTTCTAAGAGCACCCGCAATGGGGCTAAAAAACTGGGCTCGAGCCCACCCCATCAGCGCCCTCCGCCATTGTCGAGTCGGTGGCTCGCGCACCGGGTGCACACCAGCTCTCCGGGCTCAAAAGTACTGTTTCCAATTTTCGGCCGTTAGGCCTTTTTTGTTTTTGTTTTTTTTATTCTTCTTTCTTCTATACATAACTCATATGTGTTCAATTTTTTTTATATCTTTTCTTCCATCCTCTATCCCTTCTTTCATCCTATATCTCTTCTACCTTTGTTCATCTTGTTCTCTTCCTTTTTCAAAAAAAGTCATGGAAGGAGATTGGAGAAAGTTTTGGAGCCAATGCCCCCAAAATTCATCTCCCGGCGAATCCAATGCATCCATCCAAGGATTCGCGCATTTTACGCAAGAGTCCAATTCCTTTCAAACGCAAGGCATCGAAGGAATCAACTTAAACGCTCGATTTGAGGCGGTGGCCGAACTGGACGTGGAGGAGATAGCATCTATGCCGGCCAACACCAAGCAAAGAGGTCACTACTCTTTGAATGAAATGATACTCATATATCATTTGTATCTCGAGCACACATGCGACTCCATCAAAGGGACCGACCAGAAAGGACCTCAGTATTGGGGCGCCATCATGAAGAAAAACAATGCTCAACGGCCCCAAGGCACCATTCCACACGACATCAAGCAAATCAAGTTGCACTTCCAACGTGTCCAAAAGGAAGTGAGTTGGTGGGAGGGCATCTACAAAAAGTGCCGGGAGAATTGGGCATCCGGCATGAGCAATGAGCAAATCATCGAACAAGCTGAAAAAATGTTCAATGCCTCTTATGGTGCCAAATTTAAGTATCCATATGCATGGAAGCTACTGCGCGAATCTCCAAAATTCGTGAGTATTGCCGTGGATGTTCACACCTCCAAAAAATCGAAGGGCTCGGACGGTGACGCTACAACGACTTCTAGCAAGCCGAGCATTTTCACAAGGCCCCAAGGCCAAAAAACGGCGAAGAGAGACAAAGGCAAATGGAAAAAGAAGGCAGAGACGTCCGACAACAATTCTCGAGCTCTCGGGTACATGGAGGAGATGGTGAACGTCATGGAACAATTCTCCTAAGCTCAATGCGACCTCGCCGATAGCATGTTGATGAGTAGAGACACCTCTCAAATGAATCCCGACGAGTTGGCGTTTCACTTGGCCAAGGTGGCAGTAATCAAGCAACGCAATCTCCCATAGTTTCTAGATTTTTTTTTAAAAATTTTTAAGTAATTTAGGACTTTATTTGAAATGTATTGAAATTTTAATTCTCAATCAATGTATGATTAATTTTCAAATTTAATTGAGTTTTAGTTGGTTTAAAATTGAAAACAACAATAAAAATAAATACAAAATAGAAATTATAATTATAGAGCCAAGGGGTGGGCTCTCCCATTATGGAGAGTGGGCTCAAAAATGTGGGGACCACATTTTTGAGCCCATCCTATGACTCTCCATTGTGGATGCTCTAAGGGGGGACCATCATATATTTAAGCACCTCACATTGGAGATGCTCTAAGAAGGAATTAATATATACGTTCTACAAAAATTTTCATTATAGTGTAAATTCTATTCAAATTACATAAATAAGTTGGGAAAGGGAATCATTGGGTTTGGGGAGGAAGGTTTTTTTTTTTTTTTGTAATCCTACTAAGGGTGTAATTATACATTTACCTCTAAAAAGGCTAATTTTTTCAATTTTTTATCCTCATGTATATTATTTCCTTTTACTAAATGAAAATGTATATTAACTCTATTTTTATTTGCATGGCTAAAATTTCATATAACTAAACGGTTTTGAATACATTAAAAATTTAGGATACCGCTATAAAATATTAAAAAAAATATTCATATATCAATTTACAACCAATTAACTCTTTGATTGATCACATCTCGAAAAGAAGAAAATTCTTTCAATAGATAATCCAAAAGTTGCGAGAAGTAAAGGTGCTTCTTTAATTTTTATTTAAACATCAATAATTTTCTTTTTTTCTTTTTTTGAGGTACAGATTAGTATTTTCAAAAAGTAAATGCAATGAGTAGTTTTTTTGGCAATGACGTCTATAAATAGAAGTGCTTCATGTGAAATTCAAAGATTCTACCATGCCGCCGCACACCCGAGAAAACGGCCACTGCATCACCCCACAAATCGCGGTGGTAGTGGTGCCACTGCCGGCGCAGGGCCACCTCAACCAGCTCCTCCACCTCTCCCGCATCCTCTCCTCTGCCGCCATCTCCATCCACTACGTCGGCGCCGCCACCCACCTCCGCCAGGCCAAGCTCCGCCTCCACGGCTGGGACAACCCGTCCTCCACCATCCACTTCCACGAACTCCCCACCCCTCCCTTCCCCAACCCCACACCCAACCCCCACGCCCCCAACAAATTCCCCTCCCACCTCCTCCCTTCGTTCTCCGCCGCCACCCATCTCCGGCAACCGGTCCACTCCTTCCTCACCCAACTCTCCCCCAAATTTAAACGGCTCGTCGTCATCTTCGACTCCTTAATGTCCTACGTCGTTCAAGACATCGACTCCATCCCAAACGCCGAAGCTTACTGCTTCCGCTGCATCTCCGCCTTCACGGTCCTCTCCTTCTACTGGGACGCCGCCGGCCGCCCCGCCCCGCCGCCGGCGATCATGACTAAAATTCCGCCTCTCGCCGGAATATTCCCCCCTGAATTCTCAGAGTTCACTAACCTAAATCGCAGCTGCCGGAAAATTTCCTCCGCCGATTTATACAATTCGAGCCGAGAAATCGAGGGTTTATACCTTGATTTCATGGAGACCGTGAAAACCACCGGCACCGACAAAATTTTTGCGATCGGCCCTCTCAATCCGATTTCACTACAATCGAAAATCCGGCATGAATATCTCGATTGGCTCGACGCGCAGGATCACGATTCAGTTATCTTGGTCTCGTTTGGAACGACAACGTCGTTTCAAACGGAGCAGATTCGGGATTTGGCGCTAGGGTTAGAGAGGAGCGAGGTGAAGTTTATTTGGGTGTTGAGAGAAGCAGACAAGGGCGATATCTTCGGCGGCGGGGCTCGGGCGCCGGAGCTGCCGGAGGGGTTTGAGGAGAGGGTTAGAGAGAGAGGGGTTGTGGTGAGAGAGTGGGCGGCGCAGGTGGAGATTTTAGGGCATCCGGCGACGGGGGGATTCATGAGCCACTGCGGGTGGAATTCGTGCATGGAGAGCATCTCAAACGGTGTGCCGATGGCGGCGTGGCCGATGCATTCCGATCAACCGACTAACGCGTTTTTGGTGGCGGAGGTGCTCGGGATTGCCGTGAGGGTTGTGGATTGGGTGTATCGGAACGAGGTGGTGGCGGCAGAGAGGGTGGAGGCGGCCGTGAGGAGGTTGATGATGGCGGAGGAGGGCGGTGAGATGAGGAGGAGGGCTAAGGAGTTGGGAGCTTCCCTTAGCAGAGATGGGGAGATGGATTCCTTCATCACACATATCACTAGATAGATAAATTCATTTTTGCCCATTTTTCATTATGTTACATTCCATGTATATTCATTTGTCTTTATGTTTATGAACAACTGCCACCTATCATAAACTGAGTTAAAGCATCTTAATCGTCGTATCATTTAATCCAACAGCTAAAGATTTTACGTTTGAACACTGTTGAATTTAATGGACTAACTTTATCCACAACTAAGAGTGTAAATTACAAAACAAATTAATTTAATTTTAAGTGTTTGTGAATTCTTGACAATTATCAGTCGGATGTTATCACGCCTTATTTGTGGATTCAAGAATTTTGAAACTAACTTCTCCGGTTCTATTTTTAGATCAATATTATGCTTGAATAAGTTGAAAAAGTGTTCTATTTTTAGATCAATATTATCCTTGAATAAGTATATATCTTCGTGCTATTTACCAAAGTTTTTTACTTGGGTATTCATGTAATAATTCTGAGTTAAAAGAATAAAATGATTTATTTTCTTATATACGTTTTATGATAAATAAGATACTTTATGAAAACGAAAAAAAGAATTGCTGAAAATGTAGCTTAATTAACGATAGAATATACGAATTTGGAATTTTAGATACAAATTCTAATTAGGAATGTTGTCGTGACCTAAAACGGCAAAAGAGAAAAGATGAATATTTTAACGATTGTCACATTATTTGAGTTTATCTCGTTGGCAAGTAGCCGCCGTCCAAAATATAAAAACTAAAAAGCAAAGAAGTAGTGCTTTGAACCACACAAACATATTATACTATATATAAATATCTACAATGTTCAATCTAGTAAGTGTGTGTCAATTTAAGTCGGGCCCACCCGATTTAAGGCCACGGTTTCGGTTCTGATTCGACCGGATCAAACCGGCGGTTTCACGGTTCCAAAATTCGGAATCGGAATCGTTCGAACCGTGAACCGGCGATTCTGGTTCTAATTTCGAATCGGCGGTTCACGGTTCCAAAACATGAAATCATTTTTTTATATTTTTTTTATTTTTATTTTATGTTTTAAAGTATTGGTTTGAAGTTTATAAAATGTACATAATGTTGAACTATTTATTTAAGTTGTAAATGATTGAGATTTAGTATGAATTAGATGTGGTAATGAGAGTTGACCATTTTATTTAATCCGGGGAAATCGTGACCAAGGGAGGGAATTAAGAAGCGAGAATAAGAAAAGGAATAAATTCATAAAGGTGGATCAAATGTTTGGTCTGAAGCGAAAGAAACTTTAACACATAAAAAAGTCACTCTTTATAAACTGGAAAGGATTATAACGAGCAAAAAGATGTAATTTATATATAAAGATCACAACAAGGAAGGCTTATTGTGATTTCTAAACAAAGGAAGTGTTCGTAGAGGAATGACTGTCTTGAGAAACATGTTCAAGGCATGTGTCTCAGTATTTACATTTAAATATAACAAAAAGGATCGCTCGGCACAATCTCATCACCGCTGCTCAACCTGTACGTTTATAAATATATACAGGCTGAGTAGAAAATACTCAGTGGGCACGAGCCAAAACTACATACATGCATACTAAAGCTGTAAATTATCATGCCTTTTCTCATGGCTTATAGAGGTTTTAGTAAAAAGTCTGCATCCATTAGTCATTTACTTGTACTAAAGCTCGTCTGATCAGACTATCTTTCTTTGTACTTTACCATATCTGCAATGATAACTGTGTGCCGAGAAGGTGGCCACCTTCTACGGTCACTAACCGACCGACCGAGAATGGTTACTTTTTAGTTTTTATATTTCATATATTAATATTCTATTTTATTATTTTTATTTCTTTTTTTCAATTTTTGAAAATCTTAGTGAAGCGTCTAAATAGAGAAAATCCTAATAAAATTTGAAAATTAAATAAGGAACCTTTTCTTTAAAGTATTTTATTCTTCAAGTTCAGGTCTAGGTCATTAGATAGGAAGCTATAGATAGAAAGAGAAGCAAAAAAAATCACTACAGTATAAACGAAGAGTTTCAGAGTAAGCATTACATAATCCCCAAGATGATTTTTTAACCACTTATCCTATTTTGATACCAAGAAATGAGGTTTTTTCAATAAATGTATTATCACAAATTCATTTGTTTTTCAATAACAAAAATGAAATTTGCGCTTATATCCAAATTTAGATATTGTGGTAGACCCTTAATAGGGTTAGGGTCTTTGACTGGATGATTGGAAAAGGCTCAAAAACAAGGAAATGGGGGTAAGCCTGATTTATGCCGACTATTCACGAATTTCAATGTATGAATCGAGGGTTCATACTCTAAAACTTATCTGATTTTGTTTTTGTCAATTGTTATAATTTTTTCTCGAGGAAATCATGTATTTTCTAGGATATTATTATTCAGGATCTTATCGAAAACTTACAGTAGCTTGTTAAATAAAAAGCTATTAAAAAAACAGTGGTATGACTTACATAACATCTACAATTTGAATTCAAAAAGCATAGGCTTCGGGCAATTTGCCGAAGAAAAAACTACTTCAAGCAATTGAATAAACTTACAGTAGCTTGTTCTTGGAGATAATTGCATTTTTGATATAAGGAAAAAGAAAGAAAGTAAATGTAAATAAGGTAGACAAAAAATCCTTCTTTTTCTTTGAATACATACAACCAAAAATCCTCCAATTCTCAAAGGAGAATAGAAGAAACGATACTTTCATACAATATCTTAATTGAATTCTATGTAATGATCAATAAATTCAGTTGAATTCTGTATCTATATGTATCAAAATTCGAATATCGGTCTATTCTATTATTCTATAGATCTAGAAGATCTATATTCTATAGATATGGAATCTTTCTAGATATTTATTTGGGCTGGAGTTGACAAACAACCAATAACAATATTATTGTTTCTTAGTGTCAATTAGCAATTGAAATGGGGCGTGGCCAAGTGGTAAGAGCATCCACATTGGTTTGAGTCACTTATGAGTCAATACCCTGTATTGGAAAGGCTCATCCAACTGACTGATATCCATTAGTTTTGGTTTTTGTATTTTTCATTTAATTTAAATTGCACCAATTTAAACCATATATTTACACAACACAATTTTTAAAATTAAAAGTTTATTACTTTTAAATCCTAAAAATTAAAATTACATTAAATTAAAAATACATAAATTTAAAAACATAATTAAAAATTACATAGATTCAAATCTAAATCACTAGTCGCCCCTACGCCTCGCGAGAATATGAGCCACCCGACGTATCCAAGAACATGATACGGTTGTTGTGGATCTCTCTCTTGAGACGATTCTTTGTCCCGTACTCCTCGACAATTCTGTCGAGCGTGGTTTGCATCTTGCCCATGAATTTGATACATTGGGGCGGAGCCTTCGAGCCTTGCGATGTCGTGCCATTCGCCTTTCCCTTCTCCTTCGCCGCCGCCTTCACCACTTTGTTTTCCATTGGCCGGGAAGACGAGATTTCCTCACCCGAGACCGAGGTGGTGAAGTCGCCGCTTTCACTCATCTTTGTCCTCTTGGAGGATTTCACATCTCATTCGAGGTACAGTAACTTGAACTTTCGATTCGTCTGGAGAATCTTCCACGCGTTCCACCATTTGAATGGCACTCCCTTACTAGACAAGGCGTAGAGCGTTTGGGTCTTCTCCCGGATCATATTGTTGGAGTGCCCAGATGGCCACTTTGCGTTGGCCTCGATCCACGTTGCCTCCCAAAGCTTAACCTCCGAACTCACACGGGCCCAATGAGATTTGATTTGTCGGAGGTTTAACGTTGTACCCAAGATGGTGTTCATTCGCTCGATGACTCGGCCCCAATAGTGGTCGCCTTTTTTATCGACACCACGGATGGCGTCGTTGGGCTCCTTAATCCATATGCAAGCGATGAGGTCCGTCTTCTCGAGGATGTAAGAGTATCGACTCTTTTTATCGCCTTGCTCGGACACCGACGCTGCCTCCTTAAAGGCCATCGCATTCCTCCAACCATGTGGGTGTGCCACCACTGCCGCCTCGCTGTAGGTCGCTGCGGTCTTGTGGGGCTCTCATCACCTTGGTTGAAAGTCGATAGGTTGGGATGGGAGTCATCAGAAAGATCACCGGTCCAATTAGGTGAAAAATAGTTAGGAGTATTTGGGTCGTTGGGATCCATTTTAATTTGTGAGATGAAATAAATGAATGATGGAGAATGAAATTGAAAGTGAGAGTGGGAGTGAAGGGGTATTTATAGATGAAACTGAAAAAAAAAATATTTGAAGGCATATAGCCGTTTGAAATAGAAAAGGCTAAAAAATAAAAATAAATAAAAGGCGTATATCCGTTGAAATAGAAAAATGAATAACTAAAAAAAATCAGCAACTAGCCGTTTCTTTTCAAATAATTCGATTTTTTTTTCGGCGCATAAAACGCATGCGCCTTTCATTTCGCCGGATGAGTCGAGCTCATCGAGATGTGCTGGACTCGAGTCGATGATGGTCTACATCGGTCGACTCATCCACAAATCGACTCGAGCCCTCTCGAATGAGTCGATCGATGTGGGTGCTATAAGGCAACGGGTTTTGGTCCCGCCATTCGGAGGTTCGAATCCTTCCGTCCCAGCACGGATCCATTTCTCCATTATTCCCATATAAATGAAGTTGAGTAGTTAATTTATATTACCTTAAACATTTGTTTATGTTTGAATTTCTTTAACTTATGATCAAATCTCATATTTTATAATATAGTATATATATATATATACACACACACACACAAACATCTATAACAAACAACAAATAGTGACAACAGTTCCGTCTATCTAATAGATAGGAGAAATCTTACCTATTTTTTGTTCGATTTTGATTTTCGTAATCTGATTAAAAGAATCAAAATGCAAATATTAACTTACATTATTTTTTATACATCTCATGAAAAAAAAGGATTTTTTTCTTCTTATCTTATTTCTTTCTTCGTTTCTTTGATCTATTTCAAATCTTTATTTGAAATTAGTGATGAGTCACTTCAAAAAGAAAGACCGATCCGCCTATAAAGATCAAAGGCGGTGCTTATTGTCCAATTTTCTTCAAACCCAACCCAATCAAACTAAAGTAAATTAAAAAAATGTTGTTTAATTTAATTTTTAATATAGTTAATTTCATTTAGAAATATTTTGTTTAATAAATTTTTTTTAATGATTCCTTGTGTTGGGGATGGATCCAACAATCACGTGAATAGGACGTCGGGTACATCCGGGTCGGCGGGCACTAGCAACCTGAAACCACAAACACGTTAGAGCCCTTCTAGGAGCACCGGTTGGGGTGTCGATGGAAGGGCCTCTGACGCTCAAGTCAGTCAAACAATTCGAATTAATTGACAAGAAAAACGAATATAATGCGTAAAGATGATTGAATAGTAGGGCTAAGGTGAGATAGTAAATCTCGTCGGTCGGGTTGGTCTGTCTGATTGGTCAGAGCAAGCCCCAATCCAGAACGTGAGAGCGTGGAGGCGTAGAGATCGAGCAAGTGAAGAGAGTCGAGAACGTGAGTAGGTGGAGTAGCTGAGAATACGAATGAATGAGTCTGTTGACCTAGTTGATACTTGTTTATATTGTGGTAGTCTGACGTCTAGGGTTTAGCTGACACGTCTCCTTAAACCCTAGTTGTTCCGATATTCGTGGGATTGACATTCATCCTCTCTTCTTACCTTCTTCCTCGTTGCCCTTTCTAGGGTTTGAGTTGCTGGGCCTGACAACTTAATGTTGGGCTGAATTAAAATTAATTTAGTTCTTGGATTGGGCTTAATGTTTGGGGCCGCGAATATATATATATTTAAATAGGCTATACGAAATTTGCCCACTACACCTTGTACGTGGAATCTTTGAAAAAGTAGGAAATCATTTAATTTATCTTTATCTTATTAAGTCACTTGAAGATGTCGATTCCAAAACTTATTTATTTATATATTATTTACATATATATTCTATATACTCCATTCGTTCACAAAAAATAGTGCTAGAAGTGGATTACATGAGTTTTAATAAAAATAGTTTAGTGTATTATGAATGGAGAAAGAATCTCACTTTTTTTTTTTTGAGGGAAGAAAGAATCTCACTTAAAAAGAAGTGTTAATAATGATAATTAATTATTTTGTAAGTAGAGATTGAAGCTCATCATGTAATAGAAAGTTTTCAAAAATAGATATAGACTAATTTTTGTGAATGTCCAAAAATAACAATATATATATATATATATATATATATATATATATATATATATATGTGGACTGAGGAAATATTATAGTTTTTTTCTTTCCATTATCTATTTTATATATATATATATATATATATATATATATATATAGGGTTGGGTTCCGGTGGATCCCTATGCTTATAATAGATCCGTAGATCCAAATCTAGACCACACATTTATGACATGTGGCGCATCAAGATGGTGACACGTGGCAAGGCATTTCAAGGCAAAATCTGGAGAGGGGTAAAATTGGAATGTAATTTTCGAAATTCAAAAAAAAAAAAATATTATATTTTCTCAAAATAGGTATATTTTAGACGCATAAAGTTTCATACGAGAATGCATGAACTTTCATATAAAAATGCATAAAGTTTCATATAAATATGCATAAGATTTCACCCCACCCCAACCCCACCCCCCACACCCCAGAACCCCACCCCACCCCAGAACCCCACCCCCTACCCCCCACCCCCCCACCCACCCCCCCACCCCAAAAAAAAAAAATTTATTTTTTTAAAAACTGATTTTCTGACCACTGACCCACCCCTACCCCCACCCCCACCCCCCACCCACCCACCCCCCCCCACCCCCCCCAAAAAAAATATTTTTTTTTTAATTTTTTTATTTTCTCAAAAACTGATTTTCTGACCACTGACCCCCCCACCCACCCACCCCCCAAAAAAAAAAAATTTTTTTTTTTGAAAATCAGTTTTTAAAAAAATAAAAAAATAAAAAAAAATTTTGGGGGGGGGGGTGGGGGGGTGGGGGTGGGGGTGGGCCAGCAATTAGAAAATCAGTTTTTGAAAAAAAAAAAAAAAATTTTTTGGGGGGGGGGGGTGGGGGGTGGGGGGGTGGGGGTGGGCCAGCAATTAGAAAATCAGTTTTTGAAAAAAAAAAAAAATTTTTTGGGGGGGGGGGGGTGGGGGTGGGGGGGTGGGTGGGGTGGGGAGGCAGGGGGAAGGGGGGGGGGTGGGGTGGCGAAACTACCAGATTTATTAAAATGAAATGCATTTTTTGTATAGTTTAATGCATTTTATGTGAAAACTTTATGCATTTTTGTTTGATTTTATATGCATGTGAAACATGCCTATTTTTGGGGGGTGGTAATGGGGAGGGTTGGGGGGTGGTATGGGGTGGGGTGGTGAAAATACCAAAACTGGAAAAATTAAATGCATTTTTCTGTTCAAAGTTATGCATTTCATGTGAAAACTTTATGCATCTTTGTGTGAAACTATATGCATCTAAAATATATCTATTTTGAGAAAATCTAAAAAAATATATATTTTTTTTAATTATTAAATCCGAAAATTACATTCCAATTTTACCCCTCCAGATTTTGCCTTGGAATCCTTGCCACGTGTCACCATCTTGATGCGCCACATGTCATAAATGTGTGGTCAAGATTTGGATCTAGGGATCTATTATAAGCATTGGGATCTATATGATCCCATTCCTATATATATATATATATATATATATATATATATATATATATATATATATCAGTCCATTAAAAATGTTAAAAATATTTTTCTGCTAGGAATTTTTTCGTAATTATTTATAATTTCCTAATTGAATCAATTCCATACCGATTCCAAATTAGATGAATATTATGGTAAAACTTCATTTGAAGCGATGTGATAAAAAGCAATGTGCGACTTAGGATACAATCCGTTGTAGATTTTTACATCTACCATTTTTAATTGCTTATTTCTATAATTTGTCTAGCAATGAGGTGTTCTAATATATATATATATATATATATATATATAGGGTGCAGTTATTCAACAAACCACCCTTAGCATATATATTAAGAACCTTTAATGACGGTAGATTTGAGTGGATTATACGGCTGTGATTTAATTTAAGATTCATTGTATAATTCTATTGATTATGCCAACTAATTCACACTCAAATGGACGAAGGGGTAAAATCGATATTGACTGTTGACTTTCCATATCATCATCATAACTCTTCCGATTTTGGCGTCTGGATACCTACCAAATTAAAGATTCGATTTTGATTGATTAACCCAACTTTAATGCGTGAATTGTGTCTTGATATTTAGAAAAAAAAATCGATTAAATCTACAATACAGTTGGGAACTGGATAATCATTGCTATTGTTTAAATGCATTCACCCAAATCTTCTTTTATTCCCATATGAACTGATACATATTACTTAAACTTTCAGAGGAAGGAACGTGCATCGGACACTCGAATCCACTGTTTTCGACTAGTTAGGTGTACGAATATATTGTAATTACACATGAATATTTTGGCTTAGCACATTATACAGATGTGTCATATTGCGAGTATAAGTATGGCGCGAATATTTTAATGCGTACGCATGAATAATCTGCATAACAACGTGAATATTAATACATATTAATTGTAACAACGTGAATATTCATGCGATGAATTTTTCATCACGGCATGTGTAAGATTTGAAGTTAAACTTTGAGAAGGTGTGTGAATATATTGTAATCGTCTATAACACATTGAGAAGGTGTGTGAATATATTGTAATTACGCATGAATATTTTGGCTTAGCACATTATACAGATGTGTCATATTGCGTGTATAAGTATGGCGCGAATATTTTAATGCGTACGCATGAATAATCTGCATAACAACGTGAATATTAATACATATTAATTGTAACAACGTGAATATTCATGCGATGAATTTTTCATCACGGCATGTGTAAGATTTGAAGTTAAACTTTTTAATCATCGTGTACAAGTTCTTGAAATCATTGCTTGTGCAACCAACATCCTCATAGTTACCAACGCCAGCCCAGGCAGCGCCAATCCCATGTTCTGCATTCCCTCAAGCAAATCCCCAAATCCTTGACGAAGTGATTCACGTAAAATCCTGCCTCCAAATCCCTCTTCAATATTCTGCCGCCGTACAAATCCAACGATTTCGAGCCGGCCGCGCCGGTCGAAATTGCGCTCAAATAGCTATCTAAATCCAGACCGGCCTTATGCGCGTAGATCAATCCCTCGCACAGTCCCACCATTGTTGAGGCGATGGTCACCTGGTTCGCTAATTTGCAGAATTGCCCCTTCCCCGCGCCGCCTATGTAGTACACTCTGCCCAAGCAATTCAACACAGGGGTTAGGCGGTTTACTAGGACTTCGTCGCCGCCGGCGAAGATCGAGAGAGCCGCGAGGCGGGCGGCGATAAAGATTATCAAATCTTCAACTAAAAATGAGACACACGATCCCCTTAATTTAGGCCATGATAATTACTTAAAACTTGAAATTACCATTGTATCCTATTAGTGAAAAAATCGGCAGTTATATGAATCAAATGAGTGGAGATCTGGCCGTTGATTTGCAAAGATCCATTGGTTTAGATTGGTTCTTAATTTATATCCTAACTCTAGTTCTTATTTTAGCCTAACCCTATATATATATATATATATATATATATATATATATATATATGGAGAGGTTCAGGAAAGAACCATAAATAAAAAAAGAACGGAGAACCATTTTCAGCCATTCGATCATCAAGATCTACGGTGGATGCATCATCTTGTTGAATGAATGCAGATCCTGGGTTCGAATCCTGAAGGGAGCAATTTTTTTTTATTTTTTTGAGTGCATTAATTTTAACAGCGAATGCATTAATTTTTACAGTGAATGCATTAGATTTGATGGTTCTCCCGTTCTCACAAATAATGTAGTTCTCTCTAGAACCACACCCTATATATATATATATATATATAGGGAGAGGTTCAAGAAAGAACCATAAATAAAAAAAGAACGGAGAACCATTTTCAGCCATTCGATTATCAAGATCTACGGTGGATGTATCATCTTGTTGGATGAATGCAGATCCTGGGTTCGAATCCTGAAGGGAGCAATTTTTTTTTATTTTTTTGAGTGCATTAATTTTAACAGCGAATGAATTAATTTTTATAGTGAATGCATTAGATTTGATGGTTCTCACGTTCTCACAAATAATGTAGTTCTCTCTGGAACCACACCTTATATATATATATATATATATATATATATATATATATATGGAGAGGTTCAAGAACGAACCATAAATAAAAAAAGAACAGAGAACCATTTTCAGCCATTCGATTATTAAGATCTATGGTGGATGTATCATCTTGTTGGATAAATGAAGATCCTGGGTTCGAATCCTGAAGGGAGCAATTTTTTTTATTTTTTTGAGTGCATTAATTTTAACAGCGAATGCATTAATTTTTACAGTGAATGCATTAGATTTGATAGTTCTCACGTTTTCACAGATAATGTAATTCTCTCTAGAACCACACCCTATATATATATATATATATATATATATATATATATATATATATATATATATATCGGTCAAGTTAAACAAAGAATGACTCTATGTATAGAGAATAAAGAAGAGATCTCATCCATTAAAACCGTTGCATCATGGGCTTATATTGAATGAATTTTCCTATTTTATTTAAGAATTGTAATATTCAAAAATTACTGAAAGGGTATATGGGTAACTTTCGTATAAGTGAAAACGGAAAATCCTATTTTCACTCTTCATTCTCTCACTCTTTCTCGTTCCTCAACCCTCAACAGTCTCTCATTCTCTCTCCAATCTCTCAGTCTCTCCCCCTCTCCCTTGTGCAGCCACCTTGCCGCCTCTCTCATCCCTCTTCGCCATCAGTAGCAGCGGCGAACGGCAACGCCCGTCAAATCCTCGCCAACACAGTGCAATATCGCTTCGGTCTCCGACATCTGCTCGTCGACGCAAACGGTTGCTGCCGTTGCTGGTCCAAGGGCGCATCCCGACGCCGCAGAGCCCCCGCGCTTGTAGCCCATCTCGCCGATCAAGGTTAGGATCTCTGTTATCGCGATTTTTCCTGTTCGGCGGCGAAGTTCAACAAAGGTAGGATTTTCGATTTATTTTACAATTTTAAGAAATCTTTTGAACTGATCTAGTGCGTCGTTTAAATTTTCTCATTATTCCGATAATTTTCCATCATCTTCTCCAAACAATTTCGATTCTGGGCAAATCAACCTCGACCACTTTAAATTGATTTTACTTTTAAAACTTTGTTAAATGAGAACAACACAACATATGTTTGTTGAAAGTTCAAAACCAAAATTTTCAGATTTCCAGATTTTTTTAGTGTAAAAGTTGCTCGCTCAATTCGTTCAAGTTTGCTAAAAAAAGAAAGCTTCCACCATATATGTGTTCGTAGAATCAAATGCTGCTTCACACAATGGAGTCTACGGCGAACCACCAAAGCATTGTGGCTGTTAGATTGATTTTTCAGCTAGACTCCTGTTCATCAAAGAATTGTGTTCTGTTCGTTCAAAAATTGTGTTTGTTCATTTAAATTTTTTTGATATGTTCATCAAGAAATTGTATTGTGTTCATTGAAAAGTCATGATTGTTCGTTTTATATTATATTCATGATAAATATTACTTTATTCAGTGTAACATTTTTTTTCGTATTTTATGATTAAAACTTGTGTTCAGTTCATTGAAATATTTTGTTTTGTTCATTGAAAAATTGTGATTGTTCGTTACGTATTATATTTCTGAATAATATTATTTATATATGATTGAGAATTTTAAAAATATTAAACATAAAATGTTTCAAACAGGCTTTAAAAAAATTACGAACATATAAACTAAAATACTTGAATCTTTTGATGATATAAAATATTTAACATATAACTTTTCGAACAAGCCTAATAAAATTACGAACATTTAAATAGAACATTCGAATATTTCTTGCTGTCTGAACATATTTAATATAAAATATTTCGAATAAGCATAAAAAAATTGCGATCATCAAAAATTAAATATATTGTACAGATTATGAAAAGATTAACGTGAACATATATTCTGAAGACAACAGACAAAGTTTAAAATAAAAGAAATATAAAGATTTGGATGTATAATATCTTACCAAAAATAAGTAGATAATTACAGATCTTCAAATCTTAATTAACGGACGGCATAAAATTGAACAATTACATATATAGCCTTTTTTGCTATAATTAAGGAAAATAAATAGAAAAAAATCGGCCCTTGGATTTGTAATTTTGGATGCTCCAGATTAATTCTCCTTTCTCTACATATTTATCATTCTCAGTTTAACCTTTCTCTCTCTCTCTATATATATATATATATATATTGAAAGACTAATTAGATATATTAGCTTGCATGAAATTCTTTTGTATGGATTATGTTCTAATTAATAAAGAACTCGTTCAAGTATGTTATTATTGTCCTTAAGTTAAATATTTAAAAGAGCAAATATGCAATGTAAGTTTTGCAAAAATGGACACCTTGTAAATTGTAATAGTTTTTTCATTTCATATACAACCATATTAGACAATTAATATAAGTGAGCAAATCAAATTATGTAAAATGAGGTCTTTTTTTTTTTAATAAACGAGACAGTTTTTATGCACTGTGGAGAGGAAAGTATCATATGGGCAAAGCAACAAGAATGATATTGAAGCTCACACTGCATCAACTACCAACATATGAAAAAAAACATTCAACACAGCCATGCAACCTCAAAAATGGGAAGTTTGCGACTGTCACAAGCAGGAAAAGAAAAATCCGTATAACCTGTTTCCCCTCTTACGTCTTTTGTTTTTTCTATTCTTTTCTCAGATCAAAGCAGCGGCGGCGATTTCTCCACATCAAGCTGTCTGTCATTTACGATTTAGGGCTGGATAGATTCTTGAGGTCCCTTTCCTTTGAATACCATTCGGGTATGATCTTGGCAGCGTGGGGGTAAAGATCCTTGTAAGCATTCTTGATCGTACCTTCTGCCACAGTAGTAGCAATTGAGATATCTGCAAGCAAACCATTTCGAAGTTTCAGTGAAGGAAACTGGGCATACAATCTTGATGGTGTGAAAATACCAACTGCTTAGATTAGATCACCATAAGGTTTAAGCGATAGTTGCCATTGCATCTAACTAAGAAGACCCACCAAATTAAATTAGTAAAAATCTTAATAATACGGAACCCCTTACCTCTTAGGGGTTTCTTGGATTCAGATAGCTGAGTTATCATGAAAATGATAGCTGCAGCAATAGATATTGGGCTTCTCCTGCAATACAACAATGATAATATAGGTCAAGCATGAGGGTTAGCCATAGTCAAAAGTTGCAAACAGATTTTCCATAGAACTACTGGTAGCTAGGCAGCATGACAAGTGCAATATACTGCCGGAAATACGGAAGTTCTCAACCAGATTCCTAATATATATGAACTACAATGTAGTATTATGCTAACATGTGCTTTAAATAACCAATTACTCAACAGCATGCATATCAACAAAGTGAAGCTTCCTAATTTTCTATGTTCCTCCTTCAAGCTCCAAGCCTCCAATATTCGAGTAGTTACGGGTTCATTTTGAAGAATGAAAAAACAAGGATTTTAATTCTATGTGAAACAATTGGACCACCTAAATTATTAACTTCCAAGAAAAACCTTCCACATTCAATTTTTCTTTGCATTGGAAAATTCAACCTTGGGAGCAAAATGCCAGATGACATCTTAAAACACATAAACTTCTTCATGCATGTCAGATCTGAAGTAAACAGCCATGCATAGTTTTATCTAAACTCCCTGTTTTTTAAAACCAATGACAACAATTTGCTACAGCCAACTTACCAAATGCTTTATATAATCTGTGGTCATGTATCACTTTCTTATGCACACAAATTATTGTTTGCAGCAGGGCAGGGAGGTTTCAAGTTCAAAATAGTACAGCCATAAGATGATGAAGCCAGGCGAAAGTAATAAAATCATTTGAAAACTGGTCAGGAAGAAGCAAGGATATCGTAGTACCTAATGTCAAAGTTCCCTGCCTTCTGCACAGTTTCTTGTACAGCTTTAACCTCCTCATTGCTCATGCCAAGATTAGAACAGAAACGCCTCTGTATGGCAGAAGAGAAGACCATCATATTTACAAAAAATAGAAGGCTTGTAAATGCAAGGTAACAGATTAAAAAATGACTATCAACATGAGTAGCTTGTAATAAGCTTCTTTTTTTCCATAAGAAACTCACCAGATAATCCCCTGCATGAATAGTGCCCATCTCCATTGATTCACCCATCTCAACCTTCAACTGTTTCACGATAAATTCTTTTGCCCGGCCAATTTCTTTCTTTGTAGCTCCAGCAACAATTGAGCATATTTCTAGTTGATACTCACATGGTTTAGAGGACTTCATACAGGGGGCAAACTTAAATGATAGTTATCAACGTGATTTAAGGAGGCACCTTTTACAGTGCGTGGCTTGCCTTCCTGCCTACAAGCAATATAAATGCAGGCAGCCACTAGGGCCTCCAAGTTTCTACCCCTTGTACACTTCTGATCTTCCAACCGTTTATATATTTCACTTGCCCGATCCTTAAAGAGAACACGAACAAGGAAAAAAGTTAACCTTTTTAGCCTCGGGCTGGTTAGAAAAATTGCACCAAAAATTGAACATCTACATTAAGAAAAATAATACACCAAAGCATTTTTAAAAAATGAAAACTTAGTGAAATATCAATATGTGTTGTGTTATGTTAGGCCACAACTTTCGGATCCTCTAGGTAGAATAGAGAGAATTGTTGTAATATGCACTGCCTTTTGCTTGCAAAGTTACTTAAGAGATTTGAGAAGTGAATTATTCTTTATGAACATTAAAAATCTGACAATAAATTCTTATCATTAAATCCAACAAACAACTTCTTAAAATCTGTAAACCTTTCTTGCATATTAACATATCGGCAGGATAACATACCTTAATGGTTGTTACCAGGCTCAGCCTGAAAATTAGGAAAAAGTGCATAACGTCAGTCATATATGCCAGATTTCCTAGTAGTTTGTTTGCCAATAAAGCATAATAACAAACCAAGAGCAACTTAGATCTCTCAGCTTGAAAACAACATTAACACATTAACCCACAAATTGGTGACCAGATTAATAAAAAGATTGTGAGCAATCAATATAGTCTAAGCCACACATCTTTTCACAAAGGTGTCTTGATGAGCTAACCATTGAAGCTCTTGCCTAACAGGAAGAGATACTAAACTCAAGACCAGACGGCATAAACCAAAAGGTACATTGTACAAAAGTCATGATTTTGCTGACGAAAGGTTGAATGAGGTTCAATTTAGAAAAGAAACAGCTTATAGATGACACTTAATTCCATCAATCAACTACTTAGGGGGCGTTTACTTTCACGATTGATAAGTTGCATGATTGAATATTTTTTATCCTCGTTACTAGGATATCTCCAATCTCACCCTTATCAAAGGCTGTTGGATATCTCAATGTTCCAATCCATCTTAGTAAAGAATGGACTAAGCTTTTTATATTTATCTATCAAGGCTAATCCTCAAATGTAAATGCCCCTTAATGTTTTCATCCTTCAATAATGCTGCTTTTAGTATTCTTGTTCAAAGCGTATCCAACCTCAGCTCAATCAACACAAGCTCCCCCTCCAATAATGCAAAATCGACCTAAGATTCAGAGTCATTAAAGCTGTGTTTTTCAACCCCCATGGATTGATCATAACATATGAGAATCCATACAGCCCTATGAAGTAGAAATGGTCTCAATTTTACCATAACATTTCATCAAAACCCTAGACTCCTCCAGCATTAGCCACCTCAAGTAACCCCCAATATCAAAACCACCAAAGAAAAATGAATCAAACAAATACCAAAACACCAAACACGGACCTATCAGCCATGCTAGAAATCGTCTTAAACGCCAGGACCAGAGCCCGGTCCGGATCCCCGCCCCGGTTCTGCAGCCGGGTCAAGGAGGTATCCACATTCGACCCATTGGCGGCCCGCGAGATGACCGTGGACAGAGCCGCGTCCCCCAGAAGCGGGTTAACGGGCCCTCCGACACGATTGGGGTCGTGGTCGCCGGAATCATCGGCGAACGTCCGCCACTCCGACGTCTCGTCGATGGAGCGGGCTTCCAGCACGAGGCCGCACTCCGAGCAGACGGTGTCGCCCGCCGCGTGATCGCACACCACCTCCGTGTTCCTCTTGCAGTCCGGACAATATGTGTCGGACATCATTGTGTATGTATATATACAAATAATTGAATTTTCCCAACTTCCGATTAGGTCAACAATAGGAAATCTCGCCGGAACTGGTGTGGCTGAGTGGATATACGAAGGTCCCGATCTCTCTCTCTAAAGCGCTCGGAGACAATATGAGATAGAGAGAGATGGGGATCGGAGAGGCGGTATATATAGACAGAGAAAGGGGCAATTCATGGGATTTCGGAGGTCGGTGATGGAGCGGTCGCTCTTGTCGGGTCGGGTTTACAACTTAGAAATTGGAGAGTTCACACGTGCCTCCTGCCAGATATTTGTTGCTACAAAGGTGTTCCAAATTAAATTTTCTCCAAATTACTCTAAATTCTAAATTGATTACTAAATTTGTAGAAATTGGAGAGTTCAAGATTATTTTGGTTATAGACTTATAGAGAGTAGACTAAGGCCGTGTTTCGAAACCAAGTTGAGATTAGCCCATTTACACTAAACTTAGGGGTGGGCCAGTACGGTATGTCGAATTTTTTTCGTCATACCGCATACCGTATCGTAAATTGTGGTATGAAAATTTTCATATCGTTGTCGTACCAAACTCTACGGTATATCAAAGATTGGCATATCAAAATTTTCGGAATGAACTTTTCTCATGCCGATGTCGTATCGATAGTGCGGTACACCGATTATTTTGATATATATCGAAACAACAATATATACCGATTTTTCAGTGTATACCACGGTATCGGTAATATATCGGTATACCGCGATATGAGAAAAACTGAACTGGTGTATTGGGAGGGGATGAATACACTAGTAGACTATTTTTAAAAATTCTTTTTCGAAACTGAAGTGAGTATCAACTATACTGAAAGGAGTAGACTAAAGTCAACAGTCAAAGAGTTTTCAGTTTAAGAAAGGGTTTAGACTGATACTGAATTTTTTTCAGTATTTGATTTAGTTTAGGAACGGGTCGATAAACTGATAATCAACGTAAGGCTTCAGTCTAGAATTTTAAAATCAGTTAAGTGTTATAAATCTTATTGACTATCCAAGGATTTGTCAGTTAGACTGATAACATTTGCAGCGGAAATAAACTTTAAGAAATAACCTTTGTGATTAAAACTTTGTCAATTTTATGTTACTCTTTTCAGTTTATCAGTTTCGGTTAGATAAAGAGTTTGTACACAAGTAAAGAATAATAAACCTGAAAGCAGTAAACAACAAGAGATTTTTACATGGTTCGAAAACACGTTCCTACGTCCACAGTCAGTTGATCAAACCGACAATCACTAAGCTTATGCTTACAAGTGCACAGCAAACCTTGAACTGAAACTCTCGTTTCAGTGCCAACACTCTAGGTCGGACTTCTCTTTCTCTTTCTCAGCTCGCAGTTACAAAGACAACACACGTCTTGCTTGTGGAGGCCAAAAACTCTTGAGTTCAGACAACAGTCTAGAACTCTCTCTCTCAAACTCTATTTTCGCTCTTTTTGAAAAAGGGTTCGAATACCAACTAAGTTACTGAGAACAAACTCTCGGTAATCGAAGCTTAGGCTAAGGGTTTATAATGATAGTGCCTAAGACCGTAAGAGAATTTTGGTAATCAGTGAACTGATTTGGGCTTTGGATATTATCTTCTTCGATTCAAACTTTGGAAAGCGGTGAGTAGGCTGAGTCGCAAATTTGGCAGAGTTTCAGCTTAAATGTTTGAATCGGTGAAGATTGAAGGTGATCCTCGAGCTCTATTTATAGGCGGAGTCTTGAATAGATCCGTTGGTGAGATGGTCTTCAAGAATTGTTCCATTGTGAGACAAATTTGAATATTCGGCTGAGGCTTCAATCTCAAGGCTCTTGATTGGTTGAAGAATGGGTGTCCTTAGCAGTAGGAGCATGATGCTTCTGAAAACATAGCACGAATTAGAAAACTCTGTTCAGGCAAGGACGATCTTCGTATCATTTGCATTTAATGTGGTTGTACTTGACTGGTATACGTGGCTTGTTTTAAACTTGAGTCTTCAGTCCGAGGAAGAATGTTTTTTCAGAATCTCCACTGTTGTCTCTTCTGATGATGTGCAGGTCATTCCGGCTGGTCAAACATCCACTGTGCCTACTAAGGATGACACTGCTGACATGGCTTTTGATCCAACAGCTGAGAAGCCAAGTGAAGCTCCAACTGAACCATCAGTCCAATAAACTGAAGCTGCTCTTTCCTCTTCAACTCTAGGAGCATCTTCATCCAAAAAGAAATCCAGGGCACTGCATATCCCTCCGGAGCTGCCCGTGGAACACATTGACATCACAAGTCGACCCTTCCTAATATATGACTCCGATGCCAAGACGGACGCACGCATCACAGCCTGGAAACTCAATGCTCCACGGAGAGTCATCTTGAGCTTCCTGAAGGGACTGAAGAGCCAACTCAAGTGCTATTACAGGTGATCTCCAACCAACAGACGAAGATTGAGAGGCTAAAGCATAAGATGGAGTGCAGGGACATCTATGCTAACAAATTCATGAAAAAGCTCAAGGAAGTCGAATCCACCTTGACTGATGACATGATAGAACACTCTGTTCAGTTGGGCACTCTGAAAGAGAAGATTCGCCTTCTCCAGAACTTACACTTTGAACATGCTGAAAAAGTTCTACCTCTCGCGGTCACAGTCCTCAAAATTCAAAGTGACATCGACATTCTTCAAAAAGAGATGTAGCTTGCTGAACTCAAAGCTCAGGAACGGCTCCTAGATGCTCAATATAAGCTCGACAAGCTTCGCACTGAATTTATGCAAAGAATCATGACTGAAGTCAGCACGAAGCTTCTCATTGCAGAAGAGCTTCAACCAGTCAATGCCAAAATTGCTAAGCTAGAGGCCGAGCTTCATGCAGTTCGTGAGTCCTCTAACAACGCTCTTATCCAGAAGATGTTCAACGACATCCAGGATCTTCAAGACAAAATTGGCTCTCTCCCCAGTGATGATGCCAAAAAAGGGGAAGAGTTCTGGGGTCCTGAACCTTCAATTGGATCTCTTGAAACTGCAAAAGAGAAGCTTGCTGAGAAGCCTGCTGCTCCATCTCTGTCGAGAGAATACAGGAAGCGACCCAAAGCAGAAGATGAGCAAAGAGAGTGATCACTAAATTATTAGCAACAAATTACCGCAACTAACACGGTGCAATTGTAGCACAAATTGGTAACCAAGTATCGTATCCACAGGGACTGACACAACGAAACTACTTTAGCTATCTCTTAAACAGACTAAAACAGTAAACAGGCAAACGAAAGTAGAGATTGATTTACTTAAATTAAAATGCAAATAACGATAATTAAAATCACGTAGAAAAATCAAATATGAAAGACAACTGATCCTAGGGTAGTAAATTCATTAACTAAATCTACGTAATTAATCTATTAATCCTATGTACCAATTTAATCCAGTTATGATGAGAGATCACTTAATTAATCAATTACTCTTGCTAGAGCAGCAACGATCGTAGATTAGTAAATTCTCTATCTCCGTTAGGTCTCAAGAAAATCTACTAACTCCCAATAGCTCCTAAGAATAGCTCCCTATGATCCACCTATCTCCGCTAGATCTCAAGGTTAAAATCATATCATACATTCCTGAATCCGCTAAACAGTTATCTCCGCTAGGTCTCAAACCGAATAGCTAAACATGCAAACTATTGGCCAAATAATTCACAAGAAATCAAGCACCAGGAATTATGAATCATAAACTGGAAGGCACAAAGGTATTAACAAATAAATCACATAAATTCAATCAGCTATTTACAAACCCTAGAATCAGCTAAAGGAAACTAGCTAGACATAGTAAAATAAAACATAAATATGATTAAAAAGAACGCAATTGTAAAAACGAATTATATAAAAACCGAATAAAAACTGAAGTAGCGGCTTGAATCTTCAATCTTGATCCAAGCCTTGAAAACTAGAAAGCAATAAAATCCTAAAGCTATAAAACTAAAATATGAATGCTAGGGTTCGGGTGGTGTCTTGAATAGGTCAAAAGAGGACCTATTTATAGTTTTCAGATTTCCTTCGGATCACCATGGAAGTTGCCATGCAAAGTAGAATTCTAAAGGTAATAGAATTGTGTGAAATAAGGCAACTCTCCAGCTGGATGCGCGCTCCGGAAAATACTCCTACTCTCGCCGAATTCGCAGCTCTCGCCAGAGGAATTGTGATTTCTCTGGTCTCGCCAGAGGAACTGTGATTTCTCTGGTCTCGCCAGAGGAACGGCTATCGTCAGGGAAACGGCTATCGCGCCAGAGAAATGGATGATTTCTCTGACCTCGCCAGAGAAATGGGTCGCCAGCGGAATGGTGATTTCTCTGCTATCTCCAGAGGAACGGTGATTTCTTTGCTCTGGAGACTTCGGTTCCTCTGCTCTGGAGACCAGAACACCTAGAAAACGCCAAATTCATCCAAAATTTTCCAAAACTGCATTCTTCCATCTCGAAAGCCTAAATCTCCTGCAAAGCATAAAATACACCATAAACGCACCAATTTTCAGAAGATTATCTTAAAACACGCACAAACAAACCCTTAAAATTAGAGTAAATTATGCATAAATCAACTCCCCCACACTTAGCCTTTTGCTTGTCCTCAAGCAAAATCTATATGAATCCTAGGAAGAGATTGATTTCAACAATGTTAATTTCCATCCAACCATTCACAAAGTCACTTCAAAATTTTACAATCAACACATATCTCTCGGTCATACAAGTAACTCAAAGTTTAAGAAGCAACAAAAGAGTAATGCAAGTAATTCGATCAGACCCAATTCTCCGCTAGAAGTGAATTCCCTAATGTGATCGCCTTTATAATCAATATCACCATTTTTCACACTTTGTGTGCTTAAGATTTCGACAGTTGAGCCATAATTCATGAAATAAAACCATTTGGATGTAATCCAAAGTCTTTTCACGTGGTTTCCCATGCTCATAGTGAGACTAGAGGAGCAGAGACTCAGAGCTGCCACTTTTTAGAACAGGCCAGATGTTTCAGAGCTGGCAATTTCAGAGTTGGCAATTCGTCCAACTTTTTCATTTTTCATAGATAAGATATGATCGTAGGCAATCACAATGACAACACTTCTTCTAGCATCTACCGGACAAATCATGTTTTACTAACTTACAAAAGTGTTGCAACAAAACTCATAATTCTTTGCACAATCAAGAAACATATATTAAAAGTAAAATAAGAATAACCACCAAACACACACAAACCCGAAATGCACATTGAAAACCATATTCTCTTCCACAAATTCATAAAAATTAGCCAGATTCGAGACCAAAAACTAAGCATAGAAAAATAAATTTCGCCCAATTTTGAAAAATATAAGCAACAAAACACCACTCCCCCACACTTAAAGCATGCCATGTCCTCAGGGCATAAAAAAATACGAAGAGTGTAGAAAACGTCCCTGATTATCGGCAATGAAAAGCTGAACCATCGTGAGAGGCGGTGAAAAGGTTTGTGACCTTGGGCAGAGTAGAGAGTGGTTGCGCTGAAACATGAAGACCTCCAGAAATCTGGTAGAGAAACACATGAACCACAGCAGTAGTATGAACAAAGCGTGATCTCGCGCAACTTCCAAGCTCCACACCGCACAAAAACCCAACAAAACAACAAAACAAAGAAAAACAAAACGAAGCAAAACGAAACTGAAAGAAAGGAAAACAGAACAAAGAAAAACAGTTGGGTTACCTCCCAACAAGTGCTGAATTTAACGTCTAGAGCTCGACGATACCTCATGATCTCAATGAACATCAAACACAGCGGGCGTGACAGATCGCTTAACAAGAACAGAGGTAGAAGACCCATGCGCATCAGCTGCGTGAAAAACGACGCTTCCATTGCGCATATCTATCATAGCCCTCCCCGTAGCTAAGAATGATCGACCAAGAATCAACGGCGGATTTGCATCTTCAGGAAAATATCGAGGATCAAGAAATCCGTAGGGAAGACTAGCTTGTCAACCTTCACAAAGATGTCTTCAAGCTTTTCTCTCGGCTTTACTCTTGATCTATCTGCCATTTGAATCTCCATCGAGGTCGGCTTGAGATCTCCAATTCCCAGCCGCTTGAAAACAGAGATGGGCATCACATTGACACTAGCCCCTAAATCACATAGAGCCTCGGGAAAGAGCTTTCCTCCTATTTCACACTCAATGGTGAAACTACCCGGATCTTTCTTCTTCGAAAGTAGCTTCATTGGCAGCTCAGTGCCCACAGCTGTCGCCTGCGAGATTTTCTTATCCTCATCCCCCATCTTCTTGGTGTGAACAATTGTCTTTTCTTCTTTATCATTGGCAGAGGAACGGATATTGGTAGAGAAATGGTTGATTTCTCTGCTCTGACAGTTGAGCACTGGGCTTTGCTTCGCTGCTCTGATATCTTGAGGCTGTGCACGCCGATCTGATTCTTCAAGTAGCTCCTCTAGCTCATCCACTATGCGTCTATGCTCTGTCTCCTCGGGATTGGCAACTTTTTTCTCATTCTTGCAATGGGGGATCTCCAGCTTGATTTCCTTGGCATCCTTGCCGTCCCGCTGCTCTGGCTGATCTCGCTGCTCTGACTGATCCCGCTGCTCTGACTGATCTCGCTGCTCTGACTGATCTCGCTGCTCTGACTGATCCCGCTACTCTGGCCCGCTTCTCAATTGAATTACGTTACACTTTTTGCTTGGCTTCACAGCACATTGCTCTTCAAGTACCTCCCTCTTCAGCAGACTACGGGGGAATGGAGCTTTTGGGATGTACTCCCTAAGTGAAATAGGAGATTTGTATGGTTCCTCATTTGGTTGTTCGTTCTCCTTGCTCATCCTCCTGTCTTTTGGAGACAGAGTGCCATCAAAAATAGCATTGCACTGGCCCTTTGGATTGACAGTAGTGTTGCTCGGGAATTGGCTCGACTTGTGCTGCGCAGCTGCTTGGTTGGCAATCTGACCAATTTGAGTCTCCAACATCTGCACTTGCTTGGACAGTGCTGAGAAATTATTTTCTATGTTAGAAATTTTATTTCCCACATTTGTCTCCATACTAGTCATCCTTGAATTAACAGTTGTCTTCATGCTAGACATCTCTGTTAACATCTGTTGCATCATATCCTCCATTGATGCTTTCTTCGGCTCATTTATAATTCATCCGCTAGATACAGAGAATCCAGGTGGAGGCTGCAAAGCATTGCTCGGATTTCCGTAAGAAAGGTTAGGATGCGGGCGTGCTCCTGGCTGGAACTGCTGCTGGCCCTGCTGATATTGCTGACCTCTGTCATACATTCCTGGCTGACCTCGATTCAACTCACTGATCTTAGTAGTCAGCTCTGCCAGCTGCGTAGCCATCGCTGCCTGTTGAGTAACCATTGCTGCCATAGGATCAGAACTGGACGCAGCTGCCACCTTTTTCAATTGTACTCTCTCGGATGGCCATTGAAAACTCGTAGCAGCCATACTTTCTATGATGTTCCAAGCCTCTGAATAAGTGGAATAAGTCTACAGCTGTAACCATTGCTAATTATTTTCACCACGTCGCAAGTATACGGTGTAGTTGCAATAAGTGGAAGCAAGGTCGTATCCCACAAGGATTGGTGAATTCAAACTTCTAAATACTATTAATAAGTTGTTTTCAATCTATTTAGACAACCAAAGATGAAGAAATATTGAAGGTTAAATCAAAGTTAAATTAAAGCAAGTAAACTAAATAACAATAATATAATTTTTTGTTAATAAATTGGGGAATGACTTGAAGGAAAGTTATCCTAGGGACTAGATTTCGATGGATCGTAATGAACTTCAATCTAAATCAATATAAATCTTGATATGGACTACTTATCTAGGACGATCTCCCCACTAGTTTTAGCCCCCTCCCGGACGACTAAAACAGTAGATTACGGGTCATAATTGCCGTCCCCGGTCAATTTCTAACCTATAACTCCCAATAGCACAAAAGATCAATAAGCCCTCACCCACCTCTCAACCTCCCGGTTTATTGAGATGATATGTATCAAACTCCTAATCTATTGTAATTATCCTCTCCCGATTCAAATCACAAATTAGAAATGCACAAAAGGTGGCCAACCAATCATACAAGAGATAAATCTAGGACTTGAAAAGATAACAATAAGCACAATCAAGATATAAATATTAAACAAAGAAATCAATCCATTACAAATCCATCTAATCTAATCCCTAAGATAAGGGATTTTAGCCAAGCATATTCATAATAAAAACAAATCCCCAAGTCATAAGAAAACATAAATAAAGATATAGAGAGATAGAGATTCATAGACAAATCCTATAATCTTGATCTTCAATCATGTAGTCTTGATGAGCTCCTTTCCAAGTCTTCCCCTTCTTTCTTTGATTTTGGTGTTGTTCTTGTGTGTGGAAGAGAGAAAAATGGTAGAGAATGGAGGCTAGGGTTTGGAATTGGAGTGTTGGGGAAGATGAAATTGGGTGTGAATGGTGAATGATATGAAAAGAGGGGGAAAATGGGTATTTGGGGGCTGAAATCGCGTCTGGGCCCCACCAAAACCATCAATTCCGTGTTTCTCCCGCGGTCACGGCCGTGACCGCGGCGTAGGACCGTGGGGGAGCTTTTGGAGAGGCCCGCGGTCGGGCCCGCGGCGGCGGCCCGGACCGCGGGTGAAATCTGTACCAAAATGCCCAGGAAGCCGCGGTCATGCCCGCGGCCGCGGGTGGTGACCGCGGGGCCCTGGACTCCTTGCGCAGTCCGCTTGTTTTGCTCCGTTCTCCCTCGTCTGGACTCGGATTTGGTCGCCGTTTGCGCTCATGGATTCCTCTCGAGTCGTACTTCAATCCCATGTCTTCAAAATCCTCCAATTAATCCTTTAGTTTTCCTGAAATCACTCCAAAACTACACCAAGGAATCAAATCCTCATAAAACTCAACATTAGGGTACAAACACGCATTGGCAAGCAAAATATGAAGGGAAATGACAACAAATCATGTGGAATTGAGGTACGAAAACCATGTTTGTCAACCCCTCAAACTTAAAGCGTTGTTTGTCCCCAAACAACAAAGAGAAGAGAAACAAAAGATAACAAAAATGTGAGAATGAATTGGTGTCATTTCAAGGGCTTCAAATTTTTTCAAACGAGTATCACAAGTAGAAATGCATTTCAAGAAGTCGCAAGTGATAATGAGTTCAACATTATAGCCTTCCAAGCTTGAATCCTCACAAAGGTGGATGTTTCAATGATGCACTCAACTCTCAAGTGTTTAGATTGGACGTGTTTGCACTCAAATTGAATCATGTATGCAATCTACCATAGGCTTGCCATTTATCCTAACTCTCTATACTTCAATGTGTTATAAATAATGATCAACAAGGGCTTTCATAAGGTTGTAATGAGGGCTCTTTGGTGAGGTGAGGTGTTTTTAGGCAAATGACTCATATCCCACAATCTAACAATCACAATGAACAAGTCAAATTCATCATTTCTCTTTTCTAATCAATCAAAAACCAATATCTCCACATTTCTTCTTTTCACCCTTAGTGATACTTATCATGATATGATTCAAAAGGCAAATCACTCCCCTTTATGCTCTTTTATTCACATTCATTTTCATTTCTTTTTCTTTTTTTTTTCTTTTTCTTTTTAAGCTCATAGGGGACTAGTGATTTTCACTCAATCAAAGCTTGATAAGCAATTTCAGTCATTTCCCAAACATTTTCATCAAAGTAACCACTAACAAATCTAAGTTCTACCCATCATTGGTTAATTCAAAGAAATGCTACAAGGCACAAAGAGGGTAAACTATGATCATATGAGAATTTGGACACAATTTAAGTCAAGTGGCTAACAAGGATGGCCTTAAATCACTTCAATATTAACAACACATTGAAGGAATATTAAATTGAATTAATACTCGATTGCCCGATGATCGTTTCTTGGATAATTATTAATTCATCATACAACGATTAATTCCTAACATGCTCCTATGAATTTAACAGCTGCACACAGGTGTTAGGAAAACTTACTTGAGAATCGGATGCACAGATGATTGATGATCGTGTCGAATGATTCAGACTCCAGCTCTGATCTTCTCGACTGTATCCCGCTCAATTCCCAACGTTGGATGGACAACGAACTATGAGAACTCCCAAGACAGAAAGGCCAATCACGTTCCTGCGCCCCCCTCTGCTCTCAAAACCCTAATTTTTATCAGTGTATTTTCCTGAGAGCTGACAGCTGTATTTAATAGATAATTAAATACGTATGGGGCGCTGCAATCTTTGTGATAGGCGACTTCTGCCCTACTTGGGCTAGGAGACATTGGGCCAGCCCAGGGACCAGATACAAGGAATAAAGATGGGCCTCAAATAAATTAATTTATCTATGGTCAGCCCAGACCATAATTAATTTATAAATATCAGTTCATTCCACTAGAGAACCGATACTGACTTACCCCTTTATTGCCGGTGATGAGTCGGGGCTTGTATTTAGACTTATTAAATCTCCGTATTTAAAATATCCGACATCCATTAATTAATTAGAGCTCTGACAGCTTAAATTAATTAATCTCTTAATAATTCCTTAAGCAGTACCACTCAAACTTTATTATTACGCCTGAACTTAATCAACCTGCAGGGTTTAGCGTAATAAACCTTATTGAGCTCCTTAAGGGGATGTCATTATCCTATACCGGATACGGTTACTAATACAGATAATCAAATATCATATATTAACCGCTATCACCCAAGATACAGAGTACTCGAGTTAGTATTTAACTCTCGCCCATAGTAAGTCAAAGTGATATACGAGTTAACATATATATCTGAATACTTATTAGTATTAAGATTTATAAGTCACCGAGATCTTGATTCTTCACTTAAGTCAGACAGAAGAATACATCTCAAACTGTGGTCCTATCAATACGTAAAGACGTACCAGTATAGACAAGTAGCCAAGACAAACTACTTCCATCTATACTGCAGCCTAAACCAATAACTTGTCCTAGAGTTATTTCGGCTGTGATCATATTATATCTCTTAAGGTTATTCCAATTATATGGTCTTCTGTGATCTACAACACACCATATAATCTACTTATACAGAGATAAAGAACATACATATGCAATCATGAACACAATCAGATAGGAGATAAGAATAGTGAATAACAGGAATCATTGTATACAAGCATAAAGTTCTTGCTTTCAGTATACAAATCCAACAATCTCCCACTTATACTAAAGCAAAACTTTTAGTATACAATGTGTCTAAATACTAGCTATTACAAAAACTTCACTTCATCTCTCCCACTTATACTGAAAGTTTTTCTCTAAGTGGGTGGCATCAACCGCAATCCCATCCCTCGAGCATGCTTCTCATAGGTCTTTTGCGGTAAGCTTTTCGTGAAAGGATCAGCTAGGTTCTCCAATGTATCAATCTTTTCTACTAGCACATCTCCTCTGTTTACGATTTCTCGTATGATGTGGTACTTTCTCTCTATGTGTTTTGACGCCTTGTGGCTCCTGGGTTCCTTAGAATTTGCCACTGCACCCGAGTTATCACAATAAATTATGATACTCTTAGGCAAATTAGGGACCACTCCTAGATCCAAGAGGTAGTTCCGGAACCATACAGCCTCCTTAGCAGCTTCCGAAGCAGCTACATACTCGGCTTCCATGGTGGAGTCTGCAATGCACTTCTGCTTTGCACTCCGCCACGATACGGCTCCACCTCCCAAGGTAAACACATAACCAGAGGTAGATCTCTTCTCATCCCGGTCAGCCTGGAAATCCGAATCGGTGTAACCCAAAGGAAATAGACTGTCTGACTGGTAAACTAGCCTATAATCTCGAGTCCGTTTCAGGTACTTGAGAATATGCTTTACCGCAGTCCAGTGTCCTGATCCAGGGTTCGACTGATATCTTGCAACCATGCCAACGACATAGCAAATATCAGGTCTCGTGCAAAGCATCGCATACATGAGGCTACCTACGGCGGAAGCATAGGGTATCTTCCTCATCTCCTCGACCTCACTAGGTGTCTTAGGACACATGTCCTTAGACAGAGGAATGCCATGTCTAAAAGGTAGCAAGCCTTTCTTGGCATTCTGCATGCTAAAACGAGCAATCACAGTATCAATGTAAGACGCTTGAGATAAGCTTAACATCCTTTTCTGGCGATCACGAACGACCTTGATCCCCAGGATGTACGCTGCATCTCCTAAGTCTTTCATTTGAAACTGTTCGGATAACCACTTCTTTATGTCCGATAATAGCTCAACATTGTTGCCAATGAGGAGGATATCATCTACATAAAGTGCAAGGAAAACCACGTCACCATTGGCATCTAAACGGTACACGCAACTTTCGTTCTCACAACGAGTAAATCCATAGGATTTAATGACCTCGTCAAAACGTTTGTTCCATGACCTCGAAGCTTGCTTAAGTCCATAAATGGACTTCTTAAGCTTCCACACAAGATGCTCTTCGCCCTTCTTCACAAACCCTTCAGGTTGCTGCATATAGATGTCCCTTCCTTCTTCAAGGAAACCGTTTAGGAAAGCGGTCTTGACATCCATTTGCCAAATCTCAAGGTTCATGTGGGCTGCTATGGCAAGGAGTATTCGGATAGATTTAAGCATGGCAACCGGCGAAAAGGTCTCATCATAATCTATACCCTGTTCCTGGGTATAACCTTTCGCCACCAGTCTAGCTTTAAAAGCTGCGACTTCGCCATCCGAATCTCTCTTTCTCTTGTATACCCACCTACTACCTATAGCTAGGAAGCCATCTGGTAGTTCGGTCTTCTCGTATACATCCATAGCACCCATGGATTCTATTTCAGAAACCATGGCCTCGTACCAAGAATCTGCATCTTGATCTTTCATCGCTTGTCTATAGTTATCAGGGTCGACATCCTTTTGTTCATCAACAGGGAGTAGATCCGAAGATTCTCCCAAGAACATAAATCGATCGGGTTGAACTACAACCCTCCCACTACGACGAAGCGGTGGTGGTACAGTTGTGACAATGGTTTGTGCAGTGTCTTGTGGTGCATTTACTTGCACACTTGGCTGGGGTGATGGAATCGCCTGTCCATTGCCTTCGATTTCTTGAAGGACAATCTCGGACTTAGACTTGTGATTACTTTCATAATCGTGTTCCAAGAATCGTGCGTTGGTGCTAACAACCACTTTCTGATCCTTCGGATTATAAAAGTAACCACCTTTCGTTTCCTTAGGGTATCCTATAAACAGCATTAGTTCGCATCTCGGCTCCAATTTCCTCGCTTCCTTGTCTAGCACGTATGCAGGACAACCCCATATCTTTATATGATTCAAGCTGGGCTTACGCCCTGACCATAACTCAATAGGAGTTTTAGGAACCGATTTGGACGGTACCCGATTCAGCAAATAAACCGCTGTTTCCAAGGCATATCCCCAAAACGAAATAGGCAATGATGCATAGCTCATCATAGATCGTACCATTTCCATAAGAGTCCTGTTTCTTCTCTCTGCTACACCATTCTGTTGGGGAGTACCTGGTGCAGTCAATTGGGATGTAATCCCACAATCTGACAAGTATTGCTTGAACTCGTTCCCGAGGTATTCGCCACCGCGATCAGACCGCAATGACTTGATAGATTTACCCCTATTCTTCTCCACTTCCGCCTTGAATTCTTTGAATTTCTCAAAGCATTCAGACTTGCGTTGAAGTAGGTAAATATACCCATACCTTGAGTAATCGTCAATGAAAGTGACGAAGTACTCGTACCCTCCACGAGCTCTAGTGGACATCGGTCCACACAAGTCAGAGTGAATCAATTCTAACACATCCGAGGCCCTATTCCCCTTTGCCTTAAAAGGCCTTGCCGTCATCTTTCCCTCTATACAGGATTCGCAGGTTCTAAATGGCACAGCTTGAAAGTCTTTCAAGATTCCATTTGAGACGAGCCTTTGGATCCTATTTAGATTGATGTGGCCTAATCTTAGGTGCCAAGTATGTGTATATTGTTCATGAGAATAATATTTTCTCTTATTTGGATTTGGAAGAATTTGTGATGTAGATGCAACATGGACAGAGTTATTCATTGGACATGTAATAGTATAGAGAGAGTTGTTCAAAATTCCAGAACAAATAATCTTGTTATCTCTCATGATAGAGACACCCCCATCAAAAGTAACAGAATATCCATTCAAAAACAACTTTGAAACAGAAATTATGTTCCGCCGAAACTCCGGCACATATAAAATATCTCTCAAAACTAAAATGTCATCACCAAAACATAAAGATAAATCTCCAATAGCAACAGCTGCGACCTTCGACGCATTGCCCATGGAGATGGTGATCTCATCACTTGCCAGCTCCCTTGTTGGGTTGAACCCCTGCAAGGTGTAACAAACATGGTCAGTTGCCCCCGTATCCACTACCCACGAATGAGTAGAAAACGAAGCTAAACATGTTTCTGTTACCAAAACTTGTGACGTACCTTGTCCCTTTGCCTTGAGCACTGGACAATCTTTCTTCCAATGCCCAACCTTGCCGCACTTGAAGCACTTTCCCTTGGCTGTCGGCTTGTTCACGCCGCCGCTAGGGCCATCAACCTTGGCTTTACCGCTCCCACTAGCCTCATTGTCATGCTTGCCCTTTGGACCTTTCCACTTCTTTTTCCCGCCTTTCGACGAAGAAGTAGATCCCTTGGCAGCAACAAGGACCTCTTTCCCATTGCGCGTGCCCATGACCCCCTCTGCCGAAACTAGAGCATTCAATAACTCATTAAGAGTGTAGTTGGCCTTGCTCATAACGACATTGAGACGGAAATGCTCAAAAGTTTTGGGGAGAGTATTGAGGATGATATCGACCTTGGCTTCGCCTTCGATACCCCCTCCTAGCAGATCAAGCCTGTCAAACAGATTTGTCATATGCATGACATGATCGTGCACCGAGCTGCCCTCGCTCATTTTACAAGACAAGATTTCTCTCATCAAGTTAAAACGAGCAGACCTCTCGGACTCCCCATAAACCTCGCTGAGGTTTAACATGATGGTCGCTGCGTCATCCATGACCTGATGCTGGAGTTGCAAATTTTGCGACATAGTCATCATAATATAGCACTTGGCCATATTATTCGACTTGTGCCACCTTTTATGCGCCTCACGTTCCGCATCAGTCGACTCATCAGTTAAGGCCGCGGGACGTGGAGTGGTAAGCACAAAACTGTGCTCATCAGCGTCAAGAATATACATAATATGGCGTTTCCATTCGGTGTAATTTGGACCGGTGAGAGGATTGTTTGCTAGAATGTTAATAATCGGAGACATAGACATATCTGAAAGTAAACAAATAAACATGTAAGAACATGAAGCACATAATTTGTAACAATAATATTGTAACCTTTTGATAAAACAATATTAATGAAACCTCCAACGGCTCAAAGAATTCCATGTGCAAGCCACGTGGGGTGGACGTTTACACACGAACTCCTCAACCAGACTATTTACCTAGTCATTTAATTTCTATCCATGTCAACTTAACCTTTTGACAAAAGAAATCAATAGTTGGCACCTTAACTAGACCATATCATCATCAAGAAGGGACTCCTTTGGGAGTTGTACATTGTACTTGATATGATATCTAAGCAATGACCACATTTTAACCTTAAAAATTAAATTCTCGAAATTAGCATACTCACTCGGACCATGCCGCTTTCAATTTAATTTCCTTGGTTATCTTATTTAATACCATTCTCCAAAGTACTTGTGAAAAAATTATACAAGTAAGCCACGTGGGGTGGACGTTTACTGCATAACTCCCACTACTTTAATGGTTTTAAATATTTTTATAGAAACCTCTTCTGACAAACTTATGAAAAACAAATATGAAGTAAGCCACGTGGGGTGGACGTTTACTCATATTGCTAATCACTTTGTCTAGAGACCGCATGTGGAGGTCTAAAAATAATTTTAATTGCTTAAAATTATTAAAAACTGCTTAGTCTTTTAACTTCAAAAGGTTTGTACATGCTCAAGCACATAAACCTAAACATGCTTCTCTAGAACGCAACATGTAAATCATGCTCGCAGAATTCTAAAACATGCTTAAGAAAACGGCAAACCTACTATCATGCTCGTCTAAGCGCAATTAATAAACAAATATTAACAAGCAAAGACGTGCAAAAGCAGGTAAAGAGCATAAGGGATTAACAACCACGACATGCAAAGAACATAATTAAAGAATTAAAATTCTTCGTGACCCATTCGTGGAAACCCATTTCTAATCTATTACAATAAAACAATAGAAAAGAAATTAAAAAATGGGCAAAAACAGCCCAAAAACAGCCCAAAACTTCTCCAGTCCAGCAATTTGGGCTTAAAAGCCGCGGCCCAGCCGCCCAGGCCCGTTAGGAGCAGCCCAGAACCGCAAGGAGCAGCCCAGACCCGCCTCAGGACCCGTCGACCCGCGCCCTGCCCGTCTGACCCGCCACCGACCCGCGTCTGGGTTTAGGGTTTGGGAACCCTTTTCGCGCCGCCTAGGGCTTTCTGCTGCCAAGAGCGGCGCCGCTGCCTGCCATCTTCTCCGGTCGGCAGCCTCCAGCAGCAGGTCCTCGGCGCCTCCAGCATGCTCCTTCACGCAGCCCAGGTAGCAGCAGGCCCCCGGCGTAGAGAAACAGCAGCGGCAGCAGCGGCTGTGCGCCGCCCGCTGGGCGCGCAGCGCGCAAAGCGCGCAGGCGCGGCCCCGAGCGCGCGTAGCCCCTGCCGCCTGCTTCCTCGCTCTCGCCCGACCTGCACACCACCAGCAGCCCACGCAGGAGCCCTGCACAGCACCCTCGGCGTCTCCAGCAGCAGACCTCGGCGTGTCCAGCAGCAGACCTCGGCGTGGGCGGAACAGCAGCAACGGCAGCGGCAGTGCGTCGCCCGCCAGGCACGCCGCGCGCACAGCGCGCAGGCGCTGCCCAGGCGCGCGCTGCCCCCTCCGCTCGCCTCCTCGTCGCCAGTTTCCGGTGCCGGGCTCCCGCTGGTCGCCCGGAAAATTTGAATCGGCAAACAGCCTCATCCCCGTTCTTCGTGTTCTTCGTTTGTTCTCCAAAATTACAGATTACAACAGAAAAACGAATACAATTCGAAAATCTAATCTAACCACGGATTTTCTCGTGGTGGAAAAACAATTACAACGTCAAACCGACGTATCCCACGAATCAACGAATCACGAAGAACAACAGCAGTTAAAAACAACGCATATTATTAATCGTACACAAATTAATAATAGAGCCAAGAAATTAATCCTGGGCTCTGATACCAATTGAAGGAATATTAAATTGAATTAATACTCGATTGCCCGATGATCGTTTCTTGGATAATTATTAATTCATCATACAACGATTAATTCCTAACATGCTCCTATGAATTTAACAGCTGCACACAGGTGTTAGGAAAACTTACTTGAGAATCGGATGCACAGATGATTGATGATCGTGTCGAATGATTCAGACTCCAGCTCTGATCTTCTCGACTGTATCCCGCTCAATTCCCAACGTTGGATGGACAACGAACTATGAGAACTCCCAAGACAGAAAGGCCAATCACGTTCCTGCGCCCCCCTCTGCTCTCAAAACCCTAATTTTTATCAGTGTATTTTCCTGAGAGCTGACAGCTGTATTTAATAGATAATTAAATACGTATGGGGCGCTGCAATCTTTGTGATAGGCGACTTCTGCCCTACTTGGGCTAGGAGACATTGGGCCAGCCCAGGGACCAGATACAAGGAATAAAGATGGGCCTCAAATAAATTAATTTATCTATGGTCAGCCCAGACCATAATTAATTTATAAATATCAGTTCATTCCACTAGAGAACCGATACTGACTTACCCCTTTATTGCCGGTGATGAGTCGGGGCTTGTATTTAGACTTATTAAATCTCCGTATTTAAAATATCCGACATCCATTAATTAATTAGAGCTCTGACAGCTTAAATTAATTAATCTCTTAATAATTCCTTAAGCAGTACCACTCAAACTTTATTATTACGCCTGAACTTAATCAACCTGCAGGGTTTAGCGTAATAAACCTTATTGAGCTCCTTAAGGGGATGTCATTATCCTATACCGGATACGGTTACTAATACAGATAATCAAATATCATATATTAACCGCTATCACCCAAGATACAGAGTACTCGAGTTAGTATTTAACTCTCGCCCATAGTAAGTCAAAGTGATATACGAGTTAACATATATATCTGAATACTTATTAGTATTAAGATTTATAAGTCACCGAGATCTTGATTCTTCACTTAAGTCAGACAGAAGAATACATCTCAAACTGTGGTCCTATCAATACGTAAAGACGTACCAGTATAGACAAGTAGCCAAGACAAACTACTTCCATCTATACTGCAGCCTAAACCAATAACTTGTCCTAGAGTTATTTCGGCTGTGATCATATTATATCTCTTAAGGTTATTCCAATTATATGGTCTTCTGTGATCTACAACACACCATATAATCTACTTATACAGAGATAAAGAACATACATATGCAATCATGAACACAATCAGATAGGAGATAAGAATAGTGAATAACAGGAATCATTGTATACAAGCATAAAGTTCTTGCTTTCAGTATACAAATCCAACACACATCTACTTTTATTTTCAAGAGAGGACTCATGGCAAGTTCTAGAGATCAACAAACATGCACAAATGATTTACACTCAAAAAATAAAATGAGATTGTGAATGTATGACAATCAATGGCTCAAATCTTACAAGCTCATTTTCAAGTTCTTGGAGGCAAAATATTTAGCTCATTAATCAAAAGTTCAAACTTTTCATGCAAAAATTCACATGTGAAACACAACAATTTCTCCAAAAACAAATATTATCATAAGCCCATCACACACTTCATCCAACTCATGTTTTTCAACAATCAAGGTCAAACACAAAAGACAAGGAAAAGCTCAAAAAACCGAGACAAAATCTCATTATTCGAAAACTAAACTAACTAAATAAATAAACAACGGATAAACGAGATAAGTAACCCATCTTCATCCTCCCCCCCAAACTTATTTCACACAAAGGAGAAATAAGTTTGGATGAAGGAGAAAATGGTTACTTGTCTCGTACTCACAAACGAGGTGGAGGCTTAGGCGGTGGCCATTTCTCATCAAATTTGCATGCTCCATCCACCGCGACCCAAAAATATGGTGGCTTTGCAATTCTTGAGACATCCCGGGCGTCATGGTAATCTCGTTCACCATCTAGAGTACCACCACACTCAAACAATTCCTTATTAGACAAATCAAAGTGAAAATCAAAAGATGAAGATAAATAAAAATGAAAGAAGCAAGCCTTCACAGAATCGCCCGTGTCGAGGTAAGCATCGACAAAATTTTTGACTTTGCATTCTTTAAAGCTTGTGAAATCTTCATCTTTTTGGAATTGTAGAGGTTGTGTTGGAAAAGTTGGGCTCTCGACTTCAAGGGGTTTGGAAACTTGATCCTCATCTCTCTTTGCTTCATACTCTTCTTCCACTTCGTAAGGCTCTTCACTTAGCATTGGCATTGGTTCCTCATACAAGGTTCCATTTTGTAGGCTAATGGCTATGCACAAATCATCAATTCGTTTTTGATTTTTCATAGTGGTAGCCAAAGACCTTCTTTGCTCATCTAGCATAACATCCGAGTTTGCTATACTTTTTTCTATCCAAGCTTGTGTAGCTATGAAGCATTGTAGAAGATCGTCTCTAACATTCGGTTTCTCCTCTTGATAGTACCAATTTCCCCCTTGAAAGCCTTCTTCAGTGGAATAAGAATTTTCATAATTCCAACTATTGAAATGGTCCTCATACTCCAATGATGATTGCCACTCCATGTCATTGCACCCCATGTCATAAAAGTCACCATATGAAGGAGTTGGTTGGAACACTCCTTGGAGAGACGGTTGCCCATAATTTCTTTTGGCTTCTAAAACACGCAACTTAAGTTGCATCATCGCCAATTGTAGTTGGAGTTCCTCAACCAACTCATTCCTTCCATCATCCATTTAATTTTTTTTGTGCCGCTTCTTCGGTTGTTCGGCAATTTTCTCTAACAAAAGTAAATAAACATATGAATAAACTAACATATATGAAAAAATATCTAAATTAGACAAAAGCAACTTTATATAATATCAAAAGTAAAAACTCAACCAATCCCCGGCAACGGCGCCAAAAACTTGTTCGCTTTTGTTTTCACCACGCCGCAAGTATACGGTGTAGTTGCAATAAGTGGAAGCAAGGTCGTATCCCACAAGGATTGGTGAATTCAAACTTCTAAATACTATTAATAAGTTGTTTTCAATCTATTTAGACAACCAAAGATAAAGAAATATTGAAGGTTAAATCAAAGTTAAATTAAAGCAAGTAAACTAAATAACAATAATATAATTTTTTGTTAATAAATTGGGGAATGACTTGAAGGAAAGTTATCCTAGGGACTAGATTTCGATGGATCGTAATGAACTTCAATCTAAATCAATATAAATCTTGATATGGCCTACTTATCTAGGACGATCTCCCCACTAGTTTTAGCCCCCTCCCGGACGACTAAAACAGTAGATTACGGGTCATAATTGCCGTCCCCGGTCAATTTCTAACCTATAACTCCCAATAGCACAAAAGATCAATAAGCCCTCACCCACCTCTCAACCTCCCGGTTTATTGAGATGATATGTATCAAACTCCTAATCTATTGTAATTATCCTCTCCCGATTCAAATCACAAATTAGAAATGCACAAAAGGTGGCCAACCAATCATACAAGAGATAAATCTAGGACTTGAAAAGATAACAATAAGCACAATCAAGATATAAATATTAAACAAAGAAATCAATCCATTACAAATCCATCTAATCTAATCCCTAAGATAAGGGATTTTAGCCAAGCATATTCATAATAAAAACAAATCCCAAGTCATAAGAAAACATAAATAAAGATATAGAGAGATAGAGATTCATAGACAAATCCTATAATCTTGATCTTCAATCATGTAGTCTTGATGAGCTCCTTTCCAAGTCTTCCCCTTCTTTCTTTGATTTTGGTGTTGTTCTTGTGTGTGGAAGAGAGAAAAATGGTAGAGAATGGAGGCTAGGGTTTGGAATTGGAGTGTTGGGGAAGATGAAATTGGGTGTGAATGGTGAATGATATGAAAAGAGGGGGGAAAATGGGTATTTGGGGGCTGAAATCGCGTCTGGGCCCCACCAAAACCATCAATTCCGTGTTTCTCCCGCGGTCACGGCCGTGACCGCGGCGTAGGACCGTGGGGGAGCTTTTGGAGAGGCCCGTGGTCGGGCCCGCGGCGGCGGCCCGGACCGCGGGTGAAATCTGTACCAAAATGCCCAGGAAGCCGCGGTCATGCCCGCGGCCGCGGGTGGTGACCGCGGGGCCCTGGACTCCTTGCGCAGTCCGCTTGTTTTGCTCCGTTCTCCCTCGTCTGGACTCGGATTTGGTCGCCCTTTGCGCTCACGGATTCCTCTCGAGTCATACTTCAATCCCATGTCTTCAAAATCCTCCAATTAATCCTTTAGTTTTCCTGAAATCACTCCAAAACTACACCAAGGAATCAAATCTTCATAAAACTCAACATTAGGGTACAAACACGCATTGGCAAGCAAAATATGAAGGGATATGACAACAAATCATGTGGAATTGAGGTACGAAAACCATGTTTGTCACCTGGTACACATACTGCGGAATGAACGCTTCATTTATGGCTGGTTGTTTCTGAGCTTCTCTCGTCTCATGTTCATCAGTCAGCTTCTTCAATTTCTCTTGCAGAGCTCGCATTTGAATTTGGATTTGCTCAGGAATAGCCATCGTATCTTGCTCAACTTGATTCTGCTGCTTCTTAAGATTGCGCAAAGTCTTGTCGATTTCAGGGTCAAACTCAAAAAGAGGATTTCCGTGAGATCTAGTGTTCATGCGCACCCTACAAAATCACACTAAAAAAAATAGAACATAAAAAAAAAACAAATAAAAGCCTGAAGTACTATAAAGTCCTATCGGAAATATTAAAGTAACTTCTTATCAATCCCCGGCAACGGCGCCAAAAAGTTGATCACTAAATTATTAGCAACAAATTACCGCAACTAACACGGTGCAATTGTAGCACAAATTGGTAACCAAGTATCGTATCCACAGGGACTGACACAACGAAACTACTTTAGCTATCTCTTAAACAGACTAAAATAGTAAACAGGCAAACGAAAGTAGAGATTGATTTACTTAAATTAAAATGCAAATAACGATAATTAAAATCACGTAGAAAAATCAAATATGAAAGACAAGTGATCCTAGGGTAGTAAATTCATTAACTAAATCTACGTAATTAATCTATTAATCCTATGTACCAATTTAATCCAGTTATGATGAGAGATCACTTAATTAATCAATTACTCTTGCTAGAGCAGCAACGATCGTAGATTAGTAAATTCTCTATCTCCATTAGGTCTCAAGAAAATCTACTAACTCCCAATAGCTCCTAAGAATAGCTCCCTATGATCCACCTATCTCCGCTAGGTCTCAAGGTTAAAATCATATCATACATTCCTGAATCCGCTAAACAGTTATCTCCGCTAGGTCTCAAACCGAATAGCTAAACATGCAAACTATTGGCCAAATAATTCACAAGAAATCAAGCACCAGGAATTATGAATCATAAACTGGAAGGCACAAAGGTATTAACAAATAAATCGCATAAATTCAATCAACTATTTACAAACCCTAGAATCAGCTAAAGGAAACTAGCTAGACATAGTAAAATAAAACATAAATATGATTAAAAAGAACGCAATTGTAAAAACGAATTATATAAAAACCGAATAAAAACTGAAGTAGCGGCTTGAATCTTCAATCTTGATCCAAGCCTTGAAAACTAGAAAGCAATAAAATCCTAAAGCTATAAAACTAAAATATGAATGCTAGGGTTCGGGTGGTGTCTTGAATAGGTCAAAAGAGGACCTATTTATAGTTTTCAGATTTCCTTCGGATCACCATGGAAGTTGCCATGCAAAGTAGAATTCTAAGGTAATAGAATTGTGTGAAATAAGGCAACTCTCCAGCTGGATGCGCGCTCCGGAAAATACTCCTACTCTCGCCGAATTCGCAGCTCTCGCCAGAAGAACTGTGATTTCTCTGGTCTCGCCAGAGGAACGGCTATCGTCAAGGAAACGGCTATCGCGCCAGAGGAATGGATGATTTCTCTGACCTCGCCAGAGAAATGGGTCGCCAGCGGAATGGTGATTTCTTTGCTATCTCCAGAGGAACGGTGATTTCTCTGCTCTGGAGACCAGAACACCTAGAAAACGCCAAATTCATCCAAAATTCTCCAAAACTGCATTCTTCCATCTCGAAAGCCTAAATCTCCTACAAAGCATAAAATACACCATAAACGCACCAATTTCCAGAAGATTATCTTAAAACACGCACAAACAAACCCTTAAAATTAGAGTAAATTAAGCATAAATCAGAGAGCAAGAGCTAAGAGCCAAGAAAGCACTGAATCTTGCTGAATCTGCACCTCCACCTCCACCCACCTTCAAGCTTAAAGAAAAACAACTGATGAAATACTACGTTCAAGAAGGTCTTCTTGTATCCCATCTGGAGAAATGTGATCGAGTTGATAAATGGGTACCTGAAGACATGAATGATTGGTGGGAGAGGATAAAAGAAATCTATACCAAATGGATAGTCTTTGGTGATCTAAGGCAGGATCCGGACTTCCAAAGACAAGCTTGGAGATATTTCCTCGCCAACTGGTATGGAAAGGGAATGATCCAGAGGCTGTTTGAAGCACAACAAAAAGCAAGGATTCAAATGATTCCCTATCCTCTGAAAAACTTCGTGAGCCCTCCAAAGGTCAAGAATAATGTCAACCGAGAAGTTATCAAGAGGGAAGGTAATGCTCTGTGCAGGATCTGGGAAGTTACTGAGAGCAGTCATCCACATGACACAGAGACATCAAGAGGACTGTTTTTTGGTTTGTATCATCTGAAGCCTTAGCTTGTTCTTTCAACTGTATTTTATTTTTCTTCTTTGGCTTTGTTCAACTCTGTACCAAAAACTGATATCTCATCGGTTATTTTGAAATGAGAATATTTCTCCTCGTGATCTCAACCTGAAGACAATGTCCTTTTGTCCAGGCTCTGATTACTTATGTTTTTCAGTTATGTCTTCTTCTTGTTCTTTAACTATTATGGTTTTCTTTAAATTTGCAAGATTTTAGGTTATTTTGTTAAATGGGGAATAGCATTCACCCTGTTTAGCATCTTGCCTTTATGTTTTCAGTTGTTTCTAGTTTCAGGACTGATTGTATGGTTTTGGCATCATCAAAAAGGGGGAAATTGTTGGGAACTTAATGAAATATCCTAGCCCTAGTTTTGATACCAAAACTCTTACAATTTTCTTTTATAGACTAGAACTTCTCAAGTGTTAGAGTTCATGTTCTCTAGTCTAACTGCTATACTGAAGACTGAAGACTGAAGACTAGAGGACTGAAGACTGAAGTCCAAAGAACTCTCAACTGAAGTTAGTTGTGAAAAGACAAAGTCAAATGCTGAAGATTTGACTGGACGAGAGTCTCACTGAAGGATCAGTTGAGACTAAAGTATTAATGCTGGCCACATGGATTTAGCGGACTGATACTCAAGTCAAGTATCAGTTGACATTCTTCCTCGGACTGAAACTCCAGAGTTCAAAGGAAGTCACGTACTTTCAAGTACAACCGCATTAAATGCATAGATATTGAAGATCGTCCTTTCTCTGCAGAGCATTCATTTTTGGTGATAACTTTTCAGAGGCGCCTTACCTCATATACCTGAGACGCCATTCTTCACCAATTTAGGAACCTCGAAGATTGAAGCCTAAGCCAAATTCAAATTACTCTCACAACGGACGAATTCTTGAAGACCATCTTGCCAACGGATCTATTCAAGACTTCGGCTATAAATAGTGCTCAAGGAACACCACAATCTTCACCGATTCAAATACACAAGCTGAACCTCTGCCAAAATTGCAACTCAGCCTACTCACTACTCTAAAGCTTGAATCGAATAAGATAATACTCAAAGCTTAAATCAGTTTACTGATTACCTTCATTCTCTTATATAGTTACTTAGGCAAATACTCTATAAAATTCAAAGCCTAAGTCCCCGATTACAGAGAGTTTGTTCTCTGTAATCTAGTTGGTAATTTGAATCCTTTTCAATTGAGCGAAAAGAGAGTTTGAGAGAGAGAGCCAGTGTCTGAACTCAAGAGCTCTTAACCCCCGCACGCAAGACAAGTGGAGTCTTTGCTTTTGCGAGTTAAGAAGGAGACGAGAAGTCCAATCCAGTGTATTGGCGCTGAAACCTTGTTTCAGCTAAAAGTTTGTTGTGCACCCGCAAGCACTAGCCCAGAGTGATTTTCAGTGTGTTTAACAGACCGTGGATGTAGGAACTTGTTCCGAACTACGTAAAAATCCTTTGTCGTTTATCGCTTTCAGCCTTACTTTCCTATTTGTGCACAAACGCCTTTTTAACTGAAACTGATTAACTGCAAAGTGAAACTGTATCTTGACAACGTGTTAATCACAAAGGCTATTTCTTAAGTTTAGTTTTTCGCTGCTAGTGTTATTAGTCTAACTGATAAATTTCGGATAATCAGTAAGATTCATAACACTCATCTGTTTCAAAATCAAACTGAAGCCCTTTTGTGGATATTGGTTAAAGTACTGAATTTAACTGAAGTCAAAATACTGAAGTTACTTCAGTATCAGTCTCTCACCTTCGTTTAACTGAAGTTATCTTTAACTGCTCACATCAGTAAAACTCTTTCAGTATCAGTTGATACTATTTCAGTTAACTACAAAAGAATTTTGAAAAATAGCCTACAGGTGTTGTGACACCCAAATCCATTTTTATTTTTAAAAGAAAACGCACGCGGAAAATCATGACTATAAATAGATATTTAATGTTAAAATAAAGAAATAAATATCTTATTTTATAATACTTTACTAAACATAACATTTTTAAGTAAAACTAAATACAAAATATTTAATTCGCCATTCGACCTTCCACGCGCCTCCGGCCTTTAAAACCTGAAAATGTTAAATATGGGATGAGCATACAGAGTACACTCAGTGTGGGAAACATGCAATCATTGTCCATGTTAATAAAATGGAATCACATATGATCAAACATTCGTAACTGAAAGTCGCACGGTGGCATACCAAGGACCTTTCCGTCCTGGACCGATTCAGCCGGCCCATGGCGACTGGTTGCAACCATAACTTTAACATGTAAATCGCATTGTGGCATACCAAGGACTGTGACGTCCTGGACCCATTGAACGGGCCCCTAGCGATATATAATTTAATGTAACTCACATATGGTAAACACATAATATTAAAATGGACAAAGATTAACCACATCATGTACTGAAATAAATCTCACACCTACAACTTGAGCTTTGAAAATTAACTTGAGTAATTCAAATCAAAGTCAACGTCTTAGTCGCGCCGTATCTCCGTAAGTAATCGATTTTGTATGCCAATTTTCATTTTTGTGTGTGTTTCGTTTAATCATGCCAAGCCCCTATTTATACCAATTTAGTTATAGCTATGCTGAGTCATTAGCAGGCTTGCCTAGATTTATAGGTTTGATTAGTTGGCTTTTAAAATTTCTCCACATGTCCTTCAATTAATATTTAACGTATATATTTACATGGCTTAAAAAAAATTGCTACGTGCATGCATTTTGTCCCATGCATATTATATATATATATGTACTTAACTCCTTAGATGATAACTATGTATATATAGGTATTGTTCGTGTGTATATATATATATATATATATATATATATATATATAATTATTCAATTCTTTAAGAAATTCAAGCTTCAATTCTTTATTTATAAATATATAATTATATTTGTGGAAATAAATTTTATTTTAAAGCATAATTATAATATCAAAGTTATCATTATACTTTTTTTTTAATTAGGGGCGCGACTAGACTAATAAAAATTAAATAAATAAAATAATTTTCAAGCACTTTATAAATTAAAAGTTCAATAATTTTCAAATAAAATTTGTAAAGAAAATAAATGGTTTTAGGCTGTGACAAACCTACCCACTTAAAAAAAATTCGTCCTCGAAATTTAACAATTTTGGCTGCAATAATCTTCAACATAATAACTTGAAATAATGAACTTGAATTTTCTGATAATAACTTCAATTATTGCAGCAAATTTCAATATACTTTCAACGTAAATAATTTATACTCATCCCCTTGAAAAACTTTTGGAATACATTTACCTTGAAGTCGGAGCGCGTAGTAGTCGAATGGCTTTCTGACACATGACTTTTAAAAATTTCATGTAAAATATTTTGCAGAGTCTACAGGAAAGTAGACCTGCTCTGATACCACCTTGTGACATCCAAATCCATTTTTATTTTTAAAAGAAAACGCACGCGGAAAATCATGACTATAAATAGATATTTAATGTTAAAATAAAGAAATAAATATCTTATTTTATAATACTTTACTAAACATAACATTTTTAAGTAAAACTAAATACAAAATATTTAATTCGCCATTCGACCTTCCACGCGCCTCCGGCCTTTAAAACCTGAAAATGTTAAATATGAGATGAGCATACAGAGTACACTCAGTGTGGGAAACATGCAATCATTGTCCACGTTAATAAAATGGAATCACATATGATCAAACATTCGTAACTGAAAGTCGCACGGTGGCATACCAAGGACCTTTCCGTCCTGGATCGATTCAGCCGGCCCCTGGCGACTGGTTGCAACCATAACTTTAACATGTAAATCGCATTGTGGCATACCAAGGACTATGACGTCCTGGACCCATTCAATGGGCCCCTAGCGATATATAATTTAATGTAACTCACATATGGTAAACACATAATATTAAAATGGACAAAGATTAACCACATCATGTACTGAAATAAATCCCACACCTACAACTTGAGCTTTGAAAATTAACTTGAGTAATTCAAATCAAAGTCAACATCTTAGTCGCGCCGTATCTCCGTAAGTAATCGATTTTGTATGCCAATTTTCATTTTTGTGTGTGTTTCGTTTAATCATGTCAAGCCCCTATTTATACCAATTTAGTTATAGCTATGCTGAGTCATTAGCAGGCTTGCCTAGATTTATAGGTTTGATTAGTTGGCTTTTAAAATTTCTCCACATGTCCTTCAATTAATATTTAATGTATATATTTACATGGCTTAAAAAAAATTGCTACGTGCATGCATTTTGTCCCATGCATATTATATATATATATACTTAACTCCTTAGATGATAACTATGTATATATAGGTATTGTTCGTGTATATATATATATATATATATATATATATATATATATATAATTATTCAATTCTTTAAGAAATTCAAGCTTCAATTATTTATTTATAAATATATAATTATATTTGTGGAAATAAATTTTATTTTAAAGCATAATTATAATATCAAAGTTATCATTATACTTTTTTTTTTTAATTAGGGGCGCGACTAGACTAATAAAAATTAAATAAATAAAATAATTTTCAAGCACTTTATAAATTAAAAGTTCAATAATTTTCAAATAAAATTTGTAAAGAAAATAAATGGTTTTGAGCTGTGACAGGTGTATTCCCCCCAATACACCTGTTCAGTGACCCTCCGGGACCCAACAATTTGTCCAATTATTGAGGATTTTATTTTCGGCAATTTCTGCTTTTTTTGTTTTTTTTTTTTTCGAAAATTGTATTAATCTTTTTGATTTGTTTCCACTAGAATATCCTTTCCAAAATTATCTCAACCGATTTTTAGTATTATTCGATTTTAATTCTTTCTATTTTCAGTTTTTTTTCTTTTGTAATTTTAGTTTTTTTTACAAAAATTGTATTATTTTTATTTTTTAATTTGGGAATTCTCCTAAAAATAATTTTAGATTTGTTTCCTTTTTTTTCGGAAATCCTATTATTTATATTTTTCGATAATATTTTATTCATTTGTTTACACATATTTAAGGATTCTCCTAAAAATAATCGTAGATTTGTTTCGATAAGTATTATTTTTCTTAAAAATTATATTATTTATTTTTTTTTCAAAAATTGTGATTTTTTAATTTTTCTCCACTAATAATTAAGTAAGATTAATACTTGTAAATAATGAAGTAATATTTTTATTTTTTACTTAAATTTAAAATTATTAAGTAAGTTTATTGAATTAAATAGTTTGATTGCACGCGATGTGTTTGTTAAAACTCCTGTTCAAATTTTCTATAAGATTTTGAGTGATTTTTTCCCATGAATAAAATCTAAAAGATACTTACTACTCCTTTATGATTTATTTGCCATGAAGAAAATCAAAAATCAAATCTTCACAAAACAATGAATTTTGATTTGGTGAATTTTGGAAGCAAGGGTTTTGGTGGTTGGGCCATTTACAGCGGCAATGGGAGGGTGTACAAGAAGGGTGATTCTATTCACAACCCCCATTTTACTCTATGTAGTCCCTATATAATATAGTAATTATAAATTTACTAATTTATCCTCTAAACAATAGCCCTTGAATGAAATATAATTCTCTTTTCAATATTTAATATGTTTGTATAGCCCCAACCCCCAAGAAAGCCCATCTTCTTCTTCCTCAATCTACACAGCTGCCTTCTTCTATTCTGGCGTAAGTCGCCGGCGTCGCTTCAATCACCACCATCGGCGCCTTTCCTTTTCTCTATTTAAACCTTTATCTCTCACAACCCAGAGCACGCACGCACGCACGCAAAGAGACGCCGCCCATCCTTCTTCTTAAATCCACCGCCACCACCCGTTTCAGATCTTCTGCAAACAGTAGCGGTGCGGCCGCCGCCGTCGCCCAGAGTCTCGTCGCTTCTCGTTCTCTGATTTATGTTCCTAATCTTTCTTTGAAACCTTAGATCCCCAAATCTTCCAATTTTCCAACTCTCATCATTGCTACTGAACGCCTAATTAATGAGAAAGACAACTTTAGGGGATGGAGCAATGTTCTCTTTATCATCTATTAAATGATTTTGAGGGAGTCTCGAAGGTTCTGGAGATGGCATTGCCCTAACCAAGACTCTTTTCTTAAGACTAATACTTGTGGAGTAGTATCCATTTCTGGCAATAGCATCTTTAGGAGGATTGGCTTTATTGTGGATGCTATTATGGGACGACAATGAGCCTTTTTGTGGCCCAACTGAACTAAGATGGGAAACAGTAAACTGAGTACTTTGTGATTTCTCATCAGAGTCCCTACATGGGTTTGTTTTAACACGGCGTAATGACTGCAGTCCCTTACCAATAATCATGATGTGGCTTGTTTCTAAATGACCTTCACCTTTCATGGATGCTATGATGCCAACCTGGACCAACGAGGACTCTAGAGAATCTGGAGTAGTTTGGATTTCCAACAAGGAAATCTGATTTGACATGCTGCTCTTTCCACTTTCACGGAAAAATCCTTCGTGCATTACATGTAATACATGAGTCCGTTAGGATCATGCCACGTGTCATGGCAAACTTGTAATTAACATATAGTTATGTATTAAAAATAATTCAAAATTTCTCCCTAACCATGGTTTCGGATAGGGCCCACTGTCCTTTTTCGTGTCAGCAGCACTCTTCTCCATGAAAACCGATGCAAAACCTTGATTCGAAGCCGGATTTTCGTGTTGTAGAAAAAAACACGCCGGTGAAAGCATATTCACGTAGGGCTAATCGTCGTGAGTCGATAGGTGGTCGGATTTTCTGAAATGGTGCCAAAAAAAAAAGTCCCCGACATTGGTCCAAAATCTTGTGAAGCCATTGATGAACGCATCGTCGCCGGAAACACGCCGGTGAAGGTAGATATGGACTCAGCTGATGAAGGGCTATCTGAATCTGGGGCTAGAATTTGAAATGGCCGGAAAAAAAAAATCCCCGGCGTTTGTCTCGAAATAAACGCCAGCAAGAGAGAGGTTAAAGCATTCTTATGGAGAACTACAATGTCTGCAATGTCAGAATATGTACAATAAAAAAATAAGAAGAAAAATTATTTGTGAAGAAGAAGAAGTTCCAAGAAAAAGAAAGAAAAAAGAAGAAGAAGAAGAAGAAGAGGACGGGGCGTTACAGTAGAAGGAGAAGCGGCGCGTTAAACATAAATAAGAATTAGGGCAACACTTTCTTTAATCACATTATTTATATAATTTATTTTAAGACTGCAGCCTGCACGTGAAAATTTATTCCAACAGTGGCCCATGAAGTAAAATTTTTAATTACAATGTATACACTTTTTTTCTTTAATTAGGGCCCACGGTTTTAGGGCCCATGGCGGCTGGGAAGAACGACTCCGCCGATAGGATCAAGGGGCCCTGGAGTCCGGCCGAGGACCACCACCTGCGGGAACTGGTGCAGCAGCACGGCGCCAGGAATTGGTCGCTCATAAGCAAGTCCATTCAGGGGAGATCGGGGAAGTCGTGCCGCCTGAGGTGGTGCAACCAGCTCTCGCCGGAGGTCGAGCACCGCCCGTTCACGCCGGAGGCCATAATTAGCCAGATTAATCATTAATTAGCGGGTGACTGCGTTTTTTCCGTTGTTGGATATTAAATTTTGAGTTAATTCTATGCGACAGTACAACGTAAAGCGCCTCAAAGAATAAATTGCGTGAAGAGTGATGAGAATTGGTGTAAATTTTTTCTGGAACAACTTTCAGTTTTTCGCCTCATCTTGTCAATTTTAGTTTGATTAGTTTTGTTTGAGTGGTTGTACCTTGCAACTGCAAGCACAAGAGTAGGACTGTGGTAAGCCAATGTTGGGTGGTTGGATTTTGAGTTTGAGCTAAAATGTTATTTACTTGTTTTTGGGTTTTTAATTCAGCATAGGGATGACGGAGACGAAGGAGATTAGTTTTGTAGTTGGGTTTGAGTTAATCTCAATTTAGTAATTAGGTTTTTTATTTTTTTTGTCAATGAGATTTAAATTTTATTTATTTATTTATTTATATTTTTATTAAGGGAAAAGTAGTACATTTATATAAAAAAATAATTAAAATAAATATATTTTTATTTTTTTGGTTGATATTAACTTTTTGTTAAGTACTAAAATGGTTATTTAGAGAAAACTTAAAAATATTTTAAATAAAAACATATACATAATACTTGATTTGAGAATCCCCAATAGAATTTTCACAAATCATACTTGAATTTGAAAAAAGTTAATATCAACCAAAATTTTATAAGTTTACTTACATCTCAAATATAAGTTTAAAATTTATAATTATATTTTGATATTTTTGAAATAACAAGTGAATCATTTACTTACATCTCAAATAAATAAAAGTTGTTGTTAACATAAACTCAAAATAATATAAATATAAAATTTCAAAATGTATTGTAAAAGTAAATTGAAAAATAGAAAATTAAATTATTAACAAAATCTGAAAAATAAGAAATAAAATGAAAATAAGGCAGTTCTCGAAAATCGTGACCCACCATACATGAATTGGAGAATCTCCAATTGAATTTCAACTAATCACACTTGAATTTGAGAATCTCCAATTGAATTTCCACTAATCATACTTGAATTTTAGAATTCTCAATTAAATTTTCACTAATCATTCTCGAATTTGAGAATCCCCAATTGAATTTCCACTAATTATACTTGATTTTGAGAATCCCCAATTGAATTTCCACTAATCATACATGAATTTGAGAATCCTCAATTGAATTTCAACTAATCATACTTGAATTTGAGAATCCCCAATTGAATTTCCACTAATCATACTTGAATTTGAGAATCCCCAATTGAAATTCTTCTAATCATACTTGAATTTGAGAATCCCCAATTGATTTCCCACTAATCGTACTTGAATTTGAGAATCCCCAATAGAATTTCCACTAATCATACTTGAATTTGAGAATCCTTAATTGAAATTCTTCTAATCATACTTGAATTTGAGAATCCTCAATTGAATTTCAACTAATCATACTAGAATTTGAGAATCTCCAATTGAATTTCCACTAATCATACTTGAATTTGAGAATCCTCAATTGAAATTGTTCTAATCATACTTGAATTTTAGAATCCCGAATTGAATTTCCACTAATCATACTTGAATTTTAGAATTCGCAATTAAATTTTCACTAATCATTCTTGAATTTGAGAATCCCCAATTTAATTTCCACTAATTATACTTGATTTTGAGAATCCCCAGTTGAATTTCCACTAATCATACTTCTATTTGAGAATCTTCAATTGAATTTCAACTAATCATACTTGAATATGAGAATCCCCAATTGAATTTCAACTAATCAAACTTGAATTTTAGAATCCCCAATTGAATTTCAACTAATCATAATTGAATTTGAGAATCCCCAATTGGATTTCTACTAATTATACTTGAATTTGAGAATCCCCAATTGAAATTCTTCTAATCATACTAGAATTTGAGAATCCCCAATTGAATTTCAACTAATCGTACTAGAATTTGAGAATCCCAATTGAATTTCCACTAATCATACTTGAATTTTAGAATTCCCAATTAAATTTTCACTAATCATTCTCGAATTTGAGAATCCCCAATTGAATTTCCACCAATTATACTTGAATCTGAGAATCCCCAATTGAATTTTCACTAATCAAACTTGAGTTTTAGAATCCCCAATTGAATTTCAACTAATCATACTTGAATTTGAGAATCTCCAATTGAATTTTTTCTAATCATACTTGAATTTGAGAAACCCCAATTGAATTTCAACTAACCATACTAGAATTTGAGAATCTGCAATTGAATTTCAACTAATCGTACTAGAATTTGAGAATCCCCAATTGAATTTCCACTAATCATACTTGAATTTTAGAATTCCCAATTAAATTTTCACTAATCATTCTCGAATTTGAGAATCCCCAATTGAATTTCCACCAATTATACTTGAATCTGAGAATCCCCAATTGAATTTTCACTAATCAAACTTGAGTTTTAGAACCCCCAATTGAATTTCAACTAATCATACTTGAATTTGAGAATCCCCAATTGAATTTTTTCTAATCATACTTGAATTTGAGAAACCCCAATTGAATTTCAACTAACCATACTAGAATTTGAGATTCTCCAATTGAATTTCAACTAATCACACTTGAATTGGAGAATCTGCAATTGAATTTCAACTAGTCATACTTGAATTTGAGAATAATCAATTGAAATTCTTCTAATCATACTTGAATTTTAGAATCTCCTATTGAATTTCCACTAATCATACTTGAATTTGAGAATCCTCAATTGAAATTCTTCCAATCATACTTGAATTTGAGAATCCTCAATTCAATTTTCACTAATCATACTTGAATTTGAGAATCCCCAATTGAATTTCCACTAATCTTTCTCGAATTTGAGAATCCCCAATTGAATTTCAACTAATCATACTTGAATCTGAGAATCTCCAATTGAATTTTCACTAATCAAACTTGAATTTTAGAATCCCCAATTGAATTTCAACTAATCATACTTGAATTTGAGAATCACCAATTGAATTTTCACTAATCAAACTTGAATTTTAAAATCCCCAATTGAATTTCTACTAATTATACTTGAATTTGAGAATCCCCAATTGAATTTTCACTAATCATACTTGAATATTAGAATCCTCAATTGAATTTCAACTAATCATACTTGAATTTGAGAATCCCCAATTTAATTTTCACTAATCATACTCGAATTTGAGAATCCCCAATTGAATTTTCACTATTCATACTTGATTTTGAAAATCCCAATTGAATTTTCACTAATCATACTTGAATTTGAGAATCCTCAATTGAATTTCCACTAATCATACTTGAATTTGAGAATCTCCAATTGAAATTCTTCTAATCATACTTGAATTTGAGAATCCCCAATTGAATTTCTACTAATCATACTTGATTTTGAGAATCCTCAATTGAATTTCCACTAATCATATTCGAATTTGAGAATCTCCAATTAAATTTCAACTAATCTTACTCGAATTTGAGAATCCCCAATTGAAATTCCACTAATCATATTTGATATTCTTGAAATAACTAGTGAATCGTTTACTTACATCTCAAATATAAGTTTAAAATTTATAACATCTAAAATATAAGTTTAAAATTTATAACATCTCAAATATAAATTTAAAATTTATACTTTTATTTTTATATTCATGAAATAACAAGTGAATCATTAACTAACATTATAAATATAGTTTAAAATTTATACTTTTATTTTGATATTTATAAAATAACAAGTGATGCATTTACTTACATCTCAAATATAAGTTTAAAACTTATACTTATAATTTGATATTCTTGAAATAACTAGTGAATCGTTTACTTACATCTCAAATATAAGTTTAAAATTTATAACATCTCAAATATAAATTTAAAATTTATACTTTTATTTTGATATTCATGAAATAACAAGTGAATCATTTACTAACATTATAAATATAGTTTAAAATTTATACTTATATTTTGATATTCATAAAATAAGAAGTGAAGCATTTGCTTACATCTCAAATATAAGTTTAAAACTTATATTTATAATTTGGTATTTTAGAAATAACTAGTAAATCGTTTACTTACATCTCAAATATAAGTTTAAATAATTTATAATTATATTTTGATGTTTTTGAAATAACAAGTGAATCATTTACTTACATCTCAAATATAAGTTTAAAACTTATACTTATAATTCGATATTCATGAAATAATAAGTGAATTAAAATTAAGATTAAAATTTTTATTACAATAAAATTAAAATTCAATTTTCTAATTGTGAGTTAGTTTCGAATGATTTCGAATGAGCAATTATAAAATCGAATAATGGCTATTTTCATTATCTCCACTACGAGTAATTAATGTCCTATGTTATGTATCTCAAGTTCATTTTTTTTAACCTACAAACTGAATACATACATATACATATATATGTACATTTAATTATTTATATTATCATTACACAACCATAATTACAAGTGCTTAATTATGCAAAGTTAAAAAAAATAAGTACAACATTTCCTAATAAATAAAAGTTGTTGTTAACATAAACTCAAAATAGTATAAATATACAATTTCAAAATATATTGTAAAAGTAAATAGAAAAATAGAAAATTAAATTATTAACAAAATCTGGAAAAAAAAGCAATAAAATGAAAAGAATGCAGTTCTCGAAAATCGTGTCCTACCATAGTTGTTAAGTTGACTGTGGTAAAGTAATTTATAGCATTAAAACTAAATAAAAAATACACTCAAAAGCACTTTACACTTGGCAGCATCTGAGCGGGCCTCATGTATTGCATTACAAGCAGGATGGACTCTCCCCACTTTCACCTTTTCTACTAAGGGAAGCAATTGGAACTTTTGGTGACAGTTTATATCTTTCAGTGTGTAGTTTACCAGAAATCCAAGTGTGTGTAAATGAATCCTTGCCAACTTCTTTCAATGATCCGTTTCCATTATGGTTCTTTGAGGAATTATGAATTGGCACTTTAAAATTAAACTTAATTATAAAATAAATTATATTTAATTTGAGGTTATATAATTATAGGGTAATTTTGTAAATTTGTAATTATTTTTTATTATTATATTTCTATTATTATAGAATCACCCAATTAAATATCACTTGTTAATATATTCAAGCCCACATTCTTCTTTCTCTTTCTTATCTTCACGTACAAAACCCCTCTTCCCCAATCCCTATTTCTTATTGTTACCACTTCCTTCTCAAACTCACGCCCTCCTCTGATCCGCCACTGCTACGACAAGTCCGCCGGCGGCCATCACCACCAGCGTCACCTTCATCTCCCCACTGCCCCTCTCCTTCTCTCCCTCATCTCTCGTTCAATTTCAGAAAAGAATCAACTTCTTCCCCAAATCAAAATACAAAAAACCCCAGACGATCTGCCTTCCTCTCAACTCCGGCGAGCAGTCGCCGTGACTGCCGCCAGGACGCCCTCCACTCTCGGCCTCATCTCTGCCTTGGGTCGGACAGCAGCGTGACGGCTACCGCGGCGCCATTGCCGCCGCCGCCGACCTCCTCAAAGCACTCCATAAATGTTTCCTCGCACTTAAATCTCAACATACACCACCTATCTCTCATTCTCATTCTATTTCTATTTCTTCCAATTTCTTTTGAATTTGTGATGAACTCTGATAAATTATTCATTTATGCGTTTTTCTTGATTCGAAGGCGCTGATGGATATGAATTTTAAAGAGTAATTATTGTGAGAGGCTTGGTTAGGTTTGTGCATAAAATACATGAGAACAAGATAGGATAAGATGATAGTTTGCTGTGATGAAATGAAAGAACGAAAGTTCTACATGAGTTAAGTTAATGGGCTCAATTAGCCGTTTTTGTATAAGAAAAGGAAAAAATGTCCAGCCAAATAAAAATATGGAAAAACTAGCATCTTCTAACGTAAATGTACAATTATACCCCTAAAGAAATTACCATTTGAGCGCCGCAGGAAGAGAACTAAGATTCTGAAATAAGGATTTGGCAGGGCAGGATTGAAGTTTGACAAATTTTTTTAGCGAATGAGAATAATACGGATGGGTGATTTTTGGGAGAATAATGGAATACGTGTCTGTAATCTGTATTAGGATTGATAAATCACAAACAGGTGGCTGAAGCCAAGTAAATCTCATCTCCAATTCAGATTATTTACCACTCATTTAATAATAGGGTGATTCTATTCATAGCCCCCATTTTACTCTTTGTAGCCATATATTTAAAATAATAATAATTAAAAATTTACTCTTTTACCCATATTTTATAACTCCCAAATTTATATAAACCTTACAAACAATTGTATAGCCCCCAACTAAAATTCGAAGAACCACATGGTATTTTCCCATTGTCTACAAGATTATACAATGCTTTTT